>NC_091980.1:36195770-36503232 GCF_044704955.1 Pristiophorus japonicus
GCCCTGTACAAATGCAGTAAGACCTCCCTGCTCCTACACTCAAATCCCCTAGCTATGAAGGCCAACATACCATTTGCCTTTTTCACCACCTGCTGTACCTGCATGCCAACTTTCAATGACTGATGTACCATGATACCCAGGTCTCGTTGCACCTCCCCTTTTGCTAATCTGCCGCCATTCAGATAATCTGCCTTTGTGTTTTTGCCACCAAAGTGGATAACCTCACATTTATCCACATCATACTGCATCTGCCATGCATTTGCCCACTCATCTAACCTGTCCAAGTCATCCTGCAGCCTCTTAGTGTCCTCCTCACAGCTCACACCGCTACCCAGCTTAGTGTCATCTGCAAACTTGGAAATATTACACTCAATTCCTTCATCTAAATCATTAATGTATATTGTAAATAGCTGGGGTCCCAGCACTAAGCCCTGCGGCCCCCCACTAGTCACTGCCTGCCATTCTGAAAAGGACCCGTTTATCCCGAGTCTCTGCTTCCTGTCTGCCAACCAGTTCTCTATCTATGTCAGTACATTAACTCCAATACCATATGCTTTAATTTTGCACACTAATCTCTTGTGTGGGACCTTGTCAAAAGCCTTTTGAAAGACCAAATACACCACATCCACTGGTTCTCCCTTGTCCACTCTACTAGTTACATCCTCAAAAAATTCTAGAAGATTTGTCAAGCATGATTTCCCTTTCATAAATTGATGCTACCTTGGACTAATCCTGTCACTGCTTTCCAAATGTGCTGCTATTTCATCTTTTATAATTGATTCCAACATTTTCCCCACCACTGATGTCAGGCTAATCGGTCTATAATTGCACTCTTTCTCTCTCCCTCATTTAAAAAAAAATGGTGTTACATTAGCTACCCGCCAGTCAATAGGAACTGACCCAGAGTCGATAAGACTGTTGGAAAATGATCACCAATGCATCCACTATTTCTAGCGCCACTTCCTTAAGTACTCGGGGCTGCAGACTATCAGGCCGCAGGGATTTATCGGCCTTCAATCCCATCAATTTCCCGAACACAATTTCCTGTCTAATAAGGATTTCCTTTGGATCCTCCTTTTCTCTCAACCCTCGGTCCCCTAGTATTTCCGGAAAGTTATTTGTGTCTTCATTCGTGAAGACAGAACCAAAATATTTGTTCAACTGGCCTGCCATTTCTTTGTTCCCCATTATAAATTCACCTGAATCTGACTGCAAGGGACCTACGTTTGTCTTCGCTAATCTTTTTCTCTTCACATATCTATAGAAGCTTTTGCAGTCAGTTTCTATGTTCCCAGCAAGCTTCCTCTCATACTCTATTTCCCCCCTCCTAATTAAACCCTTTGTCCTCCTCTGCTGAATTCGAAATTTCTCCCAGTCCTCAGGTTTGCTGCTTTTTCTGGCCAATTTATATGCCTCTTCCTTGGATTTAAAACTATCCTTAATTTCCCTTGTTAGCCACGGTTGAGCCACCTTCCCCGTTTTATTTTTACTCCGGACAGGGATGTACAATTGTTGAAGTTCATCCATGTGATCTTTAAATGTTTGCCATTGTCTATCTGCCGTCAACCCTTTAAGTATAATTCGCCAGTCTATTCTAGCCAATTCACGTCTCATACCATCGAAGTTACCTTTTCTTAAGTTCAGGACCCTAGTCTCTGAATTAACTGTATCACTCTCCATCTGAATAAAGAATTCTACCATATTATGGTCACTCTTCCCCAAGGGGCCTCGCAAACAAGATTGCTAATTAGTCCTTTCTCATTACACATCACCCAATCTAGGATGGCCAGCCCTCTAGTTGGTTCCTCGACATATTGGTCTAGAAAACCATCCCTAATACACTCCAGGAAATCCTCCTCCACCGTATTGCTACCAGTTTGGTTAGCCCAATCTATATGTAGATTAAAGTCGCCCATGATAACTGCTGTACCTTTATTGCACGCATCCCTTATTTCTTGCTTGATGCTGTCCGCAACCTCGCTACTATTATTTGGTACATAACTCCCACTAGCGTTTTCTACCCTTTGATTTTTCACAGCTCCACCCATACAGATTCCAGCGGGCCAGCCTCCAAACCCGTACGTGCAGGTATAGTAAGATTTCGGCCTTAATCTGTGAAATGTTTGGGCTAATAATAGAAGAAAATCAGCTTTACCATATGAAATTATTTTTAGATCCATTCTATTGAATGGGTGTGTGGACGGTGGCTAACATGAGGTATTCTTCCACAGACGGAGGAAGCATTAGCTTTTTAAAATGCATTCATTCACGGGATGTGGGCCTCGCTGGCATGGCCAGCATTTATCGTCCATCCCTAACATGCCCCCGAGAGGGTGGTTGGGAGCTGCCTTCTTGCCTCCCTTGGCCTGTATGCTTCGATACATCTAAAGTCATTTGAGCAGGGTGGTAGGATGGCATGGTTGTGGCTTCTTTCTGAGAGACCTCTCAATGATCCGAGCCAGCTTCAGCCATTTCCCTGCAGTTGGACAATCCCTCAGTGTGGACAGAAAGAGTTGGCAACAGACTGCTGGGCAGCAATGAAACTGTTAAAACCCTGCTCAACTTAGTTTCAAGGACACAACCAATTATTTTCCCAGCCAGTGCACAGGATTGACGGGAATGACTCACTGTTGTGGTTTTTTTGTCAGTGGTGCAGAGCATATTTTTCACCTATTCCTTGCCCTGCTGGAGCAATTCAGATCAGAAATCCACGTGAGGAGATGGTGGGGGAGATATCAGGGGAAGAGTGTGCTCACCTCTGACCACTCCATACAGCTCTTTTATTTTGAACTTTAGGCACAGCGTGCATTTAAATAAAAGATTGAAACTGCTGCTTGGCAACCAGGCACAGGAAAGGTCAAGGCCGCTGCTGGACTCGCTACAGAAATAACAGCATGCTTGCAAGCTGGTTTATAATCTGCTAATTGCTTCATCACATTCAATTTAGATGATTGCTGATTTTGTCCCCTTCATTTTTCGACACATTTGAACAATAAAGTGAGAGCATTAGACCTCCTTCTGAAGTAATGAGCTTTCAATTCCAACAAGCCACTTTACCTTTTTAAATGCAGCAGGTAATAAAGAGATCAGGGTTTCAGCACAGAAGCTGGATTAGACCTGCTGTCAGCAACGTGATGTCCAGCCACCGACCTGCTTGCTGGGTAAGATGACTTGCATTACAGTGATGGGCATTGCCGGTGGATTGTACTTTTTAAAAAAATCCTCGAACTCCAATCTTTGCTTGGCATGTTGTGACCCATCCGTTGAAGATGGTCAGGAGGGACCCAGAGGATCACCTGTCACTCACAGTGCCACCAGAGAAACCCTGATGGGCAGTGGATGCCATGGAAAAGCATATTTCACAGCTAACGTTCCATCAAGCAACAACACTGGCAGCAGAAACCTGCAGAAGGAATGTGCCATCTCATGTCTATATTTGAGGTTGAACCTTCACAATCGTAATCAAATAAATAGCTCAAAACAGTAGCAGATGCGTCATCAGACCGCACTGCAGTATCTTCTGCCAGGTTAAAATTACACAATGTGGAAATAAGCAAGTTGTCTCATTTGTAGGACTGGATGACAGGGCGACTAAATTAGCAAATCTCTGAAGTGAGATTGGAGATTCCAAATGGTTATTTTTGCTGTAGAGAAATAGGTACAGGCAATAAACTCTCAGCAACATGAGCTGGAAAAGGCTGTGGTTATGAAAGGGATTGAAGTTTCAAAGAATTGATAGAGGGGTCAAAAATCTGCAAATGCGGAGGCACATCTAAGCAAAAGTGCCAGGATGGCCCTCCGCCACTAACACTGCAAAAGTTCATGAGCCTGGAGGGGTTCTGCTTCATTCACAAGCAAATGGTAGTCACCTGTGCCAATAAGGGTGCATCTCTGGTGACTGGTTTGCTGTGTGTTGCTCCACACAATGCTAGTTCTGGGAGGGTGTACTGTGGGAGTTCCTTCACCACACGGACTGCAGCGGTTCAAGAAGGCGGCTCACCACCCTCTCCTCTAGCACAATTGAGGATGGGCAATAAATGCTGCCCTTGCCAGCGATGCCCACATCCCATGAATGAATTTTTAAAAATGGTTAAGGATTGATAACAGACAAAATTTCCATCTCTGAGCTGAAACAGTTCAAATGGCCAATACACAGGGGAAGACGTTATCAATGATAATGCATTTCTTCTTTTGGTTGCACTTGTTTTCAGAGTGACTGGTTGATTCGATAATCACAACAAAAATAATGGGTCTGGAAATCCATGGCTCTTCTTGTACATGTCTACAGTAACACCACCTACTCCTACATTACTCCACCCACTCCTTACAAGTCCATTGATGCAGTAGATGGTAGGACCAGTGTCAGAGTCAATGCCAGGAGGTTCCATGGCCCTGGCTCTCAGTTTCATTGGTAGTGGTGCATCATGTGCTATCAAAGGGCGAATGTGGATCCCACCTGGGCCGGGGCAGGGGGTTGGGGCAGGCGAAGTCCAGGCCCTATCCTGGCTGACGAGTCAACATTGGCCTTCAATTTGTGGCCACTTCAATTGAGAAATGAATTGGATTTGCCGCTTGTGGCACGGGCAGCCGCCAGTGGTAGGCAAATGCAAGGATCTCCCGTACCCCATCAATTTAGGAAGGGGCAGAGGTCCTGGGCGGGTGCATCACAATACTTGCAACTGCATGCAGTCTCATTCGGATATAGAGCTCAATATTTTTTAGCTCTTTCCTTCTATTGCATCCCACTTACTAGAAAGGTTTTGGTGGCTCAGAATCCGCAAAGATTTTTTAATGGCAGCCCAGGAGGAAGATACTAGAATAAACTCCTGTTCTTGCTTAATTTAAATTTTTTTACCCCAATCAGATGACCCAAGTGAGACTGAATAAAGCAATAAAGTAGTCATCCTGTAATGGGGGAGTAACTTGCCCCTGAATACCAGTGATTGCAACACTTGAACTTAGTGAGCTGGATTCTCCTCTGTGATCCTTTGCAACTGTGAATGGGATAGCGACGGAGAATAAGGAAAAATACGGATGGTGAGGCCTGTCGTCACCTTACTTGGTGAAATGGATTTTCCTATCCTGCCTCCGATGAGACCAGTCCTGGCCACTCCTCCCACACGAGCTGCATGCACGTGATGGGGCTTGGGTCCTTGCTTTCGCTCCACAAATTTCTGCTTTTTGGGGCCACCATGTAGATGGCAGTGGTAGACTTTGGGAAGTGGCAATAATGGCCCTGAATTTTGGTAATAAAGGGAGAGTTATTTGTAGTGCTCGCCTCTCCCTCCAATTCAGGCACAGCACTTACTTCCAGAAGGCTTCGATCTCAACCAAGGCGATGAGTGGGATCCTTGATCCAGTCTTTGGGGCTCTTCTGTTCCTTTTAAATGGTGCTTCCAGCTCATTTAGTGCTGCAGCAGCATCCCTGGAACTCTCCTCTTCACACTAGCGGGCTCACTTAGCGGTGGGAATCCTGCCAGGAACCCACTTAACATGAAAACAGTGAATGACCCCTGACACCAGAGAAAGGGTCATGACGCAGCTGGATTCAAAGGGTGGAAGTCCCATTCTGCCGGAATTCCACCTCGATGAAGCGATTCCAGTCCAGTATCTCATAGTTCACAGTATACATTTATCACAGTGCGGCTAACAAGAGTAACAGACAATTGAAGGAGGTGAGATGGATTCTCAAGCCTCTGCCTAAACAACATCTGTCACGGCAAATGATCTTTGACCAGTGACCTTCCAGGTTTTCAAACCGGGGCTATTTGGACCTGTGTTATTTGCATGTTGACCTGCCCTCTGAGTAAATTTTCTTCTCTAATTCCCCCACAAATGTGTGAGAGTGCAATGCAGGATTTAAACGCATTTGTCACTTGAGGCACTTAAAAATGATCCAATATCAAGAGTATTTTTTTAAATGACATCTCTAGCCATCTGGCTGAACTCTTTGGTATGTTAATGAGTTCCATTTTTTTGATTCTTTTTGTAATAAATTATACAGTGTACACCATGTTTATAAATATCAAAGACTTGCGTTGTTTGCTTGATGTCTAATTCATGATGTGTGTACTACACTCTGGACCATGTAGCTTACACATATCTAGTTAGTTGCCAACATTTCATTTGGAGAGTGTTTAACAGGGCATCTTATCCCTGTTGGAGAGGCTGCTATTTTATGGGGCATTCTCACTTTCTAAAGAATCTTAACGTGAAAACAGTGTTGTCTGCCAGTGAAAGATGATGCTGTGTGAGATGAAGTGCCTGCAGCCAGGCCAACATCTTCATCGTTTTAGTTTAGTTTAAAGTATGATTTATATGTAAAGAACAGGGAAAAATGCCAGATGTACTCAGTATCTTGGTAACATTACATCACTGATCAGCCGATGCACATTCTATGTTTGAACTTTTCGCCGGAGGTCAAAATATGAATCTGATCTGGCTTCAAAGGGAAATCTGACAATGTACAGATCCTCGCACTCACCGCTACACTCGTTAATTTATTATTTAGCCTTTCAACGGTATTTGAAGTTAGAGAAATGAGGTATACCTCAGGGGTTCATTGAGTGGGTCCAACTGAATAATACACAAGCACTGAAGCTGCCATTGATATGTCCAGTCAGATCCAAGAGTGGTACATGTCCTGCATTATAATATGATCCATGAGCCTCATACTAATATCAGCACCCTGTTGTATTTGAAGAGTATATCTCTCGCTCACAATTTTGCGTTTTTTCTTATTCGGTGACTCTCTGGCCTGTACCTGTAGCAATCCCTCTTGTTTCTGCCTCTCTTCAGTTTTCACCGGGGCGGGATGGGGGGGTTTCTGCCTCTCTACAGTTTCCGCTGGCGGTGGCGGGGGGAATGGGGGTGGTGCTACCGGCTCCTGTGAAATTGCATGGTAATTAGCAGAGGCGCTGCCACGGTAGTGGCATGTCGGCGGCGTGCATGGCGACCCCTTAGCGATGCATGCCTGCCCCTTTCCTGCACCCGCGAGGCTATCACGAGCAGTGTCAGCCCCAGCCTCACAGGTTGCAAACCGGGACGACATCCGCTCACGGTGTACACCCTCATGCGCCACCATCTTACCCGACGACTTCTTCTGCAAGGTCTGGGCCACCATTGTGCAGCCCAGCGCTGTGTTTTGGGTGCCGGGTTGCGGCCTCGGCAGCACACCGCCCTGCTGGCCTAGTGGAGGCCATCAGAGGCAGTGCAAAGTGTATAGTGGTCCTACCCTTTAACCGAAGGGGAGGGGCGTTGAGCCGTTTCAGCGCTATGTGAAGCAGTCGTGTAGCGCTGACCAATGCGGCCCATTATCGCCCCTGGAACCCGCCCCAAGAGGAAGTAGAGCTGCGATATTGTGCGCCACTTCCTCTGAGGGGTGGTGACCATAATTTCCCGCTCGAGTCGGTTACCACCCCCAGAATTTTTCCCCCGTAACTTAATTTGAAAAGGAATTAGGTCAGTATTTGCAAAGGATGACTATGTAAGGAAATGGGGAAACAGCAGAGAAATAGGATGAGAGTAGCAATTGAAGAGTTAGCACTGGCTCAGTCATCGTTCTCAGTACAATGCAGTAAATAGCCTTCTTCTATGCTGTACCTTTTATGATTCTAAGAATCTGGTGCCTGCTTATCCTCAACACAATCAAAGCGTTTTTATATGTCAGTACTTGCAGCAAGTTAGTACACATGACAAGTCAAAATCATAAAGATGATGAGGCCGAAATTCAGCCGCCCGATGAGGCCTGTTACCGCCAGAAAGTGGCGGCCACGTGGTGGTGCCGAATAGCCGCCGCTTGCGAAATTCTCCCCGGTCGTTTTTCCGGTGGTCCCCATTCCCACCCCGCTGCTTCTGAACCCTCCTAAGTGCGTCATAAAAGCGCGTACTGCCGATGTCCCGCCCCGCAAGCAAAATTCACCTTACAAAATCTTGTGCCACCACTTGGGCCCCCGACAGTTTTTTCTGACACAATCCTCTTTTGTGTCTCAGCTATTTCTGCTTTCTTCATGTCATCTATAATTCTGAATCCTCTGATTCATTATTGCACCCATCTTGCTCCTGTCACCATGGGTTTGATCATATGCCCCTCAGTACCCTTTTTTATGGGTCGTGTGCTTATTCAACCCTTCAAAGCAATTTCCTTATCCATCCATCATAGGCAGTCCCTCAGAATCGAGTCCTTGGGTGGCTGAACATTCCAATATGAGAACCGCAGTCCCTGTCAAAGGTGGGACAGATAGTCATTGAGGGAAAGGGTGGGTGGGACAGGTTTGCTGTACACTCTTTCCGCTGCCTGCACTTGATTTCTGCATGCTCTCAGCGATGAGACTCGAGGTGCTCGGCGCCCTCCTGGATGCACTTCCTCCACTTAGGGTGTCTTTGGCCAGGGACTCCCAGGTGTCAGTGGGGATGTCACACTTTTTCAGGGAGGCTTTCAGGGTGTCCCTGTAACGTTTCCTCTGGCCAACTTTGGCTTGTTTGCTGTGAAGGAGTTCCGAGAAGAGCCCTTGCTTTGGGAGTCTCGAGTCTGGCATGCGAAGATATGGCCTGCCCAGCGGAACTGATCAAGTATGGTCAGTCCTTCAATGCTGGGGATGTTGGCCTGGTCGAGGACGCTAATGTTGGTGCATCTGTCCTCCCAGGGGATTTGTAGGATCTTGCAGAGGCATCATTGATGGTCTTTCTCCAGTGACTTGAGGTGTCTACTGTACATGGTCCATGTCTCTGAGCCATTCAGGAGATCCCACAGTTAGATTTGGTTCCTACACAACGTTCCCGTAAATGGATCATCTTGAGGTATCTGAAAGCAAAGCACTGCAGATGCTGGAAATCTGAAATAAAAACTGGAAATGCTTTGCAGGTCAGCCAGCATCTGTGGAGAGAGAAACAGAGTTTCAGGTTGATTACCTTTCTGACCATTCTCACAAAAGGCCATCGACCTGAAACACTGACTCTGTTTCTCGCTCCACAGATTCTGCCTGACCTGCTGAGTATTTCCAGCAGTATCTGTTTTTATTTTGAAGTATCTGCTCCCTCTGATTTCTTGATGCTGAAAGGGTCTGTAAGATCCTCAAATCCCAACCACTGAATTCTCTTGGAGTCACTCCTACTGTTCACTGTGCAATCATCTTGCCGGTTACATCTCCCTGCTGAATTTCTGATTGGTGGGGCGGAGTTTTGAGGTCATATGTACCCCTTATTGAGCTGATGCTCTCTGAATGGACGTTTCCCACAATGAATGACTTGTAAACTTACAGTACCAATAAGACAATGGGCCAACCCAGAAATCTGTGAATTTTGGCAGGGTTCTTATTACATTAAGATTTCCTGTAGCACCATGGCACATAATATAGGGCACATACGTAAAATTCAAATCTCATATTTTATATAAAAGTAAGACACAGAAGTTACAGCATGGAAGCTGGCTGGCCAGGCTCCAACCATGGGGGTCATAGTCTCAGGATAAAAGGTCGGCCATTTGATGAGGAAAGGTTTTTGCACTGAGGGTTGTGCATCTTTGGAATTCACTACCCCAGTGAGCTGTGGGTACTGAATCGTTCAGCAGATTCAAGGCTGAAATCACTAGATTTTTGGACACTAAGGAAATCAAGGGATATGAGGATAGGGCAAGAAAGTGGAGTTGAGGTAGAAGATCAACAACAATTTGCATTATATAACACCTTTAATAAAGTAAAACATTCCAAGGTACTTCATAGGAGTATTATAAAACAAAATTTGACACTGAGCCACATAAGGAGATATTAGGGCAGGTGACCAAAAGCTTGGTCAAAGAGGTAGGATTTATGGAGCGTCATAAAGGAGGAAAGAAGTCATGAGGTGGTGAGGTTTAGGGAGGGAATTCCAGAGCTGAAGGCACGGCCACCAATGATGGAGTAATTATAATCAGGGATGCTCAAGAGACCAGAATTAGAGGAACGCAGACATCTCGGGGTGGGGCGGGAGGCGGGGGGGTGGCGGGGTAAGTTGGGTGGGTTGGGCTGGAGGAGATTACAGAGATAGGGAGAGGCGAGGGCCATGGAGGGATTTGAAAAAAAGGATGAGAATTTTTAAATCGAGACGTTGCTTAACAGGGACCCAATGTAGGTCAGCGAGCTCAGGGATGACGGGTGAATGGGACTTGGTGCTAGTTAAGACATGGGTAGCCGAGTTTTGGATGACGTCAAGTTTATGGTAGAACGTGTTAGGTCAGCCAGGGGTGCATTGGAATAGTTGAGGCTACAGGTAACAGGCATGGATGAGGGTTTCAGCAGCAGATGAGCTGAAGCAGAGGCGGAGATGGCCGATGTTCAGGAGGTGAAATGGGCGGTCTGAGTGATAGCATGGATATGTAGTCGGAAGCTCATCTCAGGTTCAAGTATAACACCAATAAGATCAGCCATGATATTGAATGGTGGAGCAGGCTCGACCGGTATTACCGACTCCTGCTCCTATTTCTTATGTTCTTATGTAAGCAGGCTGATTGCTTAACCAGTCTGTGTTTATAGAAACATAGAAACATAGAAAATAGGTGCAGGAGTAGGCCATTCGGCCCTTCTAGCCTGCACCACCATTCAATGAGTTCATGGCTGAACATGCAACTTCAGTACCCCATTCCTGCTTTCTCACCATACCCCTTGATTCCCCTAGTAGTAAGGACTTCATCTAACTCCTTTTTGAATATATTTAGTGAATTGGCCTCAACAACTTTCTGTGGTAGAGAATTCCACAGGTTCACCACTTTCTGGGTGAAGAAATTCCTCCTCATCTCGGTCCTAAATGGCTTCCCCCTTATCCTTAGACTGTGTCCCCTGGTTCTGGACTTCCCCAACATTGGGAACATTCTTCCTGCATCTAACCTGTCTAACCCCGTCAGAATTTTAAACGTTTCTATGAGGTCCCCTCTCATTCTTCTGAACTCCAGTGAATACAAGCCCAGTTGATCCAGTCTTTCTTGATAGGTCAGTCCCGCCATCCCGGGAATCAGTCTGGTGAACCTTCGCTGCACTCCCTCAATAGCAAGAATGTCCTTCCTCAGGTTAGGAGACCAAAACTGTACACAATACTCCAGGTGTGGCCTCACCAAGGCCCTGTACAATTGTAGCAACACCTCCCTGCCCCTGTACTCAAATCCCCTCGCTATGAAGGCCAACATGCCATTTGCTTTCTTAACCGCCTGCTGTACCTGCATGCCAACCTTCAATGACTGATGTACCATGACACCCAGGTCTCTTTGCACCTCCCCTTTTCCTAATCTGTCACCATTCAGATAATAGTCTGTCTCTCTGTTTTTACCACCAAAGTGGATAACCTCACATTTATCCACATTATACTTCATCTGCCATGCATTTGCCCACTCACCTAACCTATCCAAGTCGCTCTGCAGCCTCATAGAATCCTCCTTGCAGCTCACACTGCCACCCAACTTAGTGTCATCCGCAAATTTGGAGATACTACATTTAATCCCCTCGTCTAAATCATTAATGTACAGTGTAAACAGCTGGGGCCCCAGCACAGAACCTTGCGGTACCCCACTAGTCACTGCCTGCCATTCTGAAAAGTACCCATTTACTCCTACTCTTTGCTTCCTGTCTGACAACCAGTTCTCAATCCATGTCAGCACACTACCCCCAATCCCATGTGCTTTAACTTTGCACATTAATCTCTTGTGTGGGACCTTGTCGAAAGCCTTCTGAAAGTCCAAATATACCACATCAACTGGTTCTCCCTTGTCCACTCTACTGGAAACATCCTCAAAAAATTCCAGAAGATTTGTCAAGCATGATTTCCCTTTCACAAATCCATGCTGACTTGGACCTATCATATTACCTCTTTCCAAATGCACTGCTATGACATCCTTAATAATTGATTCCATCATTTTACCCACTACCGATGTCAGGCTGACCGGTCTGTAATTCCCTGTTTTCTCTCTCCCTCCTTTTTTAAAAAGTGGGGTTACATTGGCTACCCTCCACTCCATAGGAACTGATCCAGAGTCAATGGAATGTTGAAAAATGACTGTCAATGCATCCACTATTTCCAAGGCCACCTCCTTAAGTACTCTGGGATGCAGTCCATCAGGCCCTGGGGATTTATCGGCCTTCAATCCCATCAATTTCCCCAACACAATTTCCCGACTAATAAGGATTTCCCTCAGTTCCTCCTCCTTACTAGACCCTCCGACCCCTTTTATATCCGGAAGGTTGTTTGTGTCCTCCTCAGTGAATACCGAACCAAAGTACTTGTTCAATTGGTCCGCCATTTCTTTGTTCCCCGTGATGACTTCCCCTGATTCTGACTGCAGGGGACCTACGTTTGTCTTTACTAACCTTTTTCTCTTTACATATCTATATAAACTTTTGCAATCCGTCTTAATGTTCCCTGCAAGCTTCTTCTCGTACTCCATTTTCCCTGCCCTAATTAAACCCTTTGTCCTCCTCTGCTGAGTTCTAAATTTCTCCCAGTCCCCGGGTTCTCTGCTATTTCTGGCCAATTTGTATGCCACTTCCTTGGCTTTAATGCTATCCCTGATTTCCCTTGATAGCCACGGTTGAGCCAACCTTCCCTTTTTTATTTTTACGCCAGACAGGAATGTACAATTGTTGTAGTTCATCCATGCGGTCTCTAAATGTCTGCCATTGCCCATCCACAGTCAACCCCTTCAGTATCATTCGCCAATCTATCCTAGCCAATTCACGCCTCATACCTTCAAAGTTACCCTTCTTTAAGTTCTGGACCATGGTCTCTGAATTAACTGTTTCATTCTCCATCCTAATGCAGAATTCCACCATATTATGGTCACTCTTCCCCAAGGGGCCTCGCACAATGAGATTGCTAATTAATCCTCTCTCATTACACCACACCCAGTCTAAGATGGCCTCCCCCCTAGTTGGTTCCTCGACATATTGGTCTAAAAAACCATCCCTTATGCACTCCAGGAAATCCTCCTCTACCGTATTGCTTCCAGTTTGGTTAACCCAATCTATGTGCATATTAAAGTCACCCATTATAACTGCTGCACCTTTATTGCACGCACCCCTAATTTCATGTTTGATGCCCTCCCCAACATCACTACTACTGTTTGGAGGTCTGTACACAACTCCCACTAACGTTTTTTGTCCTTTGGTATTCTGCAGCTCTACCCATATAGATTCCACATCATCCAAGCTAATGTCCTTCCGAACTATTGCCTTAATTTGCTCCTTAACCAGCAATGCTACCCCACCTCCTTTTCCTTTTATTCTATCTTTCCTGAATGTTGAATACCCCTGGATGTTGAGTTCCCAGCCCTGATCATCCTGGAGCCACGTCTCCGTAATCCCAATCACATCATATTTGTTAACATCTATTTGCACAGTTAATTCATCCACTTTATTGCGGATACTCCTTGCATTAAGACACAAAGCCTTCAGGCTTGTTCTTTTAACACCCTTTGTCCTTTTAGAATTTTGCTGTACAGTGGCCCTTTTTGTTCTTTGCCTTGGGTTTCTCTGCCCTCCACTTTTCCTCATCTCCTTTCTGTCTTTTGCTTTTGCCTCCTTTTTGTTTCCCTCTGTCTCCCTGCATTGGTTCCCATCCCCCTGCCATATCAGTTTAAATCCTCCCCAACAGCACTAGCAAACACTCCCCCTAGGACATTGGTTCCGGTCCTGCCCAGGTGCAGACCGTCCGGTTTGTACTGGTCCCACCTCCCCCAGAACCGGTTCCAATGCCCCAGGAATTTGAATCCCTCCCTGTTGCACCACTGCTCAAGCCACGTATTCATCTGCACTATCCTGCAATTCCTACTCTGACTATCATGTGGCACTGGTAGCAATCCCGAGATTACTACTTTTGAGGTCTTACTTTTTAATTTAGCTCCTAGCTCCTTAAATTCGTTTCGTAGGACCTCATCCCTTTTTTTACCTATGTCGTTGGTACCAATGTGCACCACGACAACTGGCTGTTCTCCCTCCCTTTTTAGAATGTCCTGCACCCGCTCCGAGACATCCTTGACCCTTGCACCAGGGAGGCAACATACCATCCTGGAGTCTCGGTTGCAGCCGCAGAAACGCCTATCTATTCCCCTCACCATTGAATCCCCAATCACTATTGCTCTCCCACTCTTTTTCCTGCCCTCCTGTGCAGCAGAGCCAGCCATGGTGCCATGAACTTGGCTGCTGCTGCCCTCCCCTGATGAGTCATCCCCCTCAACAGTACCCAAAGCAATCAAAAATAATGACAATTCCATAGACTGAAAACAACCCTCCTGCCCCTAATTACTCATTGGCTATTTTCTTGTTTCTCTAATTTTTATTTATTTTCCTCTTTTGAGTTCCTGTGCAACACACCTTATACTTTGGCTGAAAGGTCAGATTAACAAACTACTGCCAAGCTTCTGACAGCACTTAAGAGAGTTGACAATCCTCCCTGTAGGGAAGCACTTAGCCTCCATTCCCTATCTTCTCACCTGGTAATACAATTGAAATTGGGAGCTCCCCTCAAAGGGAATTGATACGTCCTTACTACACAGTATAAATGCACACGAGGCCCATGCTTGAGAGAAGGTCAGTCTGTGACCTGTCCTTTATTCCTTAGCACTCAAATGATGAAGGTGGGTGGAGCTTCCCCTTTTATACCTGAAGGTCCAGGTTAGGAGTGTCTCCCACCTAGTGGTCAGTGTTCTCACAGTGAAAGGTCAGTTTATACATGGGTTACAATGCTGGTTGAATACATGACATCACCTCCCCCCCGCAAAGTCTTATTGGGATCACAGGTTGAGTCTCTCTGGTGGTTTACGCTCCCTTGTAGAGCGCCTGAGTTGGGGCTCCGGTTGTTGGGCGCTGGCCTGAGTGTCTGCTGTTTGCGGTGCCTCAGGCTTGTCCGGACTGCCCACAGTGACTGGGCTCTCCTCCCTTTGGTTCCGGTGTTCGGTCACCTGTGGTGGAGTGAACTCTATATCGTGTTCTTCCTCTGCTTCTTCTATGGGGTTGCTGAACCTCCTTTTTGTTTGATCCACATGTTTGCGGCAGATTTGTCCATTGGTAAGTTTAACTACCAGAATCCTATTTCCCTCTTTGGCAATCACAGTGCCTGCGAGCCATTTGGGCCCTGCAGCGTAGTTGAGGACAAAAACAGGATCATTTACATCAATACATCGCGCCCTCGCATTCCTGTCATGGTAGTGATATTGTGACTGGCGCCTGCTCTCGACAATTTCTTTCATGGTCGGGTGTATAAGGGATAATCGGGTTTTGAGCGTCCTTTTCATTAGTAGCTCTGCGGTTGGAACCCCTGTGAGCGAGTGTGGTCGGGATCTGTAGGCCAACAGGAGGCGTGATAAGCGGGTTTGTAGGGAACCCCCTTGGAATCTGAGTATCCCCTGTTTGATTATCTGCACTGCTCGTTCTGCCGGGCCGTTTGAGGCCGGCTTGAACGGTGCTGTTCTAACATGGTTAATTCCATTGCCTGCCATGAAGTCCTGGAATTCAGTGCTTGTGAAGCACGGGCCATTGTCGCTGACCAAGATGTCCGGTAGACCGTGGGCGGCGAACATTGCCCGTAGACTTTCTACCGTGGCAGAGGATGTGCTTGAATTTAAAATGTCACACTCGATCCATTTGGAGTAGGCGTCTACTGCAACCAAAAACATTTTCCCCATGAAAGGACCTGCGTAGTCCACATGGATGCGTGACCAAGGCTTGGCGGGCCATGGCCAGGGGCTAAGGGGGGCTTCCCTGGGCACATGGCCCAGCTGGGCACACGTGTTGCACCTGCGAACACAAAGTTCCAGATCTGCGTCTATCCCTGGCCACCAAACGTGTGACCTGGCAATTGCCTTCATCGTGACCATGCCCGGGTGCCCATTGTGGAGTTCTCTGATGAACTGGGGCATGACTACGCGGTTTCCCCACAGTAGGCAATCGGCCTGAATCGAGAGTTCATCCTTGCGCCTGTGAAATGGTTTAAATTTCTCAGGGCATGCCCTGTACGTGGCTGCCCAGTCCCCATTCAGGACACATTTCTTGACTAGAGACAATAGCGAGTCTCTTTGTCCAGACTTTAATCTGATGGGCTGTCACGGGTGAGCCTTCGCTTCCGAAAGCTTCAACAGCCATGACCATCTCAGCAACATGCTCGGTAGCCCCCTCAGTGGTGGCTAGTGGGAGCCTGCTGAGTGCATCGACGCAGTTTTCGGTGCCCGGTCTGTGCCGAATTGCGTAGTCATAGGCAGCTAACGTGAGTGCCCACCTCTGTATGCGGGCCGATGCGTTTGCATTTATGGCCTTGTTGTCGGCCAAAAGGGACGTTTGGGGTTTGTAATCTGTCTCCAGCTCAAATTTCCTGCCAAACAGATACTGGTGCATTTTTTTTACAGCATATACACATGCGAGCGCCTCCTTTTCTACCATCCCGTAGCCCCTTTCTGCCTGGGACAGACTCCTGGAGGCATAAGCTACCGGCTGTAACTGTCTCTTGGCATTGACATGCTGCAACACATACCCGACAACATAGGACGACGCATCGCACGTTAACACAAGTTTCTTACATGGGTCATATAGCGTTAACAGATTGTTGGAACATAACAAATTGCGTGCTCTGTTAAAAGCCCTTTCCTGGCTGTCCCCCCAGACCCATTCGCAACCTTTGCGTAGGAGCACGTGTAGCAGCTCTAGCAGCGTGCTCAATTTGGGAAGAAAGTTACCAAAATAGTTCAGGAGCCCCAGGAACGAACGCAGCTCCGTCGTGTTACGGGGTCTGGGTGCTCTCTGGATTGCTTCCGACTTGGATGCAATAGGGCTGATCCCGTCTGCTGCTACCCTCATCCCCAGGAATTCTACCTCTGGAGCTAGGAAGACGCACTTCGTCTTTTTCAGTCGCAGACCTACCCAGTCCAGTCTGCGTAGCACCTCCTCCAGGTTGTTCTTCAGTATCATAACCCGTAATGAGGATGTCGTCCTGAAAAACTACCGTCCCTGGAATCGACTTGAGGAGGCTTTCCATATTTCGTTGGAAGATCGCGGCGGCCGAGCGAATCTCGAACGGACATCTGTTGTACTCAAACAACCCCTTGTGTGTCGTGATGGTGGTCAGCTTCTTCGACTCACTCGCCAGCTCCTGGGTCATGTAAGCTGAGGTCAGGTCCAATTTTGAAAAAAGTTTGCCACCGGATAGCGTCGCAAAGAGGTCCTCCGCTCTCGGTAGCGGGTACTGGTCTTGGAGTGACACCCGATTGATGGTGGCCTTGTAATCGCCACATATCCTGACCAACCCATCCGCCTTGAGCACTGGCACAATCGGGCTCGCCCAGTCACTGAATTCGACTGGCGAGATGATGCCTTCCCTCAATAGGCGGTCCAATTCGCCTTCTATCTTTTCCCACATCACCTATGGCACCGCTCTGGCCTTGTGGTGTACTGGTCTGGCGTCTGGGTTTATGTGAATCACTACCTTGGCCCCCATGAAAGTGCCAATGCCGGGTTGAAATAATGAGTCAAATTTGTCCAGGACCTGTGAGCATGATACTCGCTCCACAGAGGAAATTGCTATGACATCGCCCCATTGCCAGTTCATGACAGCAAGCCAACTCCTCCCCAGTAGTGCGGGACCGTCCCCTGGGACAATCCAGAGTGGCAACCTGTTCTCCGAATCTTTGTGGGTCACGACTACCGTGGCGCTGCCTAGCACCGGAATGATCTGCTTTGTGTAAGTCCGTAGCTGTGCGTCAATCGGTGATAATTTTGGCCTCCTGGCCTTGGATGCCCACAACCTTTCGAACTGTTTGATACCCATCAGGGACTGGCTGGCACCCGTGTCTAGCTCCATTGATACTGGGATGCCATTGAGGAGCACTTTCATCATTATCGATGGCGTCCTGGTGTATGAACTGTATACGTGCTCCACATGAACTCGCTGAACTTCAGCTTCCAGCGATTTCCCCCAGTGTCCATTTCTGCAATTTCTGCAGGTATTTTGCTCATCTCTGCAACTCCGGCTGAATGTATGCCCCCACGCCTCCAGCATGAGTTGCGGTTTAAAACAAAAGGTCCCTTGCCAGTAGATCGTCCCTGACTGCCCGTTATTGTCCTTGAGTGCACCATTAACAGGTGTTGATGGCCCCATTACTGCCCGCATTGTCCCTTGCAATGGCGTGAATCGCTATTCAGCTTGCCATTGTCTCTGTTGAACTCCCCCTCTGGGTTCGACTACATGTTGGGGCATGCCTGATTGCCCTTGTCTGCCTGGAGAACTGTGTGCTGCTTTAACAATGTTGAATCTCTGTCCCAACCATTCCTTAACACAGTACCTCTCATCTGTTCTGCTAGTGGCCATGCTCGCGTGGTTTAAATCCCAGTTTCTTATCGCCATTGATACGTCCTTACTACACAGTATAAATGCACACGAGGCCCATGCTTGAGAGAAGGTCAGTCTGTGACCTGTCCTTTATTCCTTAGCACTCAAGTGATGAAGGTGGGTGGAGCTTCCCCTTTTATACCTGAAGGTCCAGGTTCGGAATGTCTCCCACCTAGTGGTCAGTGTTCTCACAGTGTAGGTCAGTTTATACATGGGTTACAATGCTGGTTGAATACATGACAGGAATCATGGCAACAGACCTAAGTCTTTTCATGTCACAAAGCACTAGCGTCCAGAATGCCATTCTAGTGCGCCTATCACAGTTTCTTTCACCTCCAGTTGAGATCAGGAAGAACGTTGTCTGAGGGGATTGAAGCTCCATGTACTTTGCATTCAGAGCCAGGTAGGTATCAACAGTTTTGTTCAAAAGACTCTCCCAGTTGAGTATCACGCACCACAAAGGAACTCTGAAAATGTTTCATTCAAGGGAGTTAACAACAATGTATATTTTACACAAAGAATCTGTTTCAAATACTCAAGATCATAACAGGCCCCCAGTAGAATTATTTTGTTTCATCTCAATTTAGCCACTGATAGAAATCTCCTGTCGATTAATGTACAGAAAGACAGCCAGGAGAGGAATTCGTGACCCAAGCATTTGCCGGGAAGAAAGAGCAAAGTGCAAAAATGAATTGCTGTACATCAGTTCAACCTGATCAGTAATGCCATTTAAGCACGTCCTATTGAGGAAATCTGTCCTGGTCAGCTTCCTTATAGTCACATCTTCAGTTGCTCAACATTCAAATAACTATTCAAGGATTAGAGACAGTTAATTGAAATAAATAAAAGTAGATCACGCTGGAAATATCCAGCAGGTCAGGCAACATCTGTGGAGATAGAAACAAGAGTTAACATTTCAGGTCGATGACCTTTCATCAGAACTGGAAAACGCTAGAGAGGTAACAGGTTTTAAGCAAGTCCAGGGGCAGGGATTGGGGGGAGGGGAGGAAAGAACAAAAGGGAAGCTCTGTGATAGGGTGGAAGGCAGGAGCGATATGTATCTCTAACTTTTTTCAGTCCTGATGAAAGGTCATCGACCTGAAATGTTAACTCACTTTCTCTCTCCACAGATGCTGCCAGATCAGCTGAGTATTTCCAGCATTTTCTGTTTTTATTATTTTATATTATAGATTTTCAGCATCCGCAGTATTTTGCTGTTGTGGTAATTGAAAGAAGTGAGTTTTCAAATCCAACACAGAATACATTTTATTGGCCCTGATTTTGCAGTGGGTATAGCGGAGCACTCTCTGAGTATGCTCCTTTGAAATCCCGTAAGTTCGGGATTTCAGCAGATGCGCAAAATCCCGAACTTGCAGCCTGTCAACGCACGCATTGACAGGCCATCCGCACGGCCCAAAAAAAGGCAATTACTGGCGCAGATTGGGCAATTTGCCCACCAACTGCCCAGCAATTGCGTTGGGAAATGTTACAGTTAATGCAAACAGGCATAAGGGGATGCCTCAGACATGTTTTAAACATTTTCATCTCAGAAATCATACAGTTTAACTGTATCAAATGATTTTTTTCTTGTTTAGGCAAACATTTTAGTTTTAATGATGTTGATAACATTATCAGCAAAATTAAATTTTTTAGTGAAATTGGCGGTATTTAAACTAATTAGGAATTAAATTCCAATCCTGTAAATTGTACTTTAATCTGATTATGGGATTCCCTTCTGAAATGATTAAAATCTAATTTGGTTTCCTAACTGGAGGACCAGGTAGAATTCTGTACAGGCTGCATCCCTGGGATCCATGGGCCATTACGCTGCCCTCCAGCACGCAGCGTCAGACTGCAAGATTTCGCAGAAGGGTCGCCATCAGATAGGTTCATATTCATTATGCAGCTTGGCAGCAAACTCCAGAGGTATGCCACCGACCGCAAATTTTGGACCAATATATATTTAGAGACAGCGGAACAGTTTGTATTTTTCTAGGTGAGAGATGCCAATTCTGGAAGAGGAAAAGATCCAAGATGTACTTTAGTCAGATACAAGATAATATTTTCTCTATTTAAGTCCAACAATGGTGTTGGAAATGTGGATTCTAGTATAAAGTTATGGAATATCTCTTTCTGAGTATCTTACTTTTTTGCTGAAGCTAATAAGGTTAGCCATGTTATCTGTTGGTAAATGCAGTAACATTGACTGCCCGTACACCCTTTGCTCCCTGCATACACCCTCACCTTTGCATGTGTGGTCTCTTTCACTCAGTTCTCTTTCAAAAACTGCAATTACCCCTCCTCTCCCAGTACGCTTACCATCTATATATACAGACACACACACACACACACCGTGCAGACACACTACACACGCAGACACACTGCACATGCAGATGCATGTGCACACGCACCACACACACACACACACATCAAATAATAAACAAAAAATGGCTCATAAGAGAATAAGATGGGGTGTCAGCTTGAAATATATATTTGTATTCTTCTTGAGTATGAAAAATATCAAACCACATCCAATAGCATTTCTAAAAGAATTCTTTAAAAAAATCTATTTGTGCACCAATCAGCTGCAGATGTAATTTTATTGTTATGGAAGCAAGGGATTAGACATTCCATAAAACAAATCCTTACAATAAGGGTTACTGGTGCATGTGTCCCTTTTTGATTGCTTTAATAAATCCTATAAGAGCAATCTAAATCCTGGTATGTCTCCCTGCAGAGCTTGTTTGCTTAGCTGTGGGTTATACCTCATCAAATGTTGTGCCAATGAATATTTTATGTGCATTATTCCTTCCCCTTATGCACAGATCCTGACATACCACTTACAGCTATCACTCAGAACACAGTTATACATCACAAACGCTCTTTCCGCTACAAGGGTTTGATATGTTTGAGCCTCCTGAGACAGCACAGCTAACATCTTAGAAGACAGCGCACGTTGGTTCAATGTGTGAATGTTGGTTTGAAAAAGAAAACAAAACCAAGGTTTGCACAAAAGATGAATTTTAAAGAGGGGGGAAAAATCCCATTGAAGCAATCTGAAGACATTTTTATTTAATTCTGAGTAAGGTTGAATATTTTGGGTGAGTTAAAGAGTCCCTTTAGCGTTCTTTTTCAGAGCAGTTCACTGGAACTCTGGCATGCTACATGGTGAGACTGTAAGACAGGTGATTTCCAGCTGTGATTTTACACCCCTTCCCCACCTCTCCAAGTATGTCGAGTTCCTGTTTGTAGTTGTACCGGCATTATCGGTGGGAGGGGAATGGAGTGGGTCATGCAATTCCCCATAGGGGAGCAGGGAAATCAGAGGGTATGTCATCCCCAGGGCTGCTCTGAAAGGGTTCCTCTTGAGGTTTGGTTGTAGAGTTGAATTAGCAAGTCCCTGGCCCAATTTGCCGAAATATGAAGCACGGCCCAGTGAACACGTAGAGAGATAATTAGAGAGAAAATAGTAAGTATCTTCATAAACTATACTTTGCTTCAACATTAATCATTGTTTATTTCTGTGTTCTTTTTAAAAGTGTTTAAACAGTGACCGAGCTGATAGCATTGGAGGAGATTGCTAGAAGGAGTTAATGAACTCAGAAATGTGAGAGAGATGAAGTAACCAAAGTAGAGTTGGAGTCGTTAACATTGTGTCTTCAATAGTCATATCATTTCACCGACGTGTGTGTCAGTTCTGCTCATTCACACAGTCGGCCTCAATCATTCCTCTCAACAAATTCAGCAGTGATTGCACCTTTTTCCCTCTCTGCTTTCTCTGCATTTGTGTCCTCCTAAAGCTGTTGACTTTTTTCTGGTGCACAGTTCCTTCAGCAGCAGGTGCTCTTCAGCATCTTGCCCAACTTCATATTTATCGGTCACCCTCCTTTTGCGCGTTACTAATGTACGCAATTCTCTTGCAAGTACCACGGTTTGCTGATGGTTTTCCTAATGCCTGAGATTCAAATGTGGCTTTATATCTGTTTAAGTTTCCACCGCTAATTTGGGGAAATAAAAAAAAAACACCTGCAATTTGCAGAACCTGCAGATGGATCACAAATATTGGCAGAGCTATCCTTTTAAATATAAATCCCAGGAATCATGTTGCTTTCACGGTACCCATCTTAACCCATTATGTCAAGGAACCATTAAAATTAGGTTTTTTTGGTAGGAGAAAGAAATCTATATTTAAAATTGACTTTGTACTGATTCTTCTGATGGTTCAGTGGGTAAATGATTTGTTTCCGAGTCTGTGCTGATCTCATCCTGGCTGGCGCAGTTAGCGTCACTACCCCGGAGCTAAAAAAGGCAGAGGGGAAAGAAGTCAGGATTCCCACTGCTGATTACTGCCTAGTTGAATTTCTTTAGATAAGGCACATGCTTGGTGATGCTTCCCCCCACCCCACTTATTAATAGCAGTCAGTGGTTAGATGCATATGTGAAGATCACCCATTTGGGTGTGTTACCAGAGGGCTGCATGCACCCATTGAAATGCAATGAAGCATGAATTGTTGGCTTTTGATACCTCACTCATGGAACACACTGCAGTTTCCAAGGGGCCGAAATTCAGTAACATCTCGTTTGGGGGTGGTAACCGAGGCAAAGCAGGACTTCCTGCGCCCGGCGTAGAAGTCCTGCCCCAGCAGCGAAATTGGGGTTACCGCACAGTCGCGTGCTCCATTTCCTCTCGGGCGGGACTGGGGCACTAACCGTGGGAATTTACTGCCGTTACTTTGAGCGTTGCGTAGCGCTGGTGGGAGCACAGGGCCCTCCCCTTCCGTTAAAGGGGAGGGCACGCTGCGAACTCTGCAATGGGGTGAGGGGTCACCGCTTCACCACCGGGGAGCGGGGTGCCATGGGAGCAGCCCGGCACAGAAGCGGAGTGCTGGGCTACAACAAGGCAGCATGGCCCCCGCAAATTCCACAAGGCAAGGTAGGTTGGCCATGGAAAAAAAAATGGCGTCGCGCTCATCCCTTTTAATTTTCGCCCTGCACGCGGAGTGCGGCCTGGTTCATGACCCGAGAGGCAGGCACTCACATTGGCCACAGCAGCCTCGCGGGGCACGACCGAATTTTCGCTCCGGGATGAAAACCACTCACTGCGCATGGCGATGACGTCAGCACCACCAGCGCAGCGACCCGGGCCACTGCCGGTTTGCGCCTCCGCTAACTCCTGTGAAATTTCTGCGCGAGAAACCCCGGGGGCGCTAACGGGAGGTGCAAACAATGCAAATTTCTCCCCTCCCCCCTCCCTCCCAGTGCTGATTGTCGTGTGGCCTCTATGGGCCTGGAATCCCTCTTTTAACAGACAGCAGAGACTGTCGGTTCTTCTTGATCAGCAACTCGCCAATGAAATTGCTGAGGAAGCACAGCTTTGATCCGAGCGGTTTCTGAACATCTGATTTTGTTAGTTGGTTATTATAATTGTGGCGAGAAATAGGCATCCCCCTTTGTCTTTCATTAAAATAATTTTACCATCTCGATTTCATTTTGACCTGTATCCTGCTAATTTAAATTGTAAATAACTGGAGTCTAGTGGTGAGTGGCTCAGAAACTGTTGCAAAATCACTTTCTAACTTGCAAACTTCGATTTAATTTATTTTTTAAATCACCTTTCTAATGTTCTAATGCTAAGCAGTCATTGTGCATTCAGTTTTGGTAGTTGCATGGTTTATGCACGTCTCTGACTGAACTCTGCTGTCCTTTGGTCCTGATTCTGATTGTCAGGAACCCTGAAAAATCACGCATTTCCTTGAAAACTTTGGGACCTTCACGTGCAATTTTTTTTTTAAAGCTGGTGACTTCTTTCACTGCTGTTTGTCAGCAAAAAATAATAACCTGTGGAGAATTGACAGCTTTAACCAAAAATTTCTCTGATTGGATTAAGATGTTCCCAGATGCAGGTTTCAGAGTGGCAGGCTCAACGCGATAGTTCCAATCGCCACTCAGTTTTATTGAATTTAATCCCCCGCCTCCGCCCCCCCCCCAAATCAAACCATAAACATACTAGATAAATAAGTGACATCGGAATGAAAATGAATAGGAATGCTGAAAAATAAGAGTGAGATGAAATGAGGCATTGGGAAAGCAGGGAAGGATAACTTTTACATATGTCCAAATAATGTGAGCCCACAAAGGAAGAAAGCAAAAATGGAGAAGAGAAGAGAAAGAGAGCACGATACAAAAAGAGGAAAACAGTAAGAAAGCAGAAGTGAAATTGGAGGAAAAAATAAGAATGAGATCTAAAATCAACATCAAAATTGCAGCAAGCTCCCCTTAGGAAACATATTTCTTTTTCAGACACCTGAACCTTATATTTTCAAGGAAGTATGCACCGCTGGGATAGCACAGTGCAATTTCCTTTCAGCGCTGAAGCTGGTTGTGACTGATGTCTTACAATCCTTAGTGGCTTACAGTGCTGGAGATGGATTACTGCTGGCTAATACCCCAACTGTACTTAGTCCACATGCCAATTAAATAGTCTTTATGGAGTCCCCCAGCTTCAAAGACCCGTCTGTAAGCTTGGACCCCTGTCGTTCTGCTGTATCTGAGTCCCCAGTAATCATTCTTTTTAACTTTCAGTTACTACAGATGCGACCTGATGCCATTTTTTAAACAGCAGGATTTCTTTACCAGAAATGAAACTTCCATCTTCCCACTTTTGTTAAATATTGAAAAATATGGTTGAAGAAGGACAGCTTCAGGGATGCATGCATTGTCGGCGGGTGAGGGGGAGGGTGGTAATATCTAATATGCACTTTGTATGGGCATTTGAATAGCGTTTGTTAAGTACGAGTGTACTCGGGCTGATGTCAGATCACCATGTCCAATCAAGTGTCAAGCTGTAGGTAGTCTTTCAAATTACACCCAACAAAAAGGATACAAAGGTGCCCATTTTGGAATAATAAAAATAAAGGTTGGCACAGTCTTCCACTAGATGTCACTAGGAGATCTTGTAAATGTCACGAATAAAAATCATCACAAAAGAGGCAGAACATCCTAGCCGTTTTTCCTCTTTGACTCCAACAGTATTATTGAGCTGCTGAAAATTGGATGTGTGATATCTATGGGGAAAATTTCCTCTCTGCAGTATTTGCAGTGAAACCATAAATGCATCTGACACTTGATCAGACATGGTGATCTGACATCAGCCCGAGTACACTCGTATTGAATAAATGCTGTTCAAATGCAATCTTTTCCGCCTACTTTCAAACTCCAAATTCGAATAGTAACCAAGGGGAGTATTTGAATTCTGATAACCAGGCTATACAGCAGTAAAGACTTCTCTCTTGGAAAACTGCTAGTGTAGATCAAATCCAGGGAATTTAGTTCAGAGGGTATGCAGTCAATGTGTTGGTCAACTGTCCATATTCAGTCATTTTACAGCTCCAACCTTCAATGTAATTTCTCCAAGATTGTGACATCTAAATATAAATGATCTATTTGGGATTGCTCATAAATTGGGTTGCCAGAGTCAGAAAATAGTCCAGAAGTATGTTCAGTCCGAGTGCCACCCGCTTGTTGCCCACCATTTCCTGGGAGGGTAGGCAATCACGGTCAGGTGAGGGAAGCCTGGAGCTCGAAGTTTCCTTGTGGGGCCCAGAGATTGCGGGGTTGGTGGTGGGGGAGTCAGACTGGCTGTCGGGAGGGAGGAGGTACCAGGAGAGATCGTGGGGCAGAAGTCGAGGGGAAGGTCATACAGCAATCAGGAGGGAAGGGTGCAGGCTTGGGATTGCAGGCTTGGGGGCAAGTGTGAACGGACGATCATGCCCGTCATGAGGGGGTTAAAATTTCCCTCATGTTTTTTAAAATGTTAAATCAGTAGCGTGCAGGACTATCTTAAGCAACTGAAAATATTTTTACATGTGCCAGAGAAGTATCGCATAACATCAGGTCTTCATGATGCCTCCAGCCAATAACACACATTTTTCTGATCAAGACAGGAAAATAGTCCATTCCTAATCAGTGGTTAATCCCAATTTATTTCAGTGGGGTTACCACAGGATGATATTTGAATCTCTCATGGTTTTGAGGTTATTACTCATTCAGTAGTAATCTCGGGATTGCTACCAGTGCCACGTGCTAGTCACAGTAGGAATCGCAGGATAGCTCAAATGAATACGTGGCTTGAGCAGTGGTGCAGTAGGGAGGGATTCAAATTCCTGGGGCATTGGAACCGGTTCTGGGGGAGGTGGGACCAGTACAAACTGGACGGTCTGCACCTAGGCAGGACCGGAACCAATGTCCTAGGGGGGAGTGTTTGCTCGTGCTGTTGGGGAGGAGTTAAACTAATATGGCAGGGAGATGGGAACCAATGCAGGGAGACAGAGGGAAACAAAATGGAGACAGAAGCAAAAGACAGAAAGGAGATGAGTAAAAGTGGAGGGCAGAGAAACCCAAGGCAAAAAACAAAAAGGGCCACTGTACAGCAAAATTCTAAAGGGTCAAAGTGTAATAAAAAGGCAAGCTGAAAGCTCGGTGCCTCAATGCGAGGAGTATTCGGAACCCAGGAGAGGGCTCTGAGCTAGTTAGAGTGAGTGAGAGCTCAGATGAACAGGACCCCAAGAAAGAATGCAAAAGGCAGGAGGCAACAGAGCAGAGTAGCACTGGGGTAAGTGTAAACCACAAGGTGATAGGAAGGGACAATATGTATGAATATAAAGGGGCTGCAGGAGGGGTCAAAATTAAAAATCATGGTTTAAAAACTAGTATTAAAACACTCTACCTAAATGCATGCAGCATTCGAAATAAAGTAAATGAGTTGACTGCACAAATGGGTATGATTTGGTGACCATTTCAGAAACGTGGTTGCAGGTTGGCCAAGACTGGGAATTAAAAATACAGAGGTATCTGACAATTCGGAAAGATAGACAAGAAGGGAAAGGAGGTGGGGGTAGCTCTATTAATAAAGGATGATATCAGAGCAGTTGTGAGAGACGATATTGGCTCTAATGAACAAAATGTTGAATCATTGTGGGTGGAGATTAGAGATAGTAAGGGGAAAAAGTCACTGGTGGGTGCAGTTTATAGGCCCCCAAATAATAACTTCACGGTGGGGCAGACAATAATCAAGGGAATAATGGAGGCATGTGAAAAAGGAACGGCAATAATCATGGGGGATTTTAACCTACATATCGATTGGTCAAATCAAATCGCATGGTGTAGCCTTGAGGAGGAATTCATAGAATGCATACGGAATTGTTTCTTAGAACAGTATGTTACAGAACCTACTTGGGAGCAAGCTATCTTAGATCTGGTCCTGTGTAATGAGACAGGAATAATAAACAATCGCCTCGTAAAAGATCCTCTCGGAATGAGTGATCACAGTATGGTTGAATTTGTAATACAGATTGAGGGTGAGGAAGTAGTGTCTCAAACGAGCGTACTATGCTTAAACAAAGGGGACTACAGTGGGATGAGGGCAGAGTTGGCTAAAGTAGACTGGGAACACAGACTAAACGGTGGCACAATTGCAGAACAGTGGAGGACTTTTAAGGAACTCTTTCATAGTGCTCAACAAAAATATATTCCAGTGAAAAAGAAGCGCAGTAAGAGAAGGGATAACCAGCCGTGGATAACCAAGGAAATAAAGGAGAGTATCAAATTGAAAACCAAAGCGTATAAGGTGGCCAAAGATAGTGGGAAACTAGAAGATTGGGAAAATTTGAAACGACAGCAAAGAATGACTAAGAAAGCAATAAAGAAAGGAAAGATAGATTACGAAAGTAAACTTGCGCAAAACATAAAAACAGATAGTAAAAGCTTTTACCGATATATAAAACGTAAAAGAGTGACTAAAGTAAATGTTGGTCCCTTAGAAGATGAGATGGGGGATTTAATAATGGGAAATGTGGAAATGGCTGAGACCTTAAACAATTATTTTGCTTCCGTCTTCACAGTGGAAGACACAAAAACCATGTCAAAAATTGCTGGTCACGGGAATGTGGGAAGGGAGGACCTTGAGATAATCACTATCACTAGGGGGGTAGTGCTGGACAGGCTAATGGGACTCAAGGTAGACAAGTCCCCTGGTCCTGATGAAATGCATCCCAGGGTATTAAAAGAGATGGCGGAAGTTATAGCAGATGCATTCGTTATAATCTACCAAAAGTCTCTGGACTCTGTGGAGGTACCAACGGATTGGAAAGCAGCTAATGTAACGCCTCTGTTTAAAAAAGGTGGCAGACAAAAGGCAGGTAACTATAGGCCGGTTAGTTTAACAACTGTAGTGGGGAAAATGTTTGAAGCTATCATTAAGGAAGAAATAGCGGGACATCTAGATAGGAATAGTGCAATCAAGCAGACGCAACATGGATTCATGAAGGGGAAATCATGTTTAACTAATTTACTGGAATTCTTTGAGGATATAAAGAGCATGGTGGATAGAGGTGTACCGATGGATGTGTGTATTTAGATTTCCAAAAGGCATTCGATAAGGTGCCACACAAAAGGTTACTGCAGAAGATAAAAGTACGCGGAGTCAGAGGAAATGTATTAGCATGGATCGAGAATTGGCTGGCTAACAGAAAGCAGGGAGTCAGGATAAATGGGTCCTTTTCGGGTTGGAAATCGGTGGTTAGTGGTGTGCCACAGGGATTGGTGCTGGGACCACAACTGTTTACAATATACATAGATGACCTGGAAGAGGGGACAGAGTGTAGCGTAACAAAATTTGCAGATGACACAGAGATTAGTGGGAAAGCGGGTTGTGTGGAGGACATGAAGAGGCTGCAAAGAGATTTAGATAGGTTAAGCAAATGGGCTAAGGTTTGGCAGATGGAATACAATGTCGGAAAATGTGAGGTCATCCACCTTGGAAAAAAAAAACAGTAAAAGGGAATATTATTTGTATGGGGAGAAATTACAACATGCTGCGGTGCAGAGGGACCTGGGGGTCCTTGTGCATTAATCCCAAAAAGTTAGTTTGCAGGTACAGCAGGTAATCAGGAAGGCGAATGGAATGTTGGCCTTCATTGCGAGAGGGATGGAGTGCAAAAGCAGGGAGGTCCTGCTGCAACTGTACAGGGTATTGGTGAGGCTGCACCTGGAGTACTATGTGAAGTTTTGGTCACCTTACTTAAGGAAGGATATACTAGCTTTGGAGGGGGTACAGAGACGATTCACTAGGCTGATACCGGAGATGAGGGGGTTACCTTATGATGATGGATTGAGTAGACTGGGTCTTTACTCGTTGGAGTTCAGAAGGATGAGGGGTGAACTTATTGAGACATTTAAAATAATGAAAGGGATGGACAAGATAGAGGCAGAGAGGTTATTTCCACTGGTCGGGGAGACTAGAACTAGGGGGCACAGCCTCAAAATATGGAGGAGCCAATTTAAAACCGAGTTAAGAAGGAATTTCTTCTTCCAGAGGGAAGAGGGTGAATCTGTGGAATTCTCTGCCCAAGGAAGCAGTTGAGGCTAGCTCATTGAATGTATTCAAATCACAGATAGATAAATTTTTAACCAATAAGGGAATTAAGGGTTATGGGGAGCGGGCGGGTAAGTGGAGCTGAGTCCATGGCCAGATCAGCCATGATCTTGTTGAATGGCGGAGCAGGCTCGAGGGGCTAGTTAGCCTACTCCTGTTCCTAATTCTTATGTTCTTATAACACACACACTGTTGCGTTAATGGAAAATAAAAAAAATGTTTGCCTTTTTAGCACATTATGTGATTTTCAGACTATGGTATTTACTGAGAGACACTGCGGTACCAACAGTCAATGAAGTTCTGCCCCACTAGACTGGTGTCTGAAATAATAGAATCATAGAATGGTGACAGCATGGAAGGAGGCCATTCAGCCTGTCGAGCCCATGCCGATTCTCAGCTAGTCCCACTCCCCTGCCTTTTTCCCCCATAGCCCTGCAATTTTTTTTCCTTCAGATACTTATCCAACTCCCTTTTGAAAGATAAAATTGAGTCTGCCTCCACCATCCTTTCAGGCAGTACATTCCAGATCTTAACCACTCGCTGTGTAAAAACATTTTTTCTTACGTCTTCCTTGGTTCTTTTTCCAATCACCTTAAATCTGTGTTCTCTGGCTCTCAACCTTTCTGCCAATGGAACCAGTTTTGCTCCAACTACTCTGTCCAGACCCCTCATGATTTTGAACATCTCTACTAAATCTCCTCTCAATCTTCTCTGCTCCAAGAAGACAGCTTCTCCAGTCTATCAATGTAACTGAAGTCCTTCGTCGCTGGAATCACTCCAATTGAATCATTTATAGTTACAGGGAGCAGATTAGATTCAAAGAACTTGGTCCGACCTGGGTTTGTAATACATTGCATTTTTAAAAATAATCAAAGGAATATTTTGAAAAAAATTGGTAAAATTATCAATATTTATGCTTTCTTTTGTTGGAGGATAAATTATTCAGGAGCTGGTGCCTTTAACACAACAAGCTTTACTTTTGTATCATTTGAAAGTCTTTTTAGGCCTTCACCCCACACCTGGCTGTACAGCATGGCCAGGTTGAGAATACATTTATAATTAAATTCTAGACCTCTGCCAATATTGCTCTGGATTAGGCCATTGGGAGGTGTTTGACAAGGAGTAGTTCTGGGGGTAGTTCCCTCAGGAAGATAAAAAGGTGAGGATACTTCCCCCACCTTGCCTCTTGCTTGCACTTCTCACTGGTTGAGTGAAGTGCAGCATCAGCTGGAGCTTGTCCATTGCCTCAGGCAGGGAATGGTTTGTGGTTCAGTGGGAGAAAGGGAGAAAATACAAACAGAAAATAGACAAATTTATGTTCATAATGGAAAGGGATAGAATGAAAATTAACCTCAATGGATACACAACAATTAGGTAAGTGAATAAGAAGAACGTTTTAATATGATTAAACATATGATTAAACATATTAATCATAATTTGCTGTGGCAGAGTCGCTAATGGTGTTCGACATTAGTTAGACTTGTCCTTGTACATTCAGGTTTTTAAAATTTTTGCGTGGCAAGTTGCTGAAAGTGCGAGCTGATAAGGTCGCAGGAAGTGAAACCGAGCATTGGGACCTGAGTGAACAGGACAAGCAACTGTGTATCTCCGTAACCAATCAGATTGAAGGATTGTGAAATTAAAAGCACAAGGAGTGGGAAAGAAGTGTAAGTTGGAGTGGGTGAATTCAATGTCAAATCAGGTAAGGAAAGAGAAATAAAGAGGGACACAAAGATTGGATTATGAGAGAGAAAAAAGTTACAATTTTAAGAGGTTGAAATTCGGTTATGCCCCGTCTGGGGGCGGTAAACGAGGCGAGGCGGGATTTCCTGCGCCCGATGCGCAAGTCCCGCCCCAGCAGAGAAATTCTGGTTACCGCCCCTCACAGGAAGTGGAGCACAATGTCGTGCGCTCCACTTCCTTTTGGGGTGGGATCGGGGGTGCTACGCGGGCGCATCACGGAGCTCTATGTGGCACCTCCACATAGCGCTGATGCGTTTCAATGACCCTCCCCTTCCGTTAAAGGGGAGGTACATTGCAAACTCTGCAGGCCTTTTGAAGGCCTTCACTGGGCCACCAGGGCTAAGGGGTGCCGTGGCTGTAGTCCAGCACTGAGATGGAGTGCGCAGCCCTGACCCCGCGAAAGGAGCGATGAAATGCCCGACCGGTAAAGGGGGGTGTGAGGGAGAAGAAAAGATGGCGGTGCGCTGTGCGCGCCGCAGCGCACCTCCCCTTTAAGATGGGTGATTGGCCCAGTTGGCGGCCCGCGAGGCTGGTGCGACCATTGCCCGCAGTGGCCTAACTGGGTACTGGCCAATTTCAACTGCGGGATGGAAAGGGGTTGCTGCGCATGGCAAAGTTATCATCGCCGGAGGTGCAGCAGCCCGAGGCACTACCGGCATGGGCACAGCCCGACCGTTTTCGCACAACCGCTAATTCCCGGGCACTTTCGCGGGAGCCAGTGGTGCCCATCCCCCCCCCCCCCCGGGCAAAAACAGTTTTGTGCCCATTAGTGCCCTTGGAGTCGCTAACGGGAGGCGCAGATGAGGGGAATTTTGGTCTCTAAATTTGACATTTAAAAAATCTCCAACAGGGACTGAGATAGGGCTGGGAATAGTGAATTTTCACTGTGTGATATGTTAACTAGCAGAAATTAACACTTATTGGTCCAGAAATTCCGACGTTCCAGGCCTGTACGAAGTTTCTATGGACCCGAGAAGGCATTGGTAAAGACGGTTTTCAGCGCGCAATGCGGATGCGCTGAAAACCGGCTTTTCCGATCTGTCAAGCTGGAGCCTAACTTTACAGGTGTAAGAGTTTATAAACATAGAAAAAACTAAAAATAAAAATGTTACATACACATTTATGTTAAAACCCTGCCCACTCAAAAATTTGTTATTTTAAACCCTAACTTTTTTTAAAAATCGGGAATTTTTTTTCTTCAAAAAACACGTAACATTTTTAATTTCTATTAGTTTATTTTGTGAGGTGTTTTTTAAATATTTTATGTCGTGTTTGGGGTTTTTCTCATGCATAGTAATGGGAGATTAGTAACTTACAAATCTCCTATTACTATGAATGAGAAAATACTTACCTGTGATTGGGTGTCCAGGCCCACGTGACTCCTGCGGACATCCAGACGTGAACACGCTGCGCGTCGCAGGGAGAGGAGGCCTGTGGATCGGGAGTTCCAGCGGGCGCAGCAGCTTCTGGTAAGTGTGCATTTTATTTCTATTTTTTCTTGATTTGCCCATGGGACGCCCTCCTCGGAATTTCTGCCCCATTATGGTGTTAAAAGGGTACTTGGATTGAAATGGACAAAAGTTAACTTTCTGTGGCGAGTTTAAAATTCGTATCTACTGCACAACTACAGCAACTTCATGCCACTCAATGCATTTCACTACTGAGTCAGACAACAAGTTTTAGTGAAATTAATAGCGGAGCGGCGCATCTCAGATAGCAACATAGCAACTTTTAGATTACTGTGTTTAATCATGCATCTGTTCGTTGCCTGAAGTAGCTGTGACATTTGTACATAAATAATGGCAATTGCCATTAACCTTGCCGTTATTTTGACTGCAAATTATCGGCCATCAGAATGGGGTATGTAATGTATAGCTAGAGATTCTGGGGTGAAAAATTCTCAGCGGTTCAACCCACCCCTGATGCTGACCCCACCAAGGTTTGCTGTTACATGCAAATTGAAGTATCTTCCCTATCGGTGGACATCCACACCCGCTAGGGGTGCATCTCAGGCACCCACCTTCTCTGAGGCTATAAAATGCAACACAGGATACTGCGTCTATGGGGTGTCAGCTATCCCTCCTCCTCCCCCCGGAGCGAAATGCCCTCCCCGCACCATTGGTAAGGAGGTTGCTGTTATAAAAATGACGTGCCCATACATCTTTGGGGGTCCAGTCCGGCCTGCCACCTCCCCCCAGAAGTGCCCGCGACTGACAGTAGGCTGGCCAAAAAGCCTGGTTTCATTCAGCATGCCAACCACTTGTCCTGCATCTAGCTGATCCCAGTCGCCCCCTGCATCGATGGCTTTGTTCGGGGTGAGCAGAGGTACTGCCTTTACAAAATCATCAGGATATTCCAGGGCAACATCTTCACTGTTCCAAAACCGAGGACATGCCCCTCCACAAGGGCATCCGCATTGCATCTCCTTAGCGCAAAGAAAGTTGAGAGGAGATTTGATAGAGGTGTTTAAATCATGAGGGGTCTAGGCAGAGTAAAAAGAGAGAAACTGTTCCCAATGGCGGAAAGGTCGAGAACCACAGCGCACAGATTTAAGGTGATTGCCAAAAGAACTAAAGGCAACATGAGGAATAATTTTTTTAGGTAGCGAGTTGTTAGGATCTAGAAAGCACTGGCGGAAAGGGTTGTGGAGGTAGACTCAATCGTGGCTTTCAAAAAGAATTGAATATGTACCTGAAGGAAAACAACTTGCAGGGCTACAGGGAAAGGGCAGGGGAGTGGGTCTAGCTGAAGTGCTCTTGCAGAGAACCGGCATGGGCTCGATGGATCAAATGGCCTCCATTCTATTCAATATTATATATTCGTGAGTCATGTTCCTTTGCATGGTCAGTATCTGATCTCAAATATCAACATAAGAACATAAGAATTAGGAACAGGAGTAGGCCATCTAGCCCCTCAAGCCTGCTCCGCCATTCAACAAGATCATGGCTGACCTGGCCGTGGACTCAGCTCCACTTACCCGCCCGCTCCCCGTAACCCTTAATTTCCTTATTGGTTAAAAATCTTTCTTCTTTTGATTTGAATACATTCAATGAGCTAGCCTCAACTGCTTCCTTGGGCAGAGAATTCCACAGATTCACCCTCTTCCCTCTGGGAGAAGAAATTCCTTCTCAACACGGTTTTAAATTGGCTCCCCCGTATTTTGAGGCTGTGCCCCCTAGTTCTAGTCTCCCCGACCAGTGGAAACAACCTCTCTGCCTCTATCTTGTCTATCCTTTTCATTATTTTAAATGTTTCTATAAGATCACCCCTCATCCTTCTGAACTCCAACGAGTAAAGACCCAGTCTACTCAATCTATCATCATAAGGTAACCCCCTCATCTCCGGAATCAGCCATGTGAATCATCTCTGTACCCCCTCCAAAGCTAGTATATCCTTTCTTAAGTAAGGTGACCAAAACTGCACGCAGTACTCCAGGTGCGGCCTCACCAATACCCTATACAGTTGCATAAACAGTTACTGACAAATCAGCTCGCCGATACATAAAACTCTCCCATTTCCGCTGACCTATGTACTGACCTAGTCAGATGGAACAATTTGGCCCTTATCCCTCATGGGAAAAGAAAGAGTGATACAAATGATTATACTTCCCTACCTCCTTTACCTGCTTTAGATTCTTCCAGTCAAAGAGCCAATCCAACAATTAAGTGTATTTGAAGTGCGCACCTTAAAGGGTGTTATAGGTTGATAAGAATGTTCAAATATGCTTTAAACACCTCCAGCTGCCAGTGCTTAGACAGTACTTGCTAAGTGGCGCAACTCTGGGGAATTATGACTTGGAATCTCGTCAACCCACACAACTTGTAAGGGGGCTTGGAAATTGTAAAATATTATTACGACATCACAAACACACTGCACACAAGATGGTCGACAGGAACTTGTCAGGTGACCTTGTCACATGGTGCTTTTAGTGTATTTGCAGCAGCAGTTACATAAGAACATAAGAAATAGGAGCAGGAGTAGGCCATAAGGCCCCTCGAGCCTGCTTCGCCATTCAATAAGATCATGGCTGATCTAATCATGGTCTCAGCTCCACTTACCCGCCCGCTCCCCATAACCCCTTATCCCCTTATCACTTAAGAAACTGTTTATTTATGTCTTAAATTTATTCCATGTCCCAGCTTCCACAGCTCTCTGAGGAAGTGAATTCCACAGATTTACAACCCTCTGAGAGAAGAAATTTCTCCTCATCTCTGTTTTAAATGGGTGCCCTTATTCTAAAATTATGCCCCCCTCTAGTTCTAGTCTCCCCCATCAGTGGAAATATCCTCTCTGCATCCACCTTGTCAAGCCCCCTCATAATCTTATACGTTTCGATAAGATCATCTCTCATTCTTCTGAATTCCAATGAGCAGAGGCCCAACCTACTCCACCTTTCCTCATAAATCAACCCCCTCATCTCTGGAATCAACCTAGTGAACCTTCTCTGAACTGCCTCCAAAGCAAATATATTCTTTCGTAAATATGGAAACCAAAACTGCATGCAGTTGCATTACCACAGTAGTCCACTAGGTGGAGCAGTAGTCCACTAGGTGGAGCTCTATATCACAGAAATCATGCCTTCCAGAACAACTCCCCTATGTTGCCTGTCCTTCATAAATTCCAAAAGAAGGCTGACAGAACCCCTAGAAATAGCCCATAATAGTAACAGTTGACACCTTAGACAGAAGTCTGTGCCTTCTTAAAAATAAAGCAGGGTCAATAGGCCCTCACCCAGTCTGCCATAATGGAAAACACCTGAATTCATATAGCACAAGTGGGTGGTAAACCTGGCACGAAAAAGGCTTCACCAGACAAGGCAACAGCTCAGCCCAAGGCCAGATTATTCACTTCGAACAGCTGCTTGACAAATACAAACCTGACATTTGCTACCAAATTTCCCTGACCCTCCCCACCAAAAGTATGTGGTTCTCTCAGTACTGCACTCTTGTCAGCTTAGATTATGTGCTCAAGTCCTAAAATAGGGCTTGAATTCATGACCTTCAGACTCCAAGATGAGAGTGCTATCAGTTGAGCCAAGCTGACACTTTTCAATGAATCTTGGTTCATCTTTGGAGGAACAAGAAAGGAAAGTTTATTGGAGCAATGACCACAGTCATAGTAATAAAATATACAAGCTTCACAGATTTAACTTGGAGAAACATGAGTGCTTCTCAATACACTGCATGCCGTTTGATATTAAGCCTTACCTGTAACTATGGTAACAGTACCCGAGTGAGTTTCTTGCATGTATTAGCATATATGCAGGGGAAACCTTCTGAAAGACTGACCCCAAACTGTAACTTTGTGTCTACAAACTTTCTTGCCATGTTCAAAAAGAAACTCATTTATATGTTGGGAGAATAAATCTTGTTCACTTATCCATGAGACATGAAAGTAACAGCTGTCTGCGATTCCCAGAAGATGATAAAATTATGCTTGAAATGATTGTCACAAATTATCAATCTTCTAAAGTGTAAAATAAAGCCACAGTTCTTTGATTTGAAATTTTTATTGGATATTTAATGATTTTTTTTCAGGAGGGAAAGGAGGAAAGTGTTTCCATAGTTTATCTCTGCTCTTGCTGCTTCGCTTCAGTTTTTCCTTTTTTTGATGCTGTCTTTCCACAGACCTGTCAGAGACAGAAATTATCTTGGAATCCACAAGGTTTAAAAATAGTTTTTTTTTTGCCATCTTGTTCCCTTTGGTTCCCCCCCACCACCCACCGTCCCATCCCATCTGGGCCTCCCCCATTCCCCTCTTCTTTCCCCATACTTGGTGTCCAGCATATATCATTTTCCTCCTTATTCTAAACTGCCTCAAGATGTCTTCCCAAGAAGCATGACATAACTGCACTATGGGAAAAGGTCATTTAGTGATTTGCTGGTTGCGAAGCCAAATATTAGCTCTTTTAATATTTGCCACAATTATCAGCTTTTAATCAGCTCGTTTAAACTATGGTTTAAAAAGTCACCAGAGATAAGACATCAAGTGGGGAAAAATATATTGCAAAACAGAGACATGGATGCGATTTTAACCCTACTTGTCCCACAGACACTGGGCGTGTGGGCAGTTAAAATCCCGTCCTGGAGCCGTCCGAAGCAGGTCTTCCATGATTTTAACCTGCTCAAATGAACAGGCGGTCAGAACACCCATGCAAAGCCAAGAGAGCCATTTTTAACATCTGCATGTTGGGTCCTGGTGACATCATCGGGACCTGACTGCCATTTTAACTCCGCCTGAACCGGCACTGAGCTTCCAGCCAGGCCAAGCCATCAATGAAAAGGATCGGGGCCAGAAGAGGTTCGAAAAAGGTACATTAAAAAAAATGTGTTACTTTATTTGTGGAGCCAGCAAGAGCAAAAGTGCTCCTCTGAGCCCCACAAGGACAGCTTAAGACACCCAGCTGGGGACCCGCCACCCCAATGATGACGGGGCCCCCATACAACGGATCTGGAGGCCGATCAGGCCTCCAGCCTGCCCATTTTTCCGATGTTTCCTGTGAAGCGAGCGGGATGTCAGCCAGCACGATGAGTCTGATGCCTCATTGTGCCTCATTTCTGGAGGAGTGTTTCTAACTCACACCGCGTGCCCATCCTTCCAGAACCGACCTGGAGTTTAAAAACGAGGCCTCTAATTTTTTTTTGGAAAGAATTGAAGTGTTTTACTTAGAGTCCAAAAGCAAATGTAATCTATTACATTCCATTACTCTCGCTTCACACGGACTTACTATCAAACAATATAGTGAGAAAACACTGCAGCCCATCTTCCTCCATGAGCTTGTCGCGATGTGTGTCAGGTAATCAGCTGTGATGCAGCCAACTAGCTGAAGTTGACAAGCAGACGCCTTTGATTTATTGGCTCATATCTTAGCTTGTTAGTGGATGGCTGAGCATGGGACTAAAAGAGCATAAAATTTCAGAGAGAATAAATTATGAAAGCATTGATGTATGCCTTTGTAGAGCTCGCGCCACATCTGTGGAGGCGCATTGGAAAAAGACGGTAACACAAGCTGTCACCTTCACAGATCTGTCCCTTGCCCCCTGGATCGAATCCTTTTTTCAAATCTGTTTTGCTGCCACGGATTGTAAGTCAGACAGCTACAATATTACCTTTAATACCAGTAACCATTGGGTATTACCTTGATCCAAAGCATCAATATTTGACAAATGCAGTGCTGCAATGTGCTATAAAGCACGGTGGGGTAATTTGCTTGTCTTTCGGCGCTTCACTTTTCACAAAGGCTTCTGATCTGTTTTTCACAACCTGAAGATCATTGCATAGAGGTAATAGTACGCCTGCTTCTCAACTGGGCCCTGCCATTGTCAGAAGAAAAAAATAACAAAATTTCTTTCACTGAATCCTGTTTTATTAAGACAGACAAAAGAAACTGTGTGGTTCACAGATGCACCGTGGCAAGCAATGGTAGGGCATGGCTTATACCAGTGTTTCTTAAAAAGGGGTCCGTCGGGACTTTCGCGGGGGTCCGCGACCGGAGGTAATTTCAAGCCTGCTCATCTTTATAAAACCAACACTGATTCAGTTCTTGCTAAATGGGATAGATTCAGAAATTGAGCATCCATGAGGCGCTCTGGGCCCTCAGCAGCAGCAGAATTGTATTCCACCACAATCTGTAACCTCATGGCCCGGCAAATCCATCACTTTACCATTACCATCAAGCCAGGGGACCAACTCTGGTTCAATGAGAAGTGCAGAAGAGCATGTCAGGAGCAGTACCAGACGTACCTTGAAATAAGGTACCAACCTGGCGAAGCCTCAACTCAGGACTCATCATCATAGGCAGTCCCTTGGGATCGAGGAAGACTTGCTTCCACTCTTAGCCTGAGTTCTTAGGTGGCTGTACAGTCCAATACGAGAACCACAGTTTCTGTCACAGGTGGGACAGATAATCGTTGAGGGAAAAGGTGGGCAGGGAGCCTGGTTTGCTGCACATTCCTTCCGCTGCCTGCGCTTGATTTCTGCATGCTCTTGGCGATGATACTCGAGGAGCTCAGCACCCTCCCAAATGCACTTCCTCCACTTAGGGCAGTCTATGGCCAAGCACTCCCAGGTGTCAGTGGGAATGTTGCACTTTATCAGGGAGGCTTTCAGGGTGTCCTTGTAATGTTTCCTCTGCCCGCCTTTAGCTCGTTTACTGTGGACGAGTTCCGAGTAGAGCGCTTGCTTTGGGAGTCTCGTGTCTGGCATGCGAACTATATGGCCTGCCCAGCGGAGCTGATCAAGTGTGGTCAGTGCTTCAATGCTGGGGGCGTTGGCCTGGACGAGGACACTAATGTTTGTGCATCTATCCTCCCAGGGGATTTGCAGGATCTTGCGGAGACATCGCTGGTGGTATTTCTCCAGCGACTTGAGGTGTCTACTGTACATGGTCCATGTCTCTGAGCCATACAGGAGGGCAGATATTACTACGGCCCTGTAGACCATGAGCTTGGTGACCATTTTGAGGGACTGATCTTCAAACACTCTTTTCCTCAGGCGGCCGAAGGCTGCACTGGCGCGCTGGAGGCGGTGTTGGATCTCATCATCAATGCCTGCTCTTGTTCATAGGACGCTCCTGAGATAGGGGAAGTGGTCCACGTTGTCCAGGGCCAAGCCGTGGATCTTGATGTTTGGGGTGCAGAGCTGTGCGACGAGGACAGGCTGGTGTAGGACCTTTGTCTTACTAATGTTTAGCGTAAGGCCCAAGCTTTCATACGCCTCGGTAAATACGTCGACTATGTCCTGGAGTTCAGCCTCTGTGTGTGCACACATGCATGTAAAACAGCAAAAGCAGCATGCTATAAACCGAGCTAAGCGATTCCACAATCAACGGATCAGATAAAAGCTCTGCAGTCCTGCCACATCCAGTCGGGAATGGTGGTGCACATTTATACAACTAAAGGGAGGAGGAGGCTCCAGGAACATCCCCATCCTCAATAATGGCGGAGCCGAGCACGCGAGTGCAAAAGACAAGGCTGAAGCGTTTGTAACCATCTTCAGCTAGGTGCTGAATGAATGATCCATATCGGCCTCCTCTAGAGGTCCCCACCATCTTGGAATCCAGTCTTCAGCCAATTCGATTCACTCCATGTGATATCAAGAAGCGGCTGAGCGCACTGGATACAGCAAAGGCTATGGGCCCCAACAACATCCCAGCTGTCGTGCTGAAGACTTGTTCTCCAGAACTAGCTGCACCTCCAGTCAAGCTGTTCCAGTGCAGCTACAGCACTGGCATCTACCCAACAATGTGGAAAACTACCCAGGTATGTCCTGTCCACGAAAAGCAGGACAAATTATCCAGCCAATTACCGCCCATCAGTCTACTATCAATCATTAGCAAAGTGACGGAAGGTATCATCGACAGTGCTATCAAGTGAAACTTACTCACCAATAACCTGCTCACCGATGCCCAGTTTGGATTCCACCAGGCCCATTCGGCTCCAGACCTCATTACTGCCTTGGTCCAAACATGTACAAAAGAGCTGACTTCCAAATGTGAGGTGAGTGTGACTGCCCTTGACATCAAGACAGCATTTGACCAAGTGTAGCACCAACACCTTGTTCCGCCACAAGGACAAGTACAAGGCATCGTGGCAACACCCTTGCCCCAAACACTGGCACCTGCTCGACTACGTCATCGTTTGAGCGAGGGATTGCAAGGACGTGCACATCATTCGCGCTATGACAGGAGCCGACGACTGCTGGATAGACCACCGCCTAATCCGTTCCGTCATCAACATTAATATAGTCCCAAAGCGATGATGGCAACAGAAGCAATGCCGCAGATAAATCAAAGCCGGGGCACTCAAAGACCCAGCTAAGAAAGCCCTATACAACCAGCGCCTCACTGCCAGCCTGGCGACCCTTACTGTACAAGATAAAAGTTCACGGGGTTGGGGGTAATATATTAGCATGGATAGAGGATTGGCTAACTAACAGAAAACAGAGAGTTGGGATAAATGGTTCATTCTCTGGTTGGCAACCAGTACCTAGTGGGGTACCGCAGGGATCAGTGCTGGGACCCCAACTGTTTATAATCTATATTAACGACTTGTAAGAAGGGACTGAGTGTAACGTAGCCAAGTTTGCTGACGATACAAAGATGGGAGGAAAAGCAATGTGTGAGGAGGACACAAAAAATCTGCAAAAGGATATTGACAGGCTAAGTGAGTGGGCAAAGATTTGGCAGATGAAGTATAATGTTGTAAAGTGTGAGGTCATGCACTTGGGCAGAAAAAAATCAAAGAACAAGTTATTATTTAAATGGAGAAAGATTGCAAAGTGCCGCAGTGCAGCGGGACCCGGGAGTACTTGTGCAAAAGGATAGTATGCAGGTACAGCAAGTGATCAGGAAGGCCAACGACATCTTGGCCTTTATTGCAAAGGGGATAGAGTATAAAAGCAGGGAAGTCTTGCTACAGCTATACAGGGTATTGGTGAGGCCACACCTGGAATACTGCAGTTTTGGTTTCCATATTTACGAAAGGATATACTTGCTTTGGGGGCAGTTCAGAGAAAGCTCACTAGGTTGATTCCGGGATGAGGGCGTTGACTTATGAGGAAAGGCTAAGTAGGTTGGGCCTCTACTCAGTTGAATTCAGAAGAATGAGAGGTGATCTTATCGAAACGTATAAGATTATCAGGGGACTTGACAAGGTGGATGCAGAGAGGATGTTTCCACTGATGGGGGAGTCTAAAACTAGAGGGCATGATCTTAGAACAAGGGGCCACCCATTTAAAGCAGAGATGAGAAATGTCTTTTCTCAGAGAGTTGTGAGTCTGTGGAATTCACTGCCTCAGAGATTTGTGGAAGCTGGGACATTAAATAAATTTAAGGCAGAAATAGACTGGTTCTTAAATGATAAGCGGCAAGGGGTTATGGGGAGCGGGTGGGGAAGAGGAGCTGAGTCCATGATCAGATCAGCCATGATCTTATTGAATAGCGGAGCAGGCTCGAGGGGCCGTATTGGCCTACTCCTGTTCCTATTTCTTATGTTCTTATGTTCTTATCAAGGAGCCCTAATAAAATTGAAGTCAATGGGAATCAAGGGAAAACTCTCCACTGGCTGGAGTCATGACTAGCACAAAGGAAGATGGTTGTGGTTGTTGGAGGTCAATTATCCCATCCTCAGGAAATCGCTGCAGGAGTTCCTCAGGAAAGTGTCCTCGGCCCAACCAGCAGCTGCTTCATCAATGACCTTTCCTCATCATAATGTCAGAGGTGGGGATGTTCACTGATGACTGCACAGTGTTCAGTTCCATTCGCAACTCCTCAGAAAATGAAGCAGTCCATGCCAGCATGCAGCAAGACGTGGACGACATTCAGGCTTGGGTTGATAAATGGCAAGCAACATTCACGCCACACAAATGCCAGGCAATGAATGTCTCCAACAAGTGAGAGTCTAACCACGTTCCCTTGATATTCAATAGCATGATCATCGCCAAATCCCGCAGTGTTATGTATGCGTATAAACTTTACCAAAATGTAACTTGCCACTAGGGGGCACAACTATGGGAGACCTAAGGGTCACCTGTGCACCCTGGGGCAAGTAGGTATAAAAGGTGATTTACCATACTGCTTCCCCACTCTGGAGTCTGAATAAAGAGACCAAGGTTACAACAGTTTGAGCTTGTGATATAGTCCTGTGGATTTATTCTAAACATAACAAATTGGCGACGAGTAATAGATCATGAACTTTCACGCGGTAATGGCTGCCGTTGGTATTCTTGAGAGATTTGTTGAGGGTGATGATTGGGAAGCCTTCGTTGAGCACCTCGACCAGTACTTTGTGGCCAACGAATTGGATACGGCTGAAACAGAAATCAAGCGCAGGGCGATTCTCCTCCCTGTATGTGGGTCATCGGTATATGGTCTCATTAAAAATTTGCTGGCACCGGTCAAACAAACGGACAAATTTTATGCAGAGCTGTGTAAGCTGGCTAAGGAACACCACAAACCAAAGGAGAGCATCCTGATGGGCAGGTACCGCTTTTACACATACCGTCGCTCCGAGGGCCAGAACGTGGCGAGCAATGTCGCCGACCTAAGACGCCTTGCAGGGCAGTGCAATTTTGCAGGATCCTTGGGGAAAATGTTGCGGGACTTTTTCATGCTTGGAATTGACCACGAGGTCACCTTTGGCAAACTGCTGTCTGCCGAATCCCTAGATCTGAGCAAGGCCATCACAATAGCCCAAGCCTTCATATCCACGAGCGATTACACGAAACAGAAGCTCACCGGCAAGCACCATGCCCAAAATAATGTTTTCAGCAGGCAGAACGGCACAGGGTAGGGCCCACACGGTTGCAGAGGCCAGACCTAGGCCTAGAGTGACTCAGATTCCGCCGTGGGACATGAATGCGTATCCATTAGCACCATGCTGGCGCTGCGGGGCAGCCATAGAGCTCATCAATATTGATTCAAGCCCTATGTGTGCAAGGGCTGTGGAACAATCGGGCACCTCCAGCGAACGATCTCTGACTCACCACGTGGCAGCGTCAGGAGAGGCCGACCGATCCAACGAGGATCACGATGAACGAGCAGGAGAGGCAACTGAACCTGAGGATGAAGAGGAAGTATATGGGATACACAGCTTCACCATCAAAAGCCCTCCGATAATGTTAAAAGTTGAACTTAATGGCACTCCAGTCTCCATGGAATTAGACATGATCAGGTATGAGCCAGAAGGCATTCGAGAAGCTGTGGGGTGAGGAAACACAGCGACCCAAGCTGATCCCGCTTCAGGCAAAGCTGCGCACCTACACCAAGGAACTGATACCAGTTATTGGCAGTGCGGACATAAGAGTATTCCATGAGGGAGCAGTGCACGATTTACCAATGTGGATTGTTTCAGGTGATGGCCCAACGCTGCTTGGCAAGAGGTGAATGGGGAAGATTCGATGGAACTGGGAAAACCTTTGTGTACCTTCTCCTACGAACGACGTCGCCCCTTCTCAAAGGCTGAACAAGCCCCCACCTTCAGCTGAACCAGGCATCGAAATGCAGATCCAATTGCAGATCCCTGAGGCACAGGCCGTTCATCACGACCTCGAGGAGGTAAAGTTCAACCGAGCTGCGGTACAGGCGCGGTACCCACCACCCGAAGCCGCGACCTCTTCGACGATGGAAGAGGCTCCAGGTCGACCATGCGGAGTGGGACTCTGACCGAAACAATCCGAATGCATCTTCCCGATGCCAGAGGCAAAATACCTGGGGAGGAAGATCACGATAGTCGGCATCACGGACACGGACGAGAGTGCGTCCAGACCACGGGACGTGAAGGCGTCCAGACCACGGGACGAGAGAGCGTCCAGACCACGGGAGGTCGCTGCAACGGAACGGAGGGATGTGTCGCCCAGCAAGAAAGACGACTGGGTTTGGGGCAAAGGTAAAGGGGTGGCTGCTGAAAAGGCCAGGAACCCACTATGCTCCAATAAATTGTGTGCACTAAGTAACCCTTGGGGGCGGTCCTTCACGGCCAATGCTGTATCATTGTATGGGGTTAGGGGTACCTTACAACAAGCCAAAGTAGCGGGCGAACACCAACCAGTTGTATATGTATCTAACAAAGTATTCGTAGCAAGTGAGATGTTACCGCACGGGGTCGGGAGTGTTGTGCAGCAAGCAAAAGTAGCAGGCGAGCCCCAAATGATTGAACATGTATCCAATAAGTTAAACAAAGCAGCAGCCTGTATTCACGGTAACTAAAGAGGCATAACAAAGAGTGTCCTAATATGTGCTCGATTCAGACAAGTTGCTCATCCTACAAGCTTGGGAGAACAGAGGCACCATTATCGATGTGTTGTTTCGAGAAGGTCTAACATTGTCTGTGCACTGCAACATGATCCGCCACGGGCCAGGCACTGAGAACGGCACTAATGCCCTCAGTTGGCCACTGTTGCCCACCACCGGGGTGGAAACGGCGCAGCCTGCAGACCCATTCGCGGTCGTGGAAGTGCTTGAAAGCGAGGGGTCAACCGTAACAGCCCCCCAGCTTAGGACCTGGACCAGCCAGGATTCCACATTAACGCCTGCCAAAGGTGAACTGCTAGATGGAATGTGGCAACCTATCTGTCGCAGAGACGAAAGACCCACTCCCACATTGCAAAGTAAGGCAGGTGGTCCGGGGCCCTCATACTGTGGCCCAGGGACTATAGGGACCACCAGGCCTTCTGCCACTACCGAAAGTCTCAAGGCTATTACGGCCATCCTGGGCTTGCTAGACATCAGGGTCAGCGACAATAGCCCAGAGCAGGCAGCCCAAATCACTAAACCTAGCACCACGAATGTCACGATAGACTCCCTACAGACCTGGCTATCCTGGGTGCGATGCAGTCACCAGACAGAATCACTCAGAACCGAGCCTTCCTCATGCCTTCAGCAGAGAATGCACCATAATTGCACGGCCCCTCCACGCGACATCAGAATAAGTGATGTAGACCATGTTCAGGGCCCCAGTTGGGCCGCTAGCACCGCATTTGCCAAGGTGGGGAATGGAGTGCATGTGATGAAAACTGAGCGTTTGATTGTGAAACCATGTACCGGGCTAACGAGTAAAGCATTTGGACAAGACCAAACTGCGAACTACAGATAACCAGGAACCACCGTGAAAGGACCTGGTCCCCAGCGACCCACTAACACGATCAACCTCGCCGTCGACCACGAGGCTGAACCCACCATGTCAGGACTTCAACCCAGGCGATCGACCCGGGGACGTGGGGCGCCAGATCGCCTCAACTTACAAATAACTTGCACAAGACTTTGGGGGGGAGTGATGTTATGTATGTATGTAAACCTTACCAAAATGTAAAACTTGCCACTAGGGGGCACACCTGTGGGAGACCTAAGGATCACCTGTGCACCCTGGGGCAAGTGGGTATAAAAGATGATTCACCATGCTGCTTCCCCATTCTGGAGTGTGAATGAAGAGACCAAGGTCACAACAGTTTGAGCTTGCGATATAGTCCTGTGGATTTATTCTGAACGTAACACCCAGCATCAACATCCTGGGGGGGGGTTACTTAACTGGACCAGCCACATAAATACTATGGCAACAAGAGTAGGTCAGAGGCTGGGTATTCTGCGGCGAGTGTCTCAACTCCAGACTCCCAAAAGCCTTTCCACCATCTACAAGGCACAAGTCAGGAGTGTGATGGAATACTCTCCACTTGCCTGGATGAGTGCAGCTCCAACAACACTCAAGAAGCTCGAGACCATCCAGGACAAACCAGCCCACTTGATTGGCACCCCATCCACCACCTTCACTCCCTCCACCTCCTGTGCACCGTGGCTGCAGTGTGTACCATCTACAAGATACACTGCAGCAGCTCGCCAAGGCTTCTTCGGTAGCAACTTCTAAACCCGCAATCTCTACCACCTAGAAGGACAAGGGCAGCAGGCGCTTGGGTGCACCATCACCTGCAAGTTCCCCTTCAATTTATACACCATCCTTACTTGGAAATATATCGCCGTTCCTTCATCGTTGCTGGGTCAAAATCCTGGAACATCCTCCCTAACAGTACTGTAAGAGTTCCTTCACCACAAGGAATGCAGCGGTTCAAGAAGGCGGCTCACCACCATGGTCTCAAGGCCACTTAGGGATTGGCAATAAGTGTTGGCCTTGCCAGTGATGCCCACATCCCAGGAACAAATTGTTTAAAATTATTGTCAACGGCTGGGCCCGCCTCCTTTGAGGCCCACAACTCTCTCTCACTTGGCAACGAGCGCTCCCTACCTGTCGAGCCCATTCCTCTCCCTAGCACAATGATCCTGTGCCATTCTCCTGACCCATGATCGGAGCTTCAGCGGGGCTCTTCAAACACGTCCCTGAACATGTTCACACAAACATGTTCTGTTACTGAACATGCCAGTGGGACAGTACCGCGGTGAGTCATGTTTCCAGCAGCAGCCCAGCATATACATGGGTGTTCGTACCCTTGCACATCTTGGCCGGCCTGCAGACTGCTTTAAAAATTGTCCAGCATGAAGTGGCCATCTATTGCTGCAGAGTATCCAGAATTGGTGTGAGAAGCGGGTACACCCATCTCACTGATATCTGTAAGTAAATACCTTTTTATTAAAAGCATTATTAAAACACACTTTTATAGAATTGTTACAGCACATTGGAGGCCATTCGGCCCATAGAGCCCATGCCGTGCTCTTTGCAACAACACTTTCATATTCTGACTATTATAATTTAGATTACTAATCCATTTGAAAAGGAGTCCTTCAACTGAAAACGTTTGAGAACCACTCGCTTACACTTGCGAATTGCTTCATGGTGATTTCTGGATCTTGACCTGTCCAATGTTTTGTATGGGATCAGAGAGGGGATAGACTTTCCAAGAGGGAAAGAGGCTTGGTGGATGATTCAATTCCCATATGCCTCGAAAGAACCCATTGGTGCTGGGACATCAAGCAGAGTGCCACTCAAGTGCTTCTCTTTTTTAAACTGTGCTAGTATACCAGTGGTCCCTATTTGGTCTGTTAGACTGACAATGGGTAACGGTCACCCAATCTACGTGGTCTCTGATGGCTGCTCTTAGGATCCAGGAAAAGTCAAATCGCAGATTTCATCAGTGATGTCTAATTTGCCTCCTTCATAGTGTGCCACAGACAGCAAGAATATTGCAGGCCTTCTGCTGTTGGCACGCTATCAATACTAAAGTCTCTTGAGACCCATTATTGTGCCGTATTGGCAGAAGTCTTGAAGCAGGTCATCGTGCTTTTATATTCGAGGAAATTATGGTTTAAAAGTACAAGAATTGTACAGGAATGAAACTACTACATAACTCAAGATGACGTTGTTAGATTTGTTACCAAGTAGCCCTGTTTCAGCCTCTGCTTTCTCATGAAAGTGTAGCTCTGTCTGCCTGTCTTCTGGGGAGACAGTTTACACTGGTCAGTTACTCACTGTAATAGACAGGCTGGATTTTTGGCTTTGCTCATTTTGGGGCATTAACATTTGCGCCCAGGAACAGTTTGCGCCTCAGTCAGCAAAATTCGGCAGCTGAGCCCTAAGTGTAGGATGGAGCGCTAAGGGAGGCGTTGCACACCTCTCTTAGGGTGCTAGGCTGGCTGAGCATGTGAAAATCCCAAGCTAAATATCTGGCCTTGGAGCGCTCTCAGAAAGTCCTGGGGAGAACAAAATTCTTAAAAAAAAACACACCAAAAACATTCACAATAAATACCCCCATCATCATAGGCAGTCCCTCGGAATCGAGGAAGACTTGCTTTCACTCCTGAAGAAAGTTCTTTGGTGGCTGAACAAACCAATACGAGAGCCACAAACTCTGTCACAGGTGGGACAGACATTCGCTGAGGGAAGGGGTGGGTAGGACTGGTTTGCCACACGCTCCTTCCGCTGCCTGCGCTTGACCTCTTCACGCCCTCCCGGATGCACTTTCTCCACCGAGGGCGGTCTTCGATCAGGGACTCCCAGGTGTTAGTGGTGATGTCGCACTTTATCAGGGAACAATAAATAAAATCACACCACCACAACATAAACCGCAAAAAGAATAAAATAAAAAACAATCACACTTACCTGAGGTCGACATTATTTACCTCACTGCAACCGCTACAGCTTGGAATGCCCACTTTCACAGGCAGTCCCAGCACGGCACTCCTGTGGAGTGCTGTGGATCGAGCTGGAGCCAGAAATCAAGCGGTGTTGAAACCAGGGGCGTTGCACACCGGCTCGCCTCTTTTGGGCGGTAATGCTCCGCTGTCCACCGAAACTGGCTGCGAAAACCCCGGCAGGGTGCTGGAAGCTTACCGCCGCCATTGCTGTCCCACTGGGGCAAAAACAGAGGTGGCAACAAGCTGAAAATACAAGCCAGGGTGTAATGGAATGCTCTCACTTACCTGGATGAGTGCAGCTCCAACAAAGCACAAGAAGGTCAACACCATCCAGGACAAAGCAGCCCGTTTGATTGGCACCCCATTCACCACCTTCAAGTTCCCCCGAAATTACACACCGTCTTGACTTGGAAGTACATCGCTGTTCCTTCATCGTTGCTGAGTCAAAATCCTGGAACTCCCTTCAGAATAGAACGGTGGCAGTACCTTCACCATGTGTACTGCGGCGGTTCAAGGCGATGGCTCACCTTCTCAAGGGCAATTAGGGATGGGCAATAAATGCTGGCCTTGCAGTGACGCCCACATCCCAGGAATGAATATTTTAAAAAATCATTCTCGATCCTCTGCATTTCTGATGCTGTTGTGCTCCAATTTCTATGGTCCCTGTGCTCCAGCATTGGTGGCAGGGCCTTCAGGCATCAGTTAGTTGTTGCTGTAATAAGTCTTGCTGAAAGTGTACTGCTCATTAAAGGTGCACTAGCTGCAGTGAGGCACGGGTTATCCACATAACTCTTCTGTTCCAATGCGGTGATATTTATCTTTTAATGTTTTCTGTTATCTACTGGCAATTTGAAAAATATATCTAACTTGGTAACTCAAAGGTAATTCGGAACACCTGTTTTTTTGGATCTCATTTACAGAATGTCACTCAGGATTGAATCCAGGGCCAAATGGGAATGCAAGATAATTTTATCTGGGCTTTCCTTCTGATTTTGGCTGCATTCTACAGTTATTTTTCTACCTCCCCCATTCAGTGATTATGCATTGGATGAGGCATCTTAAAGCATAGAAAATATCGAGTGATAAACCCACTTACTTCCATTCCCTAGTTGCACAGCCCTTGTAACATCTGCAGAATAGACTCCTTGCAGGAATTGTGGAAAATGCAGAATGTGTTCTACTTGTGAAAAAAATGCTGGTCACTCATGAGTGACAATTCAGTCACAAGTAATGGAGACAGCTCTTCCTTAGAGATTGGAAGAAATCCTGTATTTTTTTCACAGTTCCCCAATGGAACATTCTGTTTATACAACACGTGTCCTATGTTTGATAAAACATTTCAATAAGAAATGGTGAATCAATTATGCAAATGATGGAATGTGTGAAGCACAGTCTAGTCATCCTAAAGTGCTGTGCAAAAAGCATTTTCCTTACATTTCATGTTTAATTGATTTAGAACAATATGCTGTGCAGGACAATGTAGCAGACAACAAACTGGGAAAAGGTATGCATGCATCTCAAGAACAAGCAGTGACTTTGAAAGAATGTTTTGTGTTTTTTTTGTAAATTGTCGTGTTCATCGAGGTGATGGATGTCAGTACTGGGGAACTGGTGTGTTTCTGCTTTTGCATCGACTGACAGTCTCCTGCTCCTCTCGGGCCAGGTATGGTACAAGTTAGTTTCAGGGCAAAACTTCCTGAACACAGGGATTTTGATCCTTGGAATCATCTCAGTTCAGTAAAGCGCAACAACCTCCAATCGATCCATTTGAAGGCAAGGTGTCCAGAAGAATGGACAGGGTAAAAATAATGTATTTTGACTGGGAAAAGCAAATTTTTTCACGATGCATTTTCGAATTTGATTGACCTTGTTAAGAACCTTGGATGCTTTAAACAGTCAATAATCACACTCAAATCATAGAATCATAGAAATTTACAGCACAGAAGGAGGCCATTCGGCTTATCGTGTCTGTGCCAGCCAAAAAAGAGCTATCCAGCCTAATTCCACTTTCCAGCTCGGTCTGTACCTGGCAGGTCACGGCACTTCAAGTGCATATCCAAGTACTTTTTAAATGAGATGAGGGCTTCTGCCTCTACCGCGCTTTCACTCTCTAGGTGAAAACATTTCTCCTCAAGTCCCCTTTAAACCTACTAATTACTTTCAATCTATGCCCTTCTGGTTATTGACCTCTCTGCTAAAGGAAATAGGTCCTTCCTATCCATTCTATCTAGGCCTCTCCTAATTTTATATACTTCAATTAGATCTCTCCTCAGCCTCCTCTGTTCCAAAGAAAACAACTCCAGCTTATCCAATCTTTCCTCATAGCTAAAACTCTCCAGTCCTGGCAACCTCCTCGTTAATCTCCTCGGGACCCTTTCTCGTGCAATGAGATCTTTCCTGCAATGGGGTGACCAGAACTGCACGCAGTGCTCTAGCTGTGGCCTGACTAGTGTTTTATACAGTTCAAGCATAACCTTCCTGCTCTTGTATTCTATGCCCCGCCTAATAAAGGCAAGTATCCCATATGCCTTCTTAAACACCTTATCTACCTGTCCTGTGACCTTCAGGGATCTGTGGCCATACACTCCAAGGTCCCTTTGTTCCTTTATACTTCTCTGTGCCCTACAATTTATTGTTTATTCCCTTGCCTTGTCAGTCCTCCCCAAATCTTTTATCTTTTCCAGCTTTGATCAAATCTTTGCTGCACATGTTTCTTGTTCCAGTGTGTATCTTAAGTACAGTACATTGATCTATCTTCCAGTTAATTAAAGAGGGAGTACGGTCAACTAAATTGTAACATCATAAAAAATATAATTAAGCAACACCAACCAATATTTACCAGTCACCTCTCAGATGCGCACGTGGTTTAGAACTGCTGATTAGAGGCCGCCAGGGAGCAATCATTTGGTGTGCAAATGTCACCGTGAAGTTTGACAACAGTATTGTCATAAATCGGAACAGCGCCTTGATTTCCTATTCATGATGCTCCTGGGGTTAATGTTCATCATGTCACAGGTGAGGGAATTGTAAACAAACTATCTGCTTCCTCTGCTGCCTTGAACCAAGCATAACCTGGGCAACAAGAGGCTGCTGGCGTGCTAATAAGTATACAAGAGTTGTTCCATCATGGTTCAGGCCTGTGTGTTAATTCAGTAAAATATACCCACCCCTTTAATTTATCGAGATGCCTTTTGAATCAGCCTCCTCTATGTTGCCCACCTGACATGTAGCTTGGTGCCAAGAACAAATGTAAGGGCTGAACAGCAATGTGTCCCGAAGATTCCCATGGAAGAGTATTTTTCCTGCCCTCTAGACTGAGACATTTCATTTGATATCATCTTCTGCTGACTATTGCCAAGCCAGTTTCAATTTAGTTGCTTAAGTTATCATTAATTCCAAGAACCTTTATCTTCTTTCAAAGGTTTCGCTGTAAAGCCTTATCAAATGCTTTTTTAAAAGCCAAATTTATCATATCTACTGATTCTACATTAATTCAACACATCTTCAAAGAATTCCAGCAGATGTGAGATATGACATATTACTTCAAAATGCCTGTTGACCTCTATTTTCTTTAGATGAACAGTGACAATTCCTGAAATTTCGCTCAAGCGTTTTCCCTATTACCAGAATCAGACTAACTGTAATCTTTCGATTCACGTCTTATTCATTTTCTAAATATAAATTTTTATCTCCAGCTAGCATCCCACGTCCAAGAAATGAAAAATGGTACTGGCTAAATTGCCTACAAGGCAACTGGTGAGAGGGGGACGCAAAAGAAATCTAGCCCCGATCTTACTTTAACATGCGTGTCCCCCCAATTCGTGTTTGAAAGAAAAGATATTTAAAAATGTGGATGTTAAAGCAAAACTGATCCTGCCATTTTACACAGTTGGAGCCATGGGAAGGTACAGGGCCAGTAAAGAGTCTGCAGTTCATCTACAAACTAATACCTTTAAATCACCCAATCCCTCAGTTCTAAATGTTTTTTTTAAAATAATGCATCTGAATCCAGAATCTACTTTGTGTTGTGGAAACCATATTAACTGCTTCCATTTCCGAATCTACTGTTTCATTCTTGAGGGTCATAAATTTATGGCAGGGTTAGGGTTAAGCATGCTCCTCATTCTTGCATTGTAGAAACCAGGTGAGGATTCTACAGTGTTGCAGTTATCAGACTTCAATTTTACATGGTCCAGTGGCGTAGCCACTGGGTTGTTGCCACTGCCACAACCCACACCGACACAGAGACAAGTTTTGTCGTGGTCTGCATCGGGTGTAATCACTGTGAAAATCAGTTCAGTAATAACTCAAAGAATAAATAATAGACAAGGACTATTTTGAAGTACATATTCAGGTCTGCCGTTCAGTGGTGGTAGTTGCTCCCATCTTACTTTTCAGGGAATTGATTCACAGTGCCCTCTATCTACCCATGAATCGTGTAACTTGGAATTGTAACAAAGGTACACCTTTTTGATTGATGGTATCTTTCACCTGTGTACATCTCCAGTTGCTACATAAGCAAACCAAGCAAACAATTGGATACGAATTGGTAAGCTGCTTTATTTAACAACAACAACAACTTGTATTTATATAGCGCCTTTAACGTAGTGTAACGTCCCAAGGCACTTCACAGGAGTATTATGCTCTAAAAAATTTGACACCGAGCCGCACAAGTAGAAATTAGCGCAGGTGGCCAAAAGCTTGGTCAAAGAGGTAGGTTTTAAGGAGTGTCTTGAAGGAGGAAAGAGAGGTAGCGAGGCAGCGAGGTTTAGGCAGAGAGTTCCAGAGCTTGGGGCCGAGGCAGCTGAAGGCACGGCCACCAATGGTTGAGCGATTACAATCAGGGATGCTCAGGAGGGAAGAATGAAAGGAGCGCAGACATCTTGGGACTGGAGGAAGGTGAATGGGAAGGTGAACATACAGATTAGCAGTTACGATTGGATTCACTGAATTAAATCATTACAAGTTGTCTTCATGTAATAATACAAAATAAAGAATATGCCACGTGCCTACCCACACCAGTTGGGTGTCTTGGTTGACTTAATAACAATAACTACTTATATTTATATAACGCCTTTAACATAATAAAACATCCCAAGATGCTTCACGAAAGTGTTATATAAAATAAAACCGAATTTGACACCGAGCCTTATGTTAGAGCAGATGACCAAAAGCAGTAGGAGCATCTTAAAGGAGGAAAGATGTGGAGAGGCAGAGCGATTTAAACACAATAACTCCACTACATTTTGCATTAGCCCAGCTTATGCATAGTAAAAACTGAAAATGCTCAGCAGGTTAGGCAGCATCTGCAAAGAGAGAAACAGAGTTAACGTTTCAGGGCGATGATCTTTTGTCAGAACTGAAAAAAGTTAGAGAAATAACAAGTTTTAAGCAAGTGCAGGGGAAAGGGAGGACAGAACTAAAGGGAAGGTCTGTGATAGGGTGGAAGGCAGGAGAGATTAAATGACAAAAGGGATAATGGTGCAAGGCAAAAGGAGTCAACAGTGGGACAAGTCATCAGTCAGTCAGAGGCGGTCCCTTGAAACGAGGATGACTTGCTTCCACGCCAAAAAAGGATGAGTTCACAGGTGTTTCAATGAAGGACCCGAACTACATCCTCAAGGGTGGAAGATGCCTGTGCGAGGATTTTTTTAGCATGTGGTGGCCGTTGCACACCAGCCACCACACGGCTGTAAATGGGACAAGTAAAGGAACAAAAGATGGGTCTCGCAGAGGTGTAAATGGGACTAGAAGAATTATCAACAGCTTCCATTTGAAGAAATGGGGGCAGAGGTTATGACCTGAAATTGTTGAACTCAATGTGGAGTCCGGAAGGCTGTAAAGTGCCTTATCGAAAGATGAGATGTTGTTCCTTGGGCTTCTGTTGAGCTTCATTGGAACAGTGTAAGAGGCCAAAGACACAGGTCAGAGTGTGAGTGGAGCGGAGGATTAAAGTAATTAAAGTGACAGGCGACCAACTTCCTTTTCCAAAAATCTGCCTGTCTGTGCAGCATCATTTTTCAAAAGCCTCCATATCTACCTCTTGCTATTCACAGCCAGAAAGGGATAATCTACCAGATTAAGGGATAACCTACCAGCTGCTGGTCCAGTGCCAAGTGCACAGGACCAGCAGCTCTCCAGTACAATGGGTGTGAGTTGTTTATTGATCACTGAGACAAGCTATCATCATCATCATAGGCAGTTCCTCAAAATCGAGGAAGACTTGGTTCCACTCTAAAAGTGAGTTCTCGGGTGACTGTAAAGTCCAATACACGAATTACAGTCTCTGTCACAGGTGGGACAGACAGTCGTTGAAGGAAAGGGTGGGTAGAAAGACTGGTTTGCCGCACGCTTCTTCCGCTGCCTGCGCTTGTTTTCTGCATGCTCTCGCGACAAGACTAGAGGTGCTCAATGCCCTCCCGGATGCTCGTCCTCCACTTAGGGCGGTCTTTGGCCAGGGAATCCCAGGGGTCTACAAGGCTGTAGTGTTACCACCAATGCTGTTTCTGCAAGATCCTGCAAATCCCCTGGCAGGATAGACGCACCAACGTCAGTGTTCTCGATCAGGCCAACATCCCCAGCTTCGAAGCACTGACCACACTCAACCAGTTCCATTGCGCGGGCCACATTGTCCGCATGCCCAACACAAGACTCCCAAAACAAGTGCTGAACTTGGAATTCCTACACGGCAAGCGATCCCCAGGTGTGCAGAGGACATTTTTCAAGGACACCCTCAAAGTTTACTTGATAAAGTGCAACATCCCCACAAGCTATCAAACTGCTCATTATTTACCGTCAATGGGAAATCATAAAGCTAGCTCATTTACTTATCATCTCAAAGCCTTTTTGTTGACTTGTGCTTTACAATACAACATGATGTGTTAACCAATGTACAGTCAAACCCTCATTAGCGCAGAACTACTTTGTCAAGCAATGGATGAGGATTTCTACAAAGGCAGATACAAATTGAATGAAAGAAAGAAGAATGCAAGATTTGCATTTATATAGTGCCTTTCACAACCACCTGACGTCCCAAAGCGCTTTGCAGCCGAGAAATACTTTTGGAGTAAAAACAGAATGTTATGTATGCAATAAAGGTACAAACTGAGTACTGTTTAACTGAACAAGGTACACCCTTGGCTCTGCTTTATTACGGCCCAAAGTGCCTGACGCACAAAATGGCTGGCCTTTTATACCAGAGCAGCACCATGTGTGTGCTGCTCAGTGGCCTCCAACAATGACACCATCTGGTGGCTACAAACAGCATGTACATACATGACACAGACAATGCTGGAAATCTCAGCAGGTCAGGCAGCACCTGTGGAGAGAAAGAAGAGTTAACATTTCGAGTTGATGACCCTTCGTCAGAGCTGGAGAGTGTTCGGAAAGAACACATTATTAACAAGCACTGAAAGGGGGAGGGGAAGAAAGAACAAAAGGGAAGACCTTCTCCAGCTCTGATGAAGGGTCATCGACCCGAAAAGTTAACTCTGCTTTCTCTCCACAGATGCTGCCTGACCCACTGAGATAGCCAGCATTTTCTGGTTTTATTCCAGATTTCAGCATCTGCAGTATTTTGCTTTTGAAATACTTTTGGAGTGTAGTCACTGTTGTAATGTAGGGAACGCGGCAGCCAACTTGTGCACAGCAAACTCCCACAAAGAGCAATGTGAAAATGACCAGATAATCTGTATTTTAGTGATGTTGATTGAGGGATAAATATTGGCCAGGATACTGGGGATAACTCCCCCGCTCTTCTTTGAAATAGTGCCACAGGATGTTTTACGTCCAGCTGAGAGAGCAGACGGGGCTTTAACAGCTCATCCGAAAGACGGCACCTCCGTCATTGACAGTTCGCAAGGTTTTGTCAATGAGCACATGGAACTGTTCGTCAGCAAATTCAATCTAAATACAAAAGAAAATACCAAGCAAAATACTCAGCTTATTCAAAATTGATTAATTTTCTAAAATGTGTTGCTTTCGCTAGGTCAGCTGTATTTAGTGCCTCCAGCATTAAAATTGGATAATTGGTGAAAATGCCAAGTTTGGATCAAGAAGTTTTACATATATACTGTGTTTAAGGCGAAGGGACCCTGAGGGCCTAAGAGCCCAGTCAGAGTGTTGCGTGCTGGATGATTAAACCAAAGCAGCCATTTGGGACAGAAAAGCCAGGTCTCATACACCTGATTAGGCCTGTATTACTCGGCTCCATTGCACATACAGTTAATAATGAAAACAAGCCGATAAATCCCTGGGGCCTGATAGTCTGCATGCCAGAGTACTTAAGGAAGTGGCCCTAGAAATAGTGGATGCATTGGTGATCATTTTCTAACAGTCTATCAACTCTGGATCAGTTCCTATGGACTTGAGGGTAGCTAATGTAACACCACTTTTTAAAAAGGGAGGGAGAGAGAAAGCGGGTAATTATAGACCGGTTAGCCTGACATCAGTGGTGGGGAAATTGTTGGAATCAATTATTAAGGATGAAATAGCAGCGCATTTGGAAAACAGTGACAGGATTGGTCCAAGTCAGCATGGATTTATGAAGGGGAAATCATGCTTGACAAATCTTCTGGAATTTTTTGAGGATGTAACTAGTAGAGTGGACAGGGAGAACCAGTGGATGTGGTGTATTTGGACTTTCAAAAGGCTTTTGACAAGGCGTTGCCACTGGATTCAACAGCTCTATTTCTGCTGCTGCCTGATGGAGATCAGTGTTTAGTGGAGTTTTAAACAGGGGCTGACTGACACTGTGGGGTTGGTATAGCTTTGTTGAGTGTCAGCTGTGGCTCAGTGGGTAGTACACTTGTCTCTGAGTCAGAAGGTTGTGGGTTCAAATCCCACTCCTAGGACTTGAGCACATAAATCTAGGCTGACACATGTGCAGTGCTGAGGTGGTGCCTTTCGGATGACATGTTAAACCAAGGCCTCCAGTAGACATACAAGATCCCTTGGCACTATTTCAAAAAAAAGCAGGGGAGTTATCCCTGGTGTCCCTTAATCAACACAACAAAAACAATTTATCTGATCATTATCACATCGCTGTTTGTGGGAGTTGCTGTGCGCAAATTGGCTGCCGCGTTTCCCACATTACAACAGTAACTACAATCCAAAAAGTGCTGAGTCGTCCGGTGGTCTTGAAAGGCGCTATATAAATGTAATTCTTTTTTTCTTTCAAATCTGTGCTGAAATATAAAAGTATTCAAAATGAAATCCTACAGATCGCTAATGAAACTGTCAAGCCACCCATTACAAAAATGGTTTTCCCCTCATAGCTCCTTTTTCAGTGGAGAAATCAGAGGTTAAGAGTAAACAGCTCACAGCTTTGAGACCTTACAGCGTAGACAACAATTGATCTCCATTTGGGTCTTTCAGAGCAACACTAACTGGAGGACATCTGCTTTGTCTGCATGCTCTGCGAACAGACAATGTATAGTTTTATGCTCTGGCATTTTGTCATTGGTAAACAGACCATTAGAAGTTTAATAGCCTCTTCAGGAAGGCCTTTGATTCCTTTTCCCAGAGATTAGTTTGAACACTCCTCAGTCATTTTAAATGGTCTGTATCTTACAATCTTAACATGATTTTTGTAGTTGGATTATCTCTCCAAAGTTCTCATGTCTGGACAAGGAATTCTATATAATGCGAGTGTATGGAAAAAATTTGGTCATTGGCAGTTGTCGGAGCAGAAAGGTGCTTAGTGATTTTACACTTGCATTTGGGAAATTGCCTTTTTATCTCCACATGATTTAATTTAATTTTTAACTTAATGGGCTCTTTTTCCTAATGAAAGTTCAGGCACAAACCATGGCTTTATAAAGAAAACAATCATGAATACACCATAAAATTGACATTAGAATCTAAACAAGAGCTTCGAGTTTGTGCAGAAATTAGAATTGCCTTACCAATCCAATACCTTCTGAATTTCCAAAATGCATAACCTTTTGGAAATCAAGGGGCGAATTTTAACCCCCCAAAAATGGGTGGGTTGGAGTCGGGTGAGATGTAAAGATTTTAAGGTTTAACGGAGGTAGGACAGGGGACAGGCAACCAACCCACTCCCAAGAACAGGTTGTCATTTAAAATATTATAATGAGATTGGGAGCCTCACATTTAACTTCCCATACAGGTTTAACATTGACTGGTTGGGTTTTCTAGGCCTTGGGAAACCCGCCAACTCAAGGGAGGTGAGGACAACTTTGGCAAAAAGGTAAGTGCCTTTACAGCACTGCTTGTGGGCCAGGAACAGCTGGCGTGCTTCACCTCAGCCCCCCCAAGCTAACCTGCTTCCCAGGGATTGGATTCCCCAAATGGGGATTGGACCCACCCCAGGTCGGGGATCAGACTCTCCCCAACTCGCAGTTGCAGGCTCTGGAGTGCTCCCCGCCCAACTGGAAGCAAAGCTGGTCAATCAGACTGACTTCCGGGCAGGGAGCCTGCCAAAAAAAAAACATCGTTGTTGATTCCAAAACTCTGCTGCCCACATTCATGATTTGGCTCAAGCTAGTCGGGAAGATTCCAAGTATATATTTCATTCATTTACAGGATCTGGGCATCGCTGGCAAGGCTAGCATTTATTGCCCATCCCTAGTTGCCTTTGAGAAGGTGGTGCTAAGCTGCCTTCTCGAACTGCTGCAGTCTATGTCGTGAAGGCACTCCCTCAGTGCTGACTTTGTCATAGCGGTTTGGTGCAACTGAGTGGCTTTCTCGGCCATTTCAGAGGGCATTTAAGAGTCAACCACATTATGTGGGTCTGGAGTCACATATAGGCCAGACCAGGTAAGGGTGGCAGATTTCCCTCCCTAAAGGACACTAATGAACCAGATGGGTTTTTGTGACAATCCGATAGTTTCTCGGTCACCATTACTGATACTAGCTTTATATTCCAGATTTATTTAATTCACTGAATTTAAGTTCCCTCAGCCACCATGGTGACATTTGAATTTGCATCTCTGCAACATTAGTGCAGGCCTCTGGGTTACTAGTGCAGGAACATAACCACTAGGCCATTTGGATAGATGCAGTTATATTGTAGCATGGCTTTCTGTCATAGTCAGTTTATCTGCTTCACAGGCAATCTATCAGCCTGCGTAGGCATGAAGCTGGGAGCTAGGCAATCAGGTAGCACACAGTCAGGAAGATTCCAGCTGAAATGGCACTGCCAGGAAGCGAAAGGCAAGTTTGGAGCAGTTGTAGTGGAGCTGTGTCTCTTTCCACTCTGCATTCTGCCTCGCTTTTTAAAATCCCTTTTTACGTAGAACCACACCTCTGGGGCAGTGGCTTGTCAACAATAGGTCCCTACAAATACATCATTATCATAGGCAGTCCTTCAAAATCGAGGAAGACTTGCTTCCACTCTAAAAGTGAGTTCTTAAGTGACTGTACAGTCCAATGTGGGAATTACAGTCCCTGTCACAGGTGGGACAGACAGTCGTTGAAGGAAAGGGTGGGTTGCCGCACGCTCCTTCCGCTGCCTGCACTTACAGGCCACGATTGATTGACACACTTGTTTTTTTCCAGTGTCCGCAATGTACGTATGCAGGTGTTCAAAATGACCTCCAGCCGGCCTGGACTGGTTCTTGTTGCTGCGGTGATCTATCATTTGCTGTGAGGTCTTTCGCAATGTGTCATTTTAAGAGTGCTTTTCCGTCAGACATGCTGGAGCCCATTTTGTATTGGGGTTTTGCTTTTCAGGTGCATTTTCACACCACGTTCCACACAGTGGAAGTATGTGCAAAATATTTGTATTCATTGGAATTCTATGCAATGGGAATGAATAGGAAGGGATTGTCTGTTTCAATTTAATGATCATTTAAATTTCATTAACATTAGGGACTTCAACTATCCTAATATAGACTGGGATAGTAATAGTGTAAAGGGCATAGAGGGGGAAGTATTTCTGAAGTGTTCAGGACAACTTTCTTCATCAGTAGGCAAGGAGGCATTGCTGGATCTGGTTCTGTGGAATGAGATGTTTCAAGTGGAGCAAGTGTCAGTAGGGGATCATTTAGGGAACAGTGATCACAGTTTAAATTAAACGGTTTAGATTAGCTATGGAAAAGGTCAAGGAGCAATCTAGAGTAAAAATATTTAATTGGAAGAGGCCCAATTTCAGTGGATTGAGAATGGATCTGGCCCGGGTAAATTGGAATCAAAGATTGGCAGGCAAAACTATAATTGAACAGTAAAAAGGAGATTGTTCGGGTATAGTCAAGGTACATTCCCAGAAGGAGGAAAGGTAGGGCAACCAAAGCCAGAGCTTCCTGGATGATAAAAGAGATAGAGAGCAAGATGAAGCAAAAAAAGGGGGCGTATAACAGATGCCAGGTTGAGAATACAAGTGAGAACCAGGCTGAATATAGAAAGTTCAGAGGGGAAGTGAAAAAGGAAATAAGAGAGAATATGAGTATAGACTGGCAGCTGACATAAATAGGAATCCAAATGTCTTCTATAGGCATATAAATAATAAACGGATAGTAAATGGAGAGGTGAGGCCAATTTGGAATTAAAATGGAGACCTACGCATGGAGACAGAGGGCATGGGTGAGGTACTAAATGAGTACTTTGCATCTGTCTCTACCAAAGAAGAAGATGCTGCCAAATTCATAGTGAAGGAGGAGGTTGTTGAGATACTGGGTGGGACAAAAATTGATAAAGAGGAGGTACTGGAAAGACTAGAGGTATTTAAAGTAAATGGGCTGGATTTTTGGGACCTTTGTGCTCCGGGTCCCAGAGCGGCGTGAAATGGGGTGGTGAGATCTCCTGCGCCCTGGCGGGAGCTTCGGGTCGGATTTAGAGGTGGCGCTGAGCAGCATCGCCGGGAAGAGCTGCGCCGGGTGTGCAATGCACCGGACCCGCATGCCTCAAAGCGCGCCCTGCGACAACCGCCAGGGCGGTCCAGCCATGCCGACGGCAATGAGGTAGGTAAAGTGCAGAAACGGTAAGTGCAAGTGTTTTTTTTAGCGATTTTGTGTTGTGGCGGCGTGGGCAATGGTTTTGGAATGTTTTTGTGGTTTCCCCTAACCCCCCCACCGCCCCAAGGCCTCTCTTCGAGCGCTCCTGGCCCCGCACTTTAGTTGGCGAGGTTCCCATTTTTGCACTGCAAAAGTAGCACAATGCTTCCCTTCGCGCTGCGCACCTGGCACAGGGCCCAGATGACAAAGATTTCTCTCCAGAGCGCAGAATTTTCCCAGCCAGTAACTTCCCCCCACCCCACCCCCCTCCCCCCCCCCCCCCACCCCCACCTCCGTTTTCGCCCTGAAAATGGCAAAACTGAAAATCCATCCTCGGATGCAGAGGGAGGTAAGGGTTGAAATTGCGGAGGTACTGGCCATAATCTTCCAATCCTCCTTAGATACGGGGGTGGTGCCAGAGGACTGGAGAATTGCGAATGTTACACCCTTGTTCAAAAAAGTGTGTCAAGATAAACCCAGCAGTTGCAGACCAGTCAGTTTACATTTGGTAGTGGAGAAGCTTTTAGAAATGATAATCCGGGACAAAATTAACAGAAACTTGGACAAGTGTGGATTAATTAAGGAAAGCCAGCATGGAGTTGTCACAGGCAAATCATGTTTTACTAACTTTTGATGAGGTAACAGAGATAGTTGATGAGGGCAATGCAGTTAATGTGGTGTACATGGACTTCAAAAAAGCGTTTGATAAAGTGCCATAAAGTAGGCTTGCCAGCAAAGCTGAAGCCCATGGAATAAAAGGGACAGTGGAAGCATGGATAAGAAATTGGCTAAATGACAGGATACAGATGAAATTTAATGCAGAAGCGTGCCAAGCGACACATTTTGGTTGGAAGAATGAGGAGAGGCAGTATATACTAAAGGGTACAATTCTAAAGGGGCTGCATGAACAGTGAGACCTGTGGGTATCAGTGCAAATCGTTGAAGGTGACACGGCAGGTTGAGAAAGCCATTAAAAAAGTATATGGGATCCTGGGCTTCATAAATAGAGGCATAGAGTACAAAAGCAAGGAAGTTATGATGAACCTTTATAAAACACTGGTTTGGCCTCAACTGGAGTATTGAGTCTGATGCGTTCGTAATAAAGGATGAAACTGAGTACTGTGTACAATGAGCAAGTGTGACCTTAGCTCCTTTATTACAACTCTAGAGTGCAGGTACCTCATGCAAGGCCTGCTTATATGCCATGCTCCCAAGGGATGCTGGGATCCCTTGGGACTCCAACAGGTAGGCCCACTGATGATAGTGCAATACAGGTTGCAAGGAGTTAAATACACAACATCACTCCCCCGTAAAGTCAATAGTACACTTATTTATAAGGTGAGACGATCTGGGGCTTTTCGCTCCTTTGTCGATCGTCTCGGTACAAATGCGGGTGTGGGTGAGTTGGTTGGTTCTTCAAGAGGCTGCTGGGCAGCGGGCCTTGCCGGGCTGCTGGGGATGGTGAGTTCAGCTTTGTGGTCAGCCATAACGTCAGTTGCCCCTTGTCTGTGTGTGTTGGAGGGTCAAAGCTGATGGTGTCTTCTTCAGGTTGTTCGTAGCTGTTGGTGAACCGCAATTTGATTTGGTCCAAATGTTTTCTGCACGTTAGTCCATTGGCCAATTTGACCTGAAACACTCTACTCCCCTCTTTGGCTATGACCGTGTCAGTGAGCCATTTGGGACTATGTCCATAATTGAGTACAAACACAAGGACCTTGACCTCAATATCGCATGACAAATTTGCGTGGTCATGGTACACACTTTGTTGATGCCGCCTGCCCTCCACGTGATCATGGAGATCAGAGTGGACAAGGGAGAGCCTTGTTTTGAGCGCCCTTTTCATGAGCAGCTCGGTTGGGGGAACCGCGGTGAGTGAGTGGGGTCTGGTGCGGTACCTGAGCAGCACTCGGGATAGTCGGGTCTGCAGGGATCCTTCCGACACGCGTTTCAAGCTTTGCTTGATGGTCTGAACTGCCCATTCTGCCTGGCTGTTAGATGCGGGCTTGAATGGGGCAGATGTGACGTGCTTGATCCCATTGCGGGCCATGAATTTCTTGAATTCAACACTGGTGAAACACGGCCTATTGTCGCTGACTAGGATATCAGGCAGGCCGTGCTGACAAACATGGCTCGTAGGCTTTCAATAATGGCCATGGACGTGCTTACAGACATTATTGCACATTCACTCCATTTTGAGTAAGCATCCACAACAACCAAGAATATTTTGCCTAAAAAAGGGCCCCCATAGTCCACGTGGATCCTCGACCACAGTTTGGGGCACCACGACCACAAACTTAGCAGTGCATTGCTCAGCTGAGAGCAAGTGTTGCACTGGCGCATGCATGACTTTAAATCTGAGTCAATGCCAGGCCATCACACATGGGATCTGGCTATGGCTTTCATCATTACAATGCCTGGGTGGGTGCTGTGCTGTTCACAAATGAACGTATTTCTGCCTTTCTTGGGCAAGACCAGGTGATTGCCCCACAACAGACAGTCCGCATGCAGGGACATTTCATCTTTGCGCCTGTGGAACGGCTTAATCGCCTCCTGCATCTCCGCTGGAACGCTGGACCAGCTCCCATGGAGGACACAGTTTTTTACCAAGGACAATAAAGGATTCTGGTGGTCCAGGTCATGATCTGGTGGGCTGTAACGGGGGACTTTCCGTTTTCGAATGCATGCACTACCATGAGCAAGTCCGCAGGCTGTGCCATTACCACCCTGGTGGTGGGCAATGGCAGCCGTCTTAGAGAGCATCAGCGCAGTTCTCTGTGCCCGGTCTGTGGCGGATTACATAGTTGTATGCCGACAGCATGTGCGCCCATCTTTGGATGCAGGCAGAGGCATTGGTGCTAATCCCTATGCTCTCAGAGAACAGAGAAATGAGCAGCTTGTGGTTAGTTTCAAGCTCAAACTTGAGGCCAAATAAGTACGGGTGCATTTTCTTTACCCCATAAACGCATGCCAGAGCCTCTTTTTCAATCATGCTGTTGGCCCTTTTGGCCTTGGACAAACTCCTGGACGGTTGAAAAATCCCCGATTTGTTAGCGTGTTGTAATACGCACCCGACCCCGTATGATGACGCATAGCAAGCTAGCAATAATCGTTTACAAAGGTTATATTAGACAAGCTGTTTGTTTGAACACAACAGATTCCTGGCTTTCTTAAAGGCAGCCTCTTGTGAATTCCCCCATACCCAGTCATCTCCCTTGCGCAGTAGCACATGTAGGGGTTCTAGCAGGGTGCTTAACCCTGGTAGGAAATTACCGAAATAGTTAAGGAGTCCCAGGAACGACCGCAGCTCCGTCACGTTCTGTAGTCTCGGCGCGTTCTTGATGGCCTCCATCTTGGCGTCGGTGGGTTTGATGCCATCTGCTGTGATTGTTCCTCCCAAGAATTCGACGTCCTGTGCCAGGAAAACACACTTCGAGCGTTTCAACCTGAGTCCCACACGATCCAACCGACTAAGAACCTCTTCCAGATTCTTCAAGTGCTCAATGGTGTCCCGGCCTGTAACCAGTATGTCGTCCTGGAAAACCACGGTGCGAGAAACCGACTTTAGCAGGCTCTCCATGTTCCGTTGGAAGATTGCCGCGGCGGACCGAATCCCAAACGGGCATCTGTTATCGATGAACAGACCTTATTGCGTGTTGATGCAGGGGAGGCCTTTCAAAGACTCGACCAGCTCCTGCGTCATGTAGGCCAAGATCAGGTCCAGCTTGGTGAATGTCTTCCCTCCAGCCAGGGTCGCAAATAGGTCGTCTGCCTTGGGTAGTGTGTACTGGTCCTGTAGCGAAAAATGGTTAATCGTTATTTATAGTCCCCACAAATTCTGGCCGTGCCATCACCTTTGGGCCAGTCTCATTGTCCCAGTACTTAATCGTTGAATTCCACCGGTGTGATGATGCCTTCTCGCTGCACCCTGTCCAGCTCAATTGCCACCTTCTCACGCATCATATATGGTACCGCCCTTGCCTTGTGGTGGATGGGTCACGTACCGGGAACAAAAATGGATCTGCACTTTCGCCGCCGAGAAGCTTCCAATGCCTGGCTCGAACAACGATGGAAACCTGCTCAGAACCTGAGCATCTGAGGCATCGTCGATGGACAAAAGCGCTCGGATGTCGTCCCAGTTCCAGCGGATTTTTCCCAGCCAGCTTCTGCCAAACAATGTGGGGCCATCCCCGGCACAACCCACAGCGGGAGTTCGTGTACTGCTCCATCATAGGAGACTTTGACTTCTGCACTGCCAATTACAGGGATTAGTTCCTTGGTGTAAATCCTTAGTTTGGTGTGAATGGGGCTCAGCTTGGGCCTGTGTGCCTTGTTGCCCCACAGCCTGTCGAAGGTTTTTTTACTCATTATGGACTGACTCGCACCCGTGTCCAGTTCCATCGGCACTGGAATACCGTTCAGTTTAACTTTCAACATTATTGGTGGATACTTAGTGGTGAATGTGTGCACCCCATACACTCCTGCCTCCTCGGTACGAGGCTCCAATTCAGCCTGATCCACATTGGATCGATCTTCCTCTGCAACGTCGTGGTTTGCAGCTCGCTTGCACATTCGCTGGAGGTGTCCCATTGTTCTGCAATCGTTGCACGCATAGTTCTTGAAGCGAGATTGATGGGGCCGATGATCACCTCCACAGCGCCAACAAGGTGCTAACTGCTTCGCATTAACAATTGATGGCGGACTCTGGGTCATCTGAGGTCGTGCAGCAGCAGCCGGCGTGTACGTTCTGCCATGTATATTCCTGCTCGAAAACGACGTTACTTTGTGCACAGTACTGGCTGAAACTTCTTTACTCTGCAAAATCTGTTTGCTATTGTCGCTGGTGGACATAAATGCCTGGGCTATTGTTATGGCTTTGCTTAGATTCGGAGTTTCAACAGTCAACAGTTTGCGAAGGATTGTCTCATGGCCAATGCCCAGTACAAAAAGGTCTCTAAGCATTTGTTCTAGGAATCCCTCAAATTCGCAATGACCTGCGAGGCGCCTTAGTTCGGCGACATAGCTCGCCACTTCGTGGCCCTCCGACCGTTGACGCGTGTCGAACTGATATCTCACCATCAAAATGCTCTCCTTAGGATTTAGGTGCTCCCAGACCAGGGTACACAGTTCTTCATAGGATTTAGCTGTTGGTTTTACCGGAGCTAGGAGATTTTTCATGAGTCCATAGTGTGTTGCCCCACAGACAGTTAGGAGGACCACCCTTCATTTGGCAGTGTTCCCGTCCCCTTCCAGCTCATTCGCCACAAATTATTGGGCGAGTCTCTCCATGAAGGCCTCCCAATCGTCCCCTTCTGAGAATTTCTCCAGGATACCAACCGTTCTTTGCATTTTTGCACGGTTGTTCGTTACCTCGTCACCAATTGATGCATTCGTAATAAAGGATGAAACTGAGTACTGTGTACAATGAGCAAGTGTGACCTTATCTCCTTTTATTAAGACTTCAGAGTGCAGGTACCTCGCGGGTGGCCTACTTATATCCTGTGCTCCCAAGGGATGCTGGGATCCCTTGGGACTCCAACTGGTAGGCCCTCTGGTGGTAGTGTAATACAGATTGCAAGGGGTTAAATACATAAGTGTTCAATTCTGAGCACCACACTTTACGAAGGATGTGAAGGCCTTCGAGAGGGTGCAGAAAATATTTACAAGAATGGTTACAGCAAAGAGGGACTTCAGTTACGTGGATGGACTGGAGAAGCTGGGGTTGTTCTCGTTACAGCAGAGAAGGTTGAGTGAAGATTTGATAGAGGTGTTCAAAATCATGAGGGGTCTGGACAGAGTAGGTTGCGAGAAAATATTCCCATTGGCGGAAGGGTCGAGAACCAGGGGATACAGATTTAAGGTGATTGGCAGAAGAACCAAAGGTGACAACGATGATGAACCTTTTTGCACAGCGGTGGTTTGGATCTGAAATACACTGCCTGAAAGGGTGATGGCAGCAGACTCAATCGTGGCTTTCAAAAGGGAATTGAATAAGAACCTGAAGGCAAAAATATTTGAGGGCTACGGGGAAAAGGCAGGGGAGTGGGCCTAGCTGAAGTGCTCTGGCAGAGAGCTGGCATGGGCTTGATGAGCTGAATGGTCTCCTTCTGTGCTGTAACCATTCTATGGGGGAGAAATTTAGTGCATTTGCGCCTTCTATTAGCGACCCCGGGGCGCTAAAGGGCTACAATTCCATTTGCAATCAGGCTCAGCGCTGACATCGACTCCCGCATATTGGGTGTTGTGCCCCGATCTCCTGCACCGGAGATCATGACATCATCAGCGTGCGCATCGCCCCGGTAGCGCCCCGGACCCAAAATTTACTTTCGACCCCTGCAGTAGCGCAGGAGGCATGGATCTAGCGTTGCGGCCAGCCGCTCCTGGGACGTTGATTAAAGGCGAGGTGGCTGAGCTAAGTAAAAAAACAACTTACCTTTGTTGTTGCTATTTTTGTCACGAGTTCCTGCCCATGATCGTTCAACAAGGCACTCTGCTTGAGTGCTGGGCTGATCGTGTGGGTTCACCGTGACCGCGGTGATCTAGGTAGGTGACTTTTAAATTGCAGAGCCTGCAGCGAAGGCCCCTCCCTTGAAGGCGAGAAAAGAGCCCTTTGAACGCAGCCGTGTTGCATGGCCCACTGTGCAGCGTTGCTGAGGTCTCTGTCTTGCCTGTGTCCTTTAGCGCTCCACTTCCTTCCTGGAGCACTAAAGCCAATTTTTTGAAAGCTGGGAAGCATTAGCACCTGCCACTAAGTTTCCCAGCTTTCAAATGAATTTCACCCCCTATGATTCTATGATTTAGGTGTCCGTCCAGAGTCCACTGTATGCATCAAGCAGATACCAAGGCCAGCAGTTAGATATGTTAAAAAATCTTCACAAGGGAGACAGGCAGGACAACTAATGAGTCAGGATGATGTTGAGTTCGTTGCAATCTCCTTGAAAATGAGAGATATTTGGCTCATCATCCAGAATTGTGTTTACTCATTTGATACCAAGCATTTCAGAATGTTTTTTTAAGCAAACTACTTTACTGACATGAATTATAAGTGCAGAGACATGATGATAAAAATCTTTGTTGTTACTCTTGAATTCTAGTCTCAACCCAAGCACTTCTGCCTGACAGTTATTGCAGGTCCTAAGTGAAATGAGTTTAAAAAGTCTCGGTCCAATTCCCAGTGGATGCGAGAACACAGTACCAAGCTGTCCTTGAATTCCGCGTTAATTGGCAATTACTCATAAATCTTGGTATAAGGTTGGGGAGTACAGGAAATTGAAATATCATTGTGAAAGAGCAAAGAATTCTGCTTTGGCACAGAAGATGCAGGAGAAATTCAGTGGTGCACCTAACCTATGTAGTGTAGGCTTGTCTCGTGGTACCATTGGTTCAAAAACAGGACTTCTTCCATTCCCCAGTGCTGTTATCGGTGACTGTGATGAAGATACATGTGCATACATACAAAACAATAAGTGTCCTAAACAGGGACCTTTTCCTTCTACAGGTCCTGGAAAAAAAATATTGAATTAAATTAGCTTTTATTAATTGTGGTTTGAAGGATACTCTCTCCGTCACTTTTTGAAAATATAATATGCAAAGAATTCTCATTCAGATGAACATCTATTTGCACTACTTTTTGAATCATTTTTATTGAATAGTAAATGTGGATGACACAACTGGGGGAAGTAATGGAAAGGAATTACTGAGCCCGATAACTGAAGGGGACTAAATTTAAATTGGTTGAGGTACTGAAGATGTGTGGATTTGAATGCTGCTTTATTCACAAGGTCTTGCTCAGTAACTTCTATTGGTTCTCCACATGATGTCATTGGCACTCACTGTTCAAACAAAAAGTATCTAAAGCACTAGAAGAAAAGATAAAGACATGAAAATTAATTAGAATTTTTAGCAGCTGTTGAAAATGTAAAAGGGACCCCAATAGAGAGACTTGCTGTTTGAATGCAAGAAGCAACAGGTTCCATTTTTTTCGAAAACTGCCTGGGACAGGATTTGGTTTTTAATAAAATTGAAAAAGCTTTCTCTCTTTTGCAAAACATTTCATCACAAGAAGGCAACACAACTACAGAGCAGTTTAATTACAGTACCATGTGAAGAGCGGGCACATTGCTTGCTTGCTTTTTATAATTGCTTATTGAGAACATAATAAGAACATAAGAACATAAGAATTAGGAACAGGAGTAGGCCATCTAGCCCCTCGAGCCTGCTCCGCCATTCAATAAGATCATGGCTGATCTGGCCGTGGACTCAGCTCCACTTACCCGTCCTCTCCCTGTAACCCTTAATTCCCTTATTGGTTAAAAATGTATCTATCTGTGACTTGAATACATTCAATGAGCTCGCCTCAACTGCTTCCTTGGGCAGAGAATTCCACAAATTCACAACCCTCTGGGAGAAGAAATTCCTTCTCAATTCGGTTTTAAATTGGCTCCCCCGTATTTTGAGGCTGTGCCCCCTAGTTCTAGTCTCCCCGACCAGTGGAAACAACCTCTCTGCCTCTATCTTGTCTATCCCTTTCATGATTTTAAATGTTTCTATAAGATCACCCCTCATCCTTCTGAACTCCAACGAGTAAAGACCCAGTCTACTCAATCTATTGAAAACATCTGCAACAGGAGGAGAATGTTCCACCCAATTTGCCAGATATTGGAAGACATGTTGAAAGATATTGCTGTTGTTACACTGTCTGCTGAAATGAATAACTCTGAAGCAACAATTGAAATCTCAAATATGCTGGCACTCACACACAGCTAAGACAAGCCTTTGTAGGGCTCTCTTAATCATAGACCTCCGTGGTCTCCATGAATACATCGTTCCAGTTGACTGAGAAGACTCTCTCCGCCCTGTTAGAAAAAAAAACTCCTTTGTTGAATCCAAAGAGTATTTACTAGGTTTAGCTGTTATGTTTTGGCATCCCTATCTCTGGGCTAAATGTAGCAATGAACTTGACCAAACCGATACTGCACAAAGCAATGAGAGTTTGAAACTATGTAGGGTTCATCAATCCTGAGATGTCCTTCTACCTTAGACATGTACGCTAATGACACCCAGGCCTACCTCACTACTACTTCTCTTGACCGTTCCAATTTCTCTAAATTGTCAGACTCTTTATCCGACATCCAGTGCGGGATGAGCAGAACTTTTCTCCAATTGATTATTGGGAAGACTGAAGCCATTGTTTTCGATCCCCGCCACAAACTGTGTCTCTAGCCACTGACTCCATCCATCCCTCCCCCTAACATCTGTCTGAGATTGAACCACACTGTTCACAACCTTGGTGTCATATTTGACCCTGAAATGAGCTTCCGATCACATATCTGCAGCATAACTAACATTGCCTTTTCCACCTCCGTAACATCTCCCATCTCCGCTCCTGCCTCAGCTCGTCCACTACTGAAACTCTCATTCATGCCATTGTTATCTCTAGAATTGACCAATCCAATACACTCCTGGCTGGTCTCCTGCATTCTACCCTATGTAAACTTGAGGTGATCCAAAACTCGGCAGCCCACATACAAGTTCACACCAAATCCCATTCATCCATCACCCCTGTGCTCGCAGACCTACATTGGCTCCCAGTTAAACATAGAAACACAGTAAATAGGTGCAGGAGTAGGCCATTTGGCCCTTCGAGCCTGCACCACCATTCAATAAGATCATGGCTGATCATTCACCTCAGTACCCCTCAGCAACACCTCGATTTCAAAATTCTCATCAATTTTACAAATCCCCCCATGCAGTCGCCCCTCCCTATCTCTGTAATCTCCTTTAGCCTTACAACCCCCCCCGAGATATCTGCGCTCCTCAAATTCTGTCCCTGAGCTTCTTTGATTATAACTGCTCAACCATCGCTGGCCGTGCCTGGGCCCTAAGCTCTAGAACTCCCTCCCTAAACCTCTACGCATCACTACCTCCTTTTTCTCCTTTAAGATGCTCCTTAAAACCTACCTCTTTGATGAAGCTTTCGGTCATCTGCCTTAATCTCTGGTTCGGTGTAAAATTTTTGTCTCAGTACCACTGTGAAGTGCCTTGGGACAATTTGCTATGTTAAAGGCGCTATATAAATATAAGTTGTTGTTGTTGAATACACTGCCAAGTCTGTTATTTTGAATAGAAAATATAGCCCCAGAATTTGCTGAAAACATCACAATGTGCGAATGACGTAAGCCTTTATTAATGTGAAAATTGGCTGCCAAATAGAGGCGACGGAGAGATACCCCGTGAAATGCGAATCGCCCCACATTGCTGGGCAATTTGCGCCACTCACTGTTAGCTTCACAAAAACTATATCTCCGACTTAACTTCCCCGTGAGTTTCATGAAGTTGCTGCATTTACACATTAATTACCCATTAAATAAGCCACAGAAAGTTAAGTCTAGTAATTAACAGTACAAGTACCCTTTTAACAATGTGATAATTGTTAATGACTGCTAATCAATCGCTCTAGCCCTGAAAGTGAAACTGATTCTCCATTAAAAGTGTGTAGTCTCAATCCTCTAAGTCGTGAATTGTTGGAGATTTTTTTTTTAATTATTGAGGGGCTGAATAGCCGACTCCTATTCCTATGTTTCTACCTGAGAAAGAGGCTAATACTGCAAATAGAATCCTTCACCAGGACTGGTATAAGCAGACCGAAAAATAAACATCCCTCTCCAGAACTGACAAATAAAAAAGGGCATTGGAGAGGAGGACAAGTGGAAGTCAAAAGCTAAGATTCCAACAAGTTTTGATATCCTATAAATAGATTATTAGATATTTGACTTTGCACGGCATATTTTAATCTCAATAAATGCTCCCGGGTCTCTAACGCATTCACTCTCTCCACTAAAATTGCTCTGTTTACTGTATTCAAAATGACTACCATAAAAGCAAGGCATGTTTTCAGAATCGGTTCATTAGAATGCTTACGAACATAAGAACTTAAGGAATAGGAGCAGGAGTAGGCCACCTGGCCCCTTGAGCTTGCTCCGCCATTTAATAAGTTATGGCTGATCTGATCATGGACTCAGCTCCACTTCCCTGCCCGCTCCACATAACCCCTTATTCCCTTATCGCTCAAACATCTGTCTATCTCTGCCTTAAATATATTCAATGACCCAGCCTACACAGCTCTCTGGGGCAGAGAATTCCACAGATTTACAACCCTCTGAGAGAAGAAATTCCTCCTCATCTCAGTTTTAAATGGGCGGTGCCTTATTTTGAGACTATGTCCCCTAGTTTTAGTTCCCCTATGAGTGGAAATATCCTCTCTTGTCGAGCCACCTCATTATCTTATATATTTCGATAAGATCACCTCTCATTCTTCTGAACTCCAATGTGTATAGGCATAACCTACTCAACCTATCTACATAAGTCAACCTCCTCATCTCCGGAATCAACCTAGTGAACTTTCTCTGAACAGCCTCCAATGCAAGTATATCCTTCCTTAAATAAGGAGACCAAAACTGCATGCAGTACTCTAGGTGTGGCATCACTGTACAGTTATAGCAGGACTTCTCTACTTTTATACACTATCCCCCTTGCAATAAAGGCCAACATTCCATTTGCCTTCCTGATCACTTGCTGCACCTGCATACTAACTTTTTGTGTTGCATGCACAAGGATCCCCTGGTCCTTCTGTACTGCAGCACTTTGCAATTTTTCTCCATTTAAATTATAATTTGCTTTTCTATTTTTTCTGCCAAAGAGCATAACCACCCACTTTCCCAAATTATACTCCATCTGCCAAATTTTTGCCCCACTCACTTAGCCTGTCTATATCCATTTGCAGATTTTTTGTGTCCTCCTCACAATTTGCTTTCCCACCCATCTTTGTAGCATCAGCAAACTTGGCTACATTACACTCGGTCCCTTCACCAAGTCATTAATATAGATTGTAAATAGTTGAGGGCCCAGCACTGATACCTGCGGTAGCCCACTGGTCACTGTTTGCCAACCGGAAAATTACCCATTTATCCCAACTCTCTATTTTCTGTTTGTTAGCCAAAATCTATCCGTGCTAATATATTACCCCCAACCCAATTAACTTTTATCTTGTGCAGTAACCTTTTATGTGGCACCTTATCAAATGCCTTCTGGAAATCCAAATACACCACATCCACCTGTTCCCCCTTATCCACCCTGCTCGTTACATCCTCAAAGAACGGCAGCAAATTTGTCAAACATGATTTACCTTTCATAAAACCATGCTGACTCTGCTTGATTGAATTATATTTTTCCAAATGTCCCGCTACTGCTTCCTTAATAATGGACTCTAGCACTGTCAACACTTACCTTCCTTTCAGCTGCACAACATCCAGACAACGGCATTGAAATCAGTAGCCTTAGCTCTGCTTTCAGACTGTTGATTGATGTTGTAGGCTGTTGTTAGTTAAATACAATTTAGCCCCCTCACTAGAATATTTCCTTGGTCCTCTGAGATAATACATATTTTTTGTCTCTTTTTAATAGGAAACACACACAAAACATTTGTTGCAGAGATGTATCAAACGAGTTGAAAGTTGACAGTGTATGGAATCATGGGCAATGTGTTTATTTGCTGGAATTCTTTTTTAGGAGGAATGAAGAATGTGTTATGAGCTGGTAGTCTTTGATGAAAGTTGTTACCATTCTGTGTCCATCAGTCCCTGGCCAAAGACCGCCCTAAGTGGAGGAAGAGCATCCGGGAGGGCGCTGAGCACCAAGAGTCTTGTCGCCGAGAGCATGCAGAAAACAAGCGCAGGCAGCGGAAGGAGCGTGCAACAAACCTGTCCCACCCACCCTTTCCTTCAACAACTGTCTCTCCCACCTGTGACAGAGACTGTAATTCCCATATTGGACTGTTCAGTCACCTAAGAACTCACTTTTAGAGTGGAAGCAAGTCTTTATTGCATGCAATAAAGGTACAGCAGTTATCATGGGTGACTTTAATCTACATATAGATTGGGCTAACCAAACTGGTAGCAATACAGTGGAGGAGGATTTCCTGGAGTGTATAAGGGATGGTTTTCTAGACCAATATGTCGAGAAACCAACTAGAGAACAGGCCATCCTAGACTGGGTCTTGTGTAATGAGAAAGGATTAATTAGAAATTTTGTTGTGCGAGGTCCATTGGGAAGAGTGACCATAATATGGTAGAATTCTTCATTATGATGGAGAGTGACACAGTTAATTCAGAGACTAGGGTCCTGAACTTAAAGAAAGGTAACTTCGATGGTATGAGACGTGAATTGGCTAGAATAGACTGGCGAATGATATTTAAAGGGTTGACCGTAGATAGGCAATGGCAGATATTTATAGATCACATGGATGAACTACAACAATTGTACATCCCTGTCTGGCATAAAAATAAAACGGGGAAGGTGGCTCAATCGTGGTGAACAAGGAAAATTAGGGATAGTGTTAAATCCAAGGAAGAGGCATATAAATTGGCCAGAAAAAGCAGCAAACTTAAGGACTGGGAGAAATTTAGAATTCAGCAGAGAAGTGTTGTGTATCTGTAAAGCATGCACTCCCATGTTCCGCCACCAGGGCGCGCATCCCCTGAAGTCCCAAAGGATCCCAGCATCCCTTGGGAGCACTGTATATAAGCCGGCCCCTAAGGCCTGTTCCTCACTCTGGAGTGTCTTAATAAAGACTGAGGTCACTGTTACTTTAACCTCCCTGTGTGCAGTCTCATCTGTGTTAGGAACACAATAACTGGCGACGAGTACATAAATCCAACGTAAAGATGCAGCAAACTGTGGGTATTCTAGAGAAGTTCTTGGAGGGTGAGGACTAGGAAGCCTATGTCGATCGGCTAGACCAGTACTTTGTAGCCAACGAGCTGGACGGAGAAGGAAGCGCTGCAAAAAGGAGAGCGGTCCTCCTCACGGTCCTCCTCATGGGTATATTGAAATAATTTATATGTGTTGGTTTGTGTTTGAGCAAAGTTTCAATTGAACCATCTGACAATCTTTGCATTGTCACATTGACTCCTGCTTCCTCCTTTATGAATGTGGTTATGGATCTATTGTTACTAATGGCTGATTAATTGGATTTCCAAACAACACAATGAATTATCTCACATGTTGTGTCTTTTTCTCGATTTTTGATTGAGAGGCGTAAGATTTCCAGAAGCACTGAGTGTAACTCGGCTCTAGCTGAGGAGACAAGTAAGCCAATCACTAAACCATTAGTAGGGCAAGTTGTTAAATATGCAGATATGATTCTGCTTAGCTGGTCTGCAATGTCACTGACTGCACAGAGGAATTTCTTTATTCCATGATGACTTTGTCAGATGATATGCGAATATGTGTGTGTGTGTGTGTGTGTGTGTGCTAAGCAAGAGTTCCTTGAGGTTGTTTTCCACTTTAGGTAATAACCCATTAACGTCTCAACTAAAATAGAGCACAGAGCAATATACTAATGTGACCATTATTCATCCGCTACGAATGTCATCAACAGCAATTTATGGCTGCTGTACTTTTGAATCCTGCTGGTGCTCTTAGCTATTGTCCTTGGCCCTTCACCTAGGTTTCCCAATTTGAAGGAGCGTTAACTGGATCACCTTTAAATGAACGAAGTGCCAGTACTGAACTGTACATATAGACAATATCCTGAGTAGAATTCTGTACATGCATTTAAGAAAACATGTCCTGAGCTGTACTGTGGGCAAGTTGCAAGCAGTGCAGAGCCAGTCGATAGCCCTGTGCTGCTTCCTTGCATTGCTCTCAACCAAATACTGATGTCCGAAGGCACTTCAGCATCGGGGACGAGAAATCACAATAGATTTGCCAAACCTGTTATTACATAAAGTTACTCTGTTGCGTTTAAAAAAAATGCTTCTTTACTAATTCTGAAGTCATGTATATCTGTTTCTTCCTTTGTGGATCTCCCGAGCCAAACCCCAAATATTACTTTTGTATGCATATAAATTACATTTATAACGCTTCACTTGCCTCATTGAATGCCTTTGTGATTAGATTGATTGATCGTTGCCTTCTGAAAGTGATTTGTACCCGTGGCATCACATTATGGTATTGCAGTTCAATATTTATAGCTGCCTGTTCCTGGCAGTGGCAGGTTCTGAAATTAGTGTGTCTCTGAGACTTGATTAATTTTCATAAATATAGCAGTAAACAGGCCAGCTATGGGCAGGCATTCTCACATCCGTACAAGTGAGCAGCATTGAGGATTCGTTTTGTATTGGGGTGCAGGGATAGATTTTGCTTGTGGAATGATGTGCGAAAGTGAATTTGCTGCAGAACCTTTCCAATCTTATATTCTTCCACCTAACTTACAGCTTCTTATGTTTGTCTGGATACTGGTATTTCCTGTCTATCAATTGCAGCATGTACAATTATGGGGTGGTCATACAATGACTGGGGCTATTGGCAACGAGGGCTATTGGTGGTACCTCTAGTTGGTGCTACTGTTGACTCCATCACATACCAACTGAGCATTACTATTGTGGTGTCACTTTGCCTGCTGGCTGAGTAGTATTTTTGTGTCAGTCACCCAGTAACTGGGCAGCACCATCATGGGATCAGTTATACACTGACCGGGGTCAATGCTGAAATGGGTTCAATGATACAGTGGTGCGGCAGTGCTGTCATGCGGGTCAATCATACAGTGACATGTCAATGTTGTCAAGGGGTCAGTCATTTAGTGTCAAGGCAGTGCTTTCACAGGGTCAGCTATACAGTGATGAGGCAGTACAGTGATGAGGCAGTCCTTTCATGGGGTCAGTTATACAGTGACAAGGCTGTACAGTGATGAGGCAGTCCTTTCACAGGGTCAGTTATACAGTGATGGGGCAGTGTTTTCACGGGGTCAGTTATACAATGACACGTCAATGTTGTCAAGGGATCAGCCATATAGTGACAATACAGTGCTTTCACAGGGTCAGTTATATAGTATCGAGGCAATACTATCATGGGATAAAAATCGAAAATACTGGAAATATTCAGTAGGTCAGGCAACACCTACGAAGATAGAAATAGAGTTAACATTTCAGGGAACCGTTAACTCTGTTACTCTCTCTGCAGATGCCGCCTGACCTGCTGAGTATTTCCAGCATTTTCTGTTTTCATTTTCTAGCATCCGCGGTATTTTGCTTTTGTATTAATGCTGTCATGGGATCAGTTGCTCAGTGACCATTGCTGTGCCATTGTGAAACTTTCCAAATGAAGAGGAAATTACTCGTTCTCAGCAAAAAGGAGACACAAATTGGGCCAAGAAATGATGGTGAGGTAATGGAATTTTAAAATGAGGGATATTTTAATGATTAATTGTAAAATGTTGCTGGATTATAGCTGCAGCCAATTAATGGCTTATTAGTTAATTAATACAACCCTGGTGCTACAGCATATCTTTTTATAATGAGAGTGACTGTAGTTGCGGTCGGATTTAGTGACAGAAAGATGCATCAGTGTTTCTTTTGTTCTTATTAAAACCAATCTTCTCCTGTCAGAAAAACAACATCTTAGAGGTAATGCCATAAATTCATTTTTGCTTTACTCTTGTTATTTTGGTTCCGTTTATTTTTTGATCCCTTTTATCTCCATTTCTGTCTGTCCTTCCTTTAAGGTGCTCAGTTATGCTGGAGGATAGCTTATCGGATCTGCAGTCTGCCAGTGCCTTGCCTCAGTTGATACACTCACACTCTCTGAAATGTGGGCAGGTGAATCACTGGTTTGCTATCAGGAGTGAGAATGTAAGCCTGATGGTCACTGAGGTCAGTTACTCTGTACATTGAGATCAAGCCTTCCTGGTATATATCCTTGAGTATTATACCCGTCGGAGCATTTTTCTCAGCTGGGGAGTTGGTAATCTTTTCTATAGATTCTGCACTATGCACCTTTGACTACACTCCAAAAGTACTTAATTGGCTGTAAAGCGCTTTGAGACGTTCAGTGGTTGTGAAAGGCGCTATATAAATACAAGTCTTTCTTTCCTTCAAATGGTGAACATTGAACATGTTATTAGGCTTCTGCTGCACTTTAGCTAGTCACTGACTAAGGAATGAGAAGTCAAGATCAATCATCATTAGTGGCTGTATTTTGTGAAAATACATTGGTTAGTAGAATTCTTGACGATTAATAAACTGGCTTTATTTTGTGTATTCTCTGCTACTTGGAAACTTGCTTTTGAGATTGTTTTTGCTTTCTTGTTGCAACCTGCAGTGGACCATTAATATGGAGGATGAGACATAAAATGGCACAGGTTCAATGGACATACTGCATGGAGAGAGCTCACTATCTCCTCGACTGTAAAGAAAATACTGTGCATCTGGAGAAAGAGTGACAGTCTTCAAGTTGACCATAATGCAGGTTTCCTTTTAGAGAAAACCTAGTTTTCCCCCTCCCTTCTGATGCTGCTTTTGAATATACACAAGCGTGACATTATCAGAACAAATGCAGACCATTAGAAATGCTTCATCTTGTGTGTGTGTGTGTGTGTGTTTAATGGCATTCTCTAGGAATACAGTAATATCACTTGTCATTCTACTGGTGCAATCCTGCAACATTACTTTTGTCTAAAATACAGTAATTAGAGCCTTATTTAAATGGAGCAGATGTGTTTTTAAACTAACTATCAAAATGAAGAAGTTTGGAATTAATTGGTGAGTGGAAAGAGGTCAATGGCTGTTTGTGATGAAATTACTGTTGTACTAATACATTAGGTGCCTGCAATGTATCATTTGATGCTGCAAAGATCACATATGGTATAATTAGGCTTTTGGCTGTAGCTGGAGGCTGAAGTTTTAAGCCAATTAGGTTCCCCAAGGGAAGAGCCACAAATCTACTGTATACAGACCCATGAAAAAAAATATCTGGGTCTGTTTCAATTCCAGAAAAAAAAAGAGAGGATGGTGACTCAATCCCTTGATCAGTCTTTCACTGAGGGATTACATTAGCAGCAGAGGAGAGAGACAAGATGATGAGTAAATACTTTATTTTCTGAGCAAGGACGCCAAGCTTCAACCAGCTCCGAGTGTCCTCGGCACAAATATCCTTTTCATTTGAACCCCCATGTAATAACCTTTATACCGAGGAGGTTATTTTTGCTCTCTATCTAATTTGCACATCTTGTGGGAGTGGACAAGGAAAGCTAATGCACAGATTAACCCAACCTCTCCCCTTGCTTAATGTCACAGCAGGCAATCTTACAGGATTTATTTATGTTTGACATTATATTACATGACATTTGGAGATGCTTTATTAAAATTACTTGATCTGGGGAATGTGTTGAAGTAACATGCACTTTAAATTATAAACAAGAAGGAGCTGAACTGGAGTCTACCGTGCTTCATTTTAAAACGTTCGAGCATCCAGTCGAGTCACTAATGCAAGAGAAATGGTTAAATGGACAATCGGGAGATTGAAACAATAACATTTGCTGGGTGTCATGTCTCAGCAGGTTTACACAGTGAGCAGCTGAGTCATACAGACCAGGAAATATCCATGTTGGGTCCCCAGTCTGGACTGAATTAGCTGGTCTCACCCAGGACAGTGGTAGTGGGGGTGCTACAATTTGACTTAGTACAGGTACCCCTGCATAACCCAGGGGATAAATCAGTGAGGGTTCTCACTTCTGACTGCTTTCCAGCGAGCCTCGCTGGAATTATGCATGTGTGCGTGTTGGGTGAGGAGAGGGATTGGATTGAGGTATAGAAGCAAAGTAATTGGCCTGTTCCTGGGTCTGACCATGAAGAAACACAAAGATAAGCAGGACATTGAAGGGCATCTTACCCCAATAGTTTATGCATAAATTTATGATTATTTATCCATAAGAAAGATGAAATCAGGAGGCCATCATTTTATATTAAAAAACACATACTTATTTTAACTTGAAAGACAAAGGAAGAGTTCTTTGCAAGACAACTTAGAAATGACGTACCGAGCGGGATACTATTTGAAAGCTCTAACTTGAACAGTTTCTTTGCTCATTTATTTTTAAGTTCCTGTGGCAGTACACAGTTCCAAATGGGCGCAAGTCCATGCACAAAACTGCTCTTAATTGGGCTCTAATAGGTACTCAACTGATATCCTTGGCCTCCGAGTGAGACTAACAGAAATGAAAATATCACAATGGTGCACTTGAGATGCTTTTGGCTGGTTGGGGTAAAAGCATATTGTTGGGTACAGCAAACAAATCTTCACTCTGCAAAGCAAGAGTACAAACAAAAGTTCTCATTGCACTGATATCCACCAGTTTAATGGGCAGGAAGCTGCAGTCACCTGAACTAACACTGGAAGACCAGCTGGAAAAGTATGCCCTCTTTAAGGTACCAGTTTAACATGACTCACCAGATAGTCCATTGTGCCGGAGCATGGGGGAATAATTTGAAATGTGAGGATGGTTTCAGTATGCAGGAATTGCTCTGCAATTGTTTTACATTACCCCATTTTTCAGCACTGTTTTTCGACAAAGGCAAAATAAATAATTATTTCCAGAGACAGTGGGATGAATTTTATCACCCAAAAACGGGTGGGCTGGGGTCAGGTCAGATGTTAAAATGTTTAAAATCTGAAACCTGACCCCAAACCGCCCACTTCCGGGTTTAACAGATGCGGGATATGGGGTGGGCAGAAGGAGGCGAGTTGGCAATTTAAACATTTTAATAAGGTTGGCAGTCTCTGATTTAACTTGCTTTGCAGGTTTAACAGTGGCTGGTCGGGTTTCCCAAGCTGCGGGAAACCCGGCAGCTGAAGGCCGGCGAGGACAGCTTTGGGGAGACAGTAAGTGTCTTTACAGCACTGCTTATGGGCCAGTCAGAGCAGGAGTGCATCCCACTTGGCCCCCCAATTCACCCCAACAGACCTCCATACAAGGGCCCCCATGGTCGGGGATTAGACCCTCCTCCCAAGTGGTCGAGGATCAGAGATACTCTGTACTTGAAGGGCACTCCAGCAATGTAAATAGTTGTTGACGGGCCTGCTTACACTCAGCAGCTTTCAGAGCCAGAGCCCAGACATATATCAAAATGACGACAAATAGTTTGAGCGTGATATAGAATTAAAATGTGGCACGATCACTTCAGTTATGTTATTTTTTCTGTATATACATTGGACTAGAATTTCAAAAAAATTCACAGCGCTGGATTGCCGCCCAAAATACCAGTAAAACTTTAAAATTGTGGCGAAAAATGCCACACAAAAAGGAAAAGATTCGGCAAAAAAAAATGTTCCTTACACCCCGATTTTCAGCGGAAAACAGAATCTTGGGTCGATTGATCGGTTCTTAAACAAAATAGGCGGTAATTACTAAAATTTAGACCGAGGCTGCGGGTTGGGCCTTGGAGGGGGAAAAACACAAAAAATATTTTTCCAAAAAACATAAAATAAAAAAAAAACAGAAAACATTCTCTGGACCCTTTTAACCTTAATCAGTGTAAAAGAATTTTAAAATAATTATTAAAAATCCATTTATTTACCTTTTTTTTTGCAGGGCTACTTACCTACCACGCAGCTTCCGTTCCCGCTGCTTCTCGTGGGCGTTTTTTTTCCCTACTTCCCCACAGGTCGCCGCCGAGTCAAAATTGGGCGACAGCAGCCTTTGGACGGTGCATGCCAGCAGTCCGCTCCCCAGCGGCATTTCAAAGCCGTCGGTGGAATTCTCTCGGGAAATTTTCACTGACCTGGTTTTCGCCCAAACTGTGCAATACCGCTGAGAAACCGGGCAGAGACGCAGTGCAAATTCTAGCCCATTGATCCCTCAGTTTTTTATACATTTAGAAACTTAAAGTGAAGAACAGGATACTATCAAGGAGCGGTCAGTTGTCATCAAGATTGAGTTTTAAAAGGCTGTTGATTGAAGGAAGAATGCAGTACTTGGAATTAAAAAGGAGGCAGAGTGCATGACAATATATTTGGAGCTTGGGTGGAGCAAAAGGGGAAAGATCACAGAAGCAATAACCATGATAGTATTATTAAAGTAAAGTTGCAATGACGAGACAAAAGGGGCCGAAATAGCCCCCCCCGACGAAAAAGTGGCACATTCACCAGTTTTATAGTTTTTTCTCCGCCCCAATCCATTTGGGCAGAGACTCAAGTGACATTCACCTCTCAGTTTATTTTTTTTCGGTCGGAGCGGTGTTGATGTCGTCAGCGGGAAATGTAGACGGGTCGGAGTGGCCTTCGCTCAGAGTCATCAGCGCCGCGCTGATGCATCACAACGTCCTTCCCCTTCAAACAAAGGGGAGGGCCGCTGCAAACTCTGCATGTAGTTTAGTTAGGCCACTGGGCAACATGGAGGGTTTCGGCCGAGCCAGCAGCCAGGTACCCAAGATGGGCTGCCTATTGGCAGCCCGGCAGAACCCGTGGACACCATTGTGGGGCCGACCTCGGAGTCGGACGACAATTAAAATTAAAATGAGGGTGTTGGCAGCATGTCCCCCGCCCCCCCCCCCTTAAGGGCAAACGTGCTGCCGAGGCGCACACAGCTTCCCACAGGGAAAAGATGTCAGTGGCACCGACCGGCAGTGGCGTTGGTCCTGCAGGGCAATTTCCTGCGTGGGACGGAAAGGGGGCCGCCGCTGGTCGGAAGGGGGTCGGAGCGTGCCCCCTTTCCGTGCCCGTCGGGTGGCGCGGAAACACGTTCCCACCGCTCCCAGCCCGGGGGGCCCATCCATCTGTCCCTGGTCGGTGAGGTCTATACACTCCATTGCCGCCTCTTAGAGGCAGTAATGGGTCTTAAAGAGGTGGACAATCTCGTCCCCAAAAGATTTGGAGATGAGGGATCAGAGAAGGATCACTTATCAGACAACTAGGAACAGGAAAAAGATGCTGGAGGAAACGTCTGTATCTGGAAACAATGTCTGTGTCTTGAAATGACTTTGGCTTTATAGAGAAGTAAGAGCTATTGAAGTGAAAATAAATGTTTGGCACAAAAGAGGAAGTAACGCTTCTTGGAGGCAGCTTTAGCAGTGAGGCAACTGCCCGAGTCTTTTCATAATTTAACAATGAGGCAGTCCTCATGAATGTTGATTTTAGTCCCTTTTCTAAAGGGATTCATTAAGAGCACAGTGAAAAAAATTCTGCAGACCAGCATATAAAGGACAGCAGCCCTCGTACTATCTTGTCTATGTGAATGAAGGTGGCACAAATTTACCCGGTGTTTTACTGGTCACATACTGTGTTAGCCATACACGATATCCGATATTGACAGTGCCATCAAGCCAAATAAATATTAGCAGCTCCCAAGACATTTAGAAAGCAATGAGGGTTAGAATCCATAGTCGACAGTGCACAGAATGTCGAAAACCTGTCCCTTCCTCACCAAACTTAGCCTGGTGGTGGTAAGGACAGTTATTAAGTCAGCCGCAATCTTGATAAAAGAAGCATAAACACACATGAGGGAAATAACAGTTAATTGAGTCAGCTGAATGTGATACCAGTGCTCAAACACAAACTTCAAAAGCATTCCATGCTCGGCATTGGCTTAGCTGAATGAATTAAAATGTCAGTGCTGTTCATTTATAAGCTTTATTACATTTCCCCAGATCTTTTTTTCATTCTTTATAAATCCTGCTCCTATTTGAAAAGAAATTGAAGGATTTGATCTATTATGTATTGTCTCGAATGGTTTGTCCCTTTTGAAAAATTAATGGTAATGATTTCAGAAATGGCAGTGTGAGAAATACAAAGAGACACAAGGAGTGTATTGAACAAGGATGGGGCATGTGATGGAGGCAGAGAGTCTGCTTAACTGGAAAGGGTATGCAAGACAGATAGGTAAAGCATGACGGGATGAAAGAGCCGACTTAACTCTCACGACTCAAATAATGTGACTGCTGTCCTTGACTTTGACCCTTGCTTCTGTTGAGTACAGCTTCCCGCTGGGATCATGAGATCACCCCTATGGTGTTTAAGTGGTCTGACTGTTACCCCTGCATTTAATCTAAAACTGACACATCATGTCAGCTGTGGCTCAGTGGGTAGCACACTTGCCTTTGAGTCAGAAGTTTGTGGGTTCAAGTCCCACTCCAGGGACTTGAGCACATAAATCTAGGCTGACACTCCAGTGCAGAATTGAGAGAGGGTGGTGCTGTCCCTTGGATGATATGTTAAACTGAGGCCATGTTTCCTCTCTCAGGTGGACGTAAAAGATCTCATGGCACTATTTCAAAGATGAGCAGGGGAATTATCCCTGATGTCCTGGCCAATATTTATCTCTCGATCAACATAGCAAAAACAGATTATCTGGTCATTATCACATTGCTGTTTGTGGGAGTTGGCTGCTGCATTTCCTACATTACAACAGTGACTACATTCCAAAAGTACTCCATTGGCTGTAAAGCACTTTGAGACATCTGGTGGTCGTGAAAGGCGCTATATAAATGCAAGTCTTTCTTTTCTTTTCCTTGCATTTCTCCTCCTGCATTTGTTTCCATATACTGTAGATGAGGTTCATTCTGGCCATCATTTCCTGCCAGGCCATGGTGCCATATAGCATTATTCAACCCAAGCTTCTTTACAGTCATGTACCATCACATTAATTTTGTCAACTATCAAAGAGGGGAACAGGGTCTGCATGCTTCACCACTTGCCCATGGTAGCCATTTCACCTCTTGACATTATTTGCCTTTTCCTGTCACTTATTTTCTCCCCCCACAAAAGCACCTCTCAAACCTGTGACCTCTACCACCTAGAAGGACAAGGGCAGCAGACACATGGGAACCCCACCACTTCCAAGTTCTCCTCCAAGTCACACCCCATCCTGATTTGAAAGTATATCACCATTCCTTCATCCTCATTGGGTCAAAATCTTGGAACTCTCTCATTAACAGCACCTTGGGAGTACCTTCACCACATGGACTACAATGGTTCAAGAAGGCGGCTCACCACCACCTTCTCAAGGGCAATTAAGGATGGGCAATAAATGCTGGACTTGCTCGCACACCCACATCCCAGGAATGAATTAAAAAAAAAAAAAACAACAAACTATATTCAGTCTTTCTAAATGGCAGAAGAATTTTTGTTTCCTCCCCCCAGTCCATTTGGACATTTACTTTTAAGTGGCTATTTCCTTTAATTTGGAGCAGCAGCCCTTCAAGGGCTGCATGCACCCCCAATCCCCTCCCCTCCCCGATTCCATGGTTCTCCCTTTTGCATAGTATCTAGTGGGCTTAGGAGGATACTTGTCTTGAATAGGAGCTTAAAGAGACAATATTTTCATTCTCTATGACCAGAGAATCAGCCCCAAGACTGGAGGAGGTAAAGCAAATTAATTTTGTTTCAAATTTCACGAAGGTGCAAAGAGTAGGATGTTTTTAAAGCTTTCCAAGCACACAAAATAGATTTCACTGAAAGAAAACGTTTAATAAACCTCAGCTACAAAAAGAAAAGCTAAACAGACATCCTGAAATCCTGTAGATTGTACAGGTGCAGCATCGAGAATCCAGAGTTCCGGTATCCGGAATGTTGCAGAGTCCGCACTCCGGGACGATCTGTGGCAGGGTCGTCCGGAATCTGTAAAATGTTCCGGAATCCGGACCCAACGACCTTGCCGACCCCGGGGCACCGGTGCTGCCTGACCTCGGGCCTCGTCTCGTCGCCGCTCGCCTCACCACCGCTACCCTTACCATGGGGCTTCCTCGCCGGCCCACCTGACTACTTCCTTGGCAGGGCCCCGCCTGATGTGAACACCTCCTCGATGGGCCCCGGATGGTATGAACAGCTCCTCGGCAGGTACCCACCCCTATCTGACATTCCGAAATCCGGAAATACCCGAACCTGGGCTTGGGTGTTTCCGGATTCGTGACATCAGAACTGTTATGTATGTAAACCTGTAATTATCATGTCTAACCACCAGAGGGCGTATCCCCTGGAGTCCCAAGGGATCCCACAATCCTTTGGGAGCACCTGTATATAAGGAGGCCTCACAGGCTGGAGAGGCACTCTAAGATCTCTAATAAAGGACTACGGTCACACTTACTTTGAGCTTGCAGTATCTAGTCTTACTCCTTATCCAAGATATAACATCTGGCGGCGAGATACAGATGACAAACCCCAATGCAACAATGCAGAGAACTGTGGGCATCCTGGATAAATTTTCAGAGGGAGATGATTGGGAAACCTTCGTGGAGCGACTTGACCAATACTTCGTGGCCAACGAGCTGGAAGGAGAAGGGAACGCTGCCAAATGAAGGGCGATCCTCCTCACAGTTTGCAGGCCAGCAATGTATGGCCTCATGAAAAACCTGCTCGCTCCAGCAAAACCCACAGACAGGTCGTATGATGAGTTGTGCACACTGGTCAGGGAGCATCTAAACCCCAAGGAAAGCATTCTGATGGTGAGGTATTGGTTCTACACGTACAAGAGGTCTGAAGGCCAGGAAGTGGCGAGCTACGTCGCTGAGCTAAGGCGCCTTGCAGGACATTGCAAATTTGAAGGACACTTGGAGCATATGCTCAGGGATTTCTTTGTACTTGGCTTTGGCCATGAAGTAATACTTTGCAAACTTTCAACTGTGGAGAACCCAACCTTGAGTAAAGCCATAGCAATAGCCCAGGCGTTTATCTCCACCAGTGACAATACCAAACAAATTTCCCAGCACACTAGTGCTGCTGCAAGTACTGTGAACAAAGTAACGTTGTTTTCAAATTGAAGTGTACAAGGCAGGACTTACACGCCTGTAGCTGCACATCCGCAGATGACTCAGTCTGCCATCAAGGGTGGTGAATACAAAGCAATTAACACCTTGTTGGCACTGTGGGGGTGATCATCGATTCCATTCATGCCGCTACAAAAGGATACATTTACAAGGGCTGTGGAACAATGGGACACCTCCAACATATGTGCAGGCGAGCTGCAAACCCTGCTAATCCTGCAAACCACCATGTTGCAGAGGAGGACAGAGCCATGGTGGATGATGATGAACCAGAGCCTTAGACTGAGGAGGCAGAGGTATATGGGGTGCACACATTTACAACAAAGTGTCCCCGATAATGCTGAATTAAATGGACTCCTGGTGTCCATGGAGCTTGACACGGGCGCAAGCCAGTCCATAATGAGTAAAAAGCCTTTCGATAAGTTGTGGTGCAACAAGGCTTCAAGGCCAGTCCTGACTCCCATTCGTACTAAACTCAGGATTTACACAAAGGAACTGATTCCCGTAATTGGCAGTGCTACCGTAAAGGTCTCCTACGATGGAGCGGTGCACGATTTACCACTCTGGGTGGTACCGGGCGATGGCCCCATGTTTGGCAGGAGCTGGTTTGGAAAGATATGCTGGAACTGGGACGACATCCGAGCGCTTTCATCTGTCGATGACACCTCATGTGCCCAGGTCCTAAGCAAGTTCCCCTCGCTGTTCGAACCAGGCATCGGGAAGTTCCAAGGAGCAAAAGTGCAGATCCATTTGATTCCGGGGGCATGACCCATCTATCACAAGGCAAGAGCGGTACCTTACATGATGAGAGAGAAGGGAGATCGAGCTGGTCAGGCTGCAAAGAGAGGGCATCGTTTCGCCGATCGAATTCAATGAGAGGGCCAGTCTGATTGTTCCAGTCCTCAAGGGAAACAGCACTCTCAAAATCTGTGGTGATTACAAAGTAACTACCAATCGTTTCTCATTGCAGGATCAGTACCCGCTACCAAAGGCAGACAACCTATTTGCGACGCTGACAGGAGGGAAAACGTTCACGAAGCTAGACTTGACCTCGGCCTACATGACGCAGGAGCTGGAGGAATCTTCGAAAGGCCTCACCTGCATCAACATGCACCAAGGTCTTTTCATTTACAACAGATGCCTATTTGGGATTTGATCGGCTGCGGCGATATTCCAGAGGAACATGGAAAGCTTGCTGAAGTCGGTCCCGCGCACTGTGGTCTTCCAGGACACCATCTTGGTTACAGGTTGGGACACCATCGAGCACCTGCAGAATTTGGAGGAGGTTCTTAGTCGGCTTAATCATGTGGGGCTCAGGCCAAGATGCTCGAAGTGCATTTTCCTGGTGCCTGAAGTGGAGTTCCTGGGGAGAAGAATCACAGCGCATGCCATCAGGCCCACCGATTCGAAAACGGAGGCCATCAAAAACGCACCAAGACCACAGAACGTGATGGAGCTGCGGTCGTTTCTAGGACTCCTGAACTATTTTGATAACTTCTCACCGGGTCTTAGCACATTGTTAGAACCCCTGCACTCTTTACTGCATAAAGGAGATGAATGGGTATGGGGTAAAAGCCAAGAAAATGCCTTTGAGAAAGCTAGGAAGCTGTTCTGTTCAAACAAATTGATTGTCTTGTACGATCCATGTAAACGTTTGGTACTAGCATGTGATGCGACCCACAATCCCTTGGGAGCACCTGTATATAAGGAGGCCTCAAGCTGGAGAGGCACTCTGAAATCTGTAATAAAGGACTACGGTCACACTTACTTTGAGCTTGCAGTATCTAGTCTTACTCCTTATCCAAGATATAACAAGAAAGACGATTGAAAGTCCGGCAAAGCCCAGAATCAGGAATGGCCTCGGTCCCGAGGTTTCCGGATTTTAGGTGCTGCACCTGTATAACTTCTGTAGGAATGTAAAATTTCTCGTGGAGAAATTTGCGTTCACCAGGTAAGTTGTCGCTGAAAATGGCCGCGACAGTCACTGGGCTAGATTCGTCTGGTACGGGGGGGTTGGAGATTGGTGGCACAGTGTCCTGGTGGTGTTAATGGAGGCAACCGACCCGATGTTCCTATCCAGGTGTGACATTTGAGATTCGTACAGCCTGTGGAAGTGAGGCTGTGGAGCTCACAAGGAATTGTGGGCAATGAATTGTGAATTAAAGGGAACTCGTGGCACATGGTGCGGTTAATGGCGGCCGTGGCTTTCCTGTCCTCTCCAGCTGCTCATCAAGAAGCAGGATGGAGCGGGGTGCAGCCAACAAAAGCAAACAGGACCAGAGTGGCTCCCATGCTCACCGCCACACCTCGGATCCCTCACCACCTCTCCTGAAGACGCTGCTCACCGCCGAGCTTACGGCTCACATCTCACCGTAGACAACTAGGCCCACATATTACAGCCTGGCCTCCAGTTGTCTCGGACCCCCTTGCCACTGGGCCAAGACCATGCTCTGCTAAGCCGGTGTGCAACGGCCACCCCACGTTAAACGAACTCGCGCATAGGCATCTTCCACCCTTCAAAATGAAGTTTGGGACCTGGAATGTCAGGACACTCATGGACAACATCACACTGCTTTCGTTGTCCTGGAACTCAGGCACTTCGACAGAGACATCATTGTCCATGTGAGACCCAGTGGGCAGGAGAACACCAGCTCAAAGAACAAGGTGGTTACACCTTTTAGAAAGATAAACCAGAAGCAGAACGCCGCCTCCATGGAGTTGGCTTCGCCATCAAGAATGAGCTGGTGAGCCGTCTCAGAGACTCCCCCTGCAGGATAAGCGAACATCTCATGACTCTCCGGCTCACTCTAGCCCAGAACCAGTGCACCACAGTCATCAGTGCATATGCCTCAACACTTGACCCAACAGATGAGACCAAAGAGGAATTCTACTCCAGCCTCGAACAGTCCCTGTCCCAAGACCCTACGGACGACAAACTGATCCTCCTTGATGACTTCAACACCAGAGTTGGTAAGGACACAGACCTCTGGAGAGGTGTGATCGGCAGAGAGGGAAAACCAACTCCAGCAGTACCCTGCCCCTGACAAAATGCCGAGAACGCGACCTTATCATCACCAACACCTTCTTCAATCAGAGGGGCAAGTACAAGGCATCATGGCAACACCCTCGATCATTGTCCGAGCGAGGGACTGCAAAGACATGCACATCACTCATGCCATGACAAGAACCGACGACTGCTGGATGGACCACCACCTAATCCGTTCCGTCATTAAAATCAATATAGCCCCAAAGCGGCAACAGAAACAAGAAGAAAAAACAACACCGGGGCACTCAAAGACCCAGTGAAGAAAGCCCTACACAGCCAGTGCCTCACTATCAACCTGGTGACGCTCGATGACCCTGAGACACTGAGTGTCCACTGCACCTGGTGTGCCCTCAAAGACTCCATATCCAGCGCCTGTGAAGAGACGCTCAGTCACTCAACCAGGAAACACCGAGACTGGTTTGATGAAAACGATCAGGAGAGCCAGGAGCTAATAAGCCGCAAGCACAAGGCATTTCTGAACATAAAGCAGCAACCCAACTCAGGTACAGCAATGCAGCTCTACACGCAGCTGAAGGCCGAGGTCCAACAAAAAACCCGTGATCTAAAGAATAGATGGTGGGTGGAGAAAGCACAGGAGATCCAGCAGCTGGCCGACAACCATGACATGTGAGGATTCTTCAGCACAGTCAAGGCCACCTATAGCCCAAGTACCCAAGGCCCCACCCGACTGCTGGCCAAGAATGGAGAGACACTCATTATGGACATCGAGGCAGTCAGGGCCCGCTGGAAGGAACACTTCGAAGATCTCCTCAACTGAGACTCTGCCTTAGACACGAATGTCCTCGACTCCATCTCGCAGCATGCTACAAGCCACCATCTCAGCAAAACCCCAGCCCTGCACGAGGTAGAAAAGACCATTGGTCTGCTCAAGAACGACAAGGCATCAGGAGCAGATGGAACCCCCTCTGAGGCACTAAAATATGGCAGAGAGGCACTATTGGCACGAATGCATGACCTCATCTCTCTTATCTGGAAGGAGGAGAGCATGCCAGGAGATCTACGATGCTGTAATCGTGACCATCTTCAAAAAAAGGGGACAAGTCCGACTGCAGCAACAAAAAGGAATCTCCTTGCTGTCATTCACTGGGAAAGTCATCGCAAGAATCTACCTCAACGGTCTTCTCCCTGTGGCTGAAGAGCTCCTCCCAGAGTTGCAATGCGGATTCCGTCCACTAAGGGGTACATCAGACATGATCTTCACCATGTGACAACTAAAAAAGAGAAATGCAGGTAACAGCACCAACCCTTGTACATGGCCTTGTTTGACCTTACAAAGGCCTTTGACACTGTCAAACATGAGGGACTACGGACTGTCCTCCACCGTTTTGGCTGCCCCCAAAATGTTGTCACCATCCTCCGCCTGCTCCATGACGACATGAAAGCTGTGATCCTGACCAACAGATTCATCACAGACTCAATCCACGTCCGGACTGGGGTCAAGCAGAGCTGTCATCGCACCAATGCTCTTCTCGATTTTCCTTGCTGCAATGTTCCATCTCACTATCACCAAGCTGCCTGCTGGAGTGGAGCTAAACTATAGAACCAATGGGAACCTGTTCAACCTACGTCTTCTCCAAGCTAGATCCAAGAGCGTCCCGTCCTCTGTCATCGATCTACAGTACGCGGACGACGCTTGCGTCTGCACGCACAGAGGCTGAACTCCAAACCATCGTCAACACCTTCACCAAAGCATACAAAAGCATGGGCCTTACACTAAACATCTGTAAGACAAAGGTCCTCCACCAACCTGACCCCATCACACAGCACGGCCCCCGGTCATCAAAATCCTTAGCTCGGCCTTGGAAACGTGGATATTTTTCATACCTCGGGAGTCTACGATCAGCAAGGGCAGACATCAAAGACAAGGTCCAACTCCACTTCTAGTGTGCCAGCGCAGCATTCGGTCGCCTGAGGAAGAGAGTTTTTAAAGATCAGGCCCTCAAATCCAGCACCAAGCTTATGGTCTGTCGGGCAGTAGTGATACCCACCCTCCTATATGGCTGAGACGTGGATTATATACAGCAGGTACCTCAAAGCGCTTGAGAAGTACCACCACGCTGCCTCCGTAAGATCCTGCAAATCCACTGGGAGGATAGATGCACCAAGGTCACTGTTCTCGCTCAGGCCAACCTCGAAGCACTGACCACACTCGACCAACTCTGTTGGGCGGGCCACATCATCCGCATGCCCAACACGAGACTCCGTAAGCAGGTGCTCTACTCGGAACTCCTACACGGCAAGCGAGCCCCAGATGGGCAGAGGAAATGCTTCAAGGATACCCTCAAAGCTTCCTTGATGAAGTGTAACATCCCCACCAGCGTCTGGGAATCCTTGGCCCAAGACCACCCAAAGTGGAAGAAGAGCATCTGGGAGGGCGCTGCGCACCGAGTCACGTCGCCAAGAGCATACAGAAAGTAAGCGCAGACAGCGGAAGGGGTGTGCAGCAAACCAGGCTCCCCACCCACCCTTTCCTTCAACCACTGTCTGCCCTGTTATGTTCAGAATAAATCCACAGGACTGTATTGCAAGCTCAAACTGTTGTGACCTTGGTCTCTTTATTCAGACTCCAGAGGAGAGAAGCAGCATGGTGAATCACCTTTTATACCTGCTTGCCCCAGGGTGCACAGATGACCTTTAGGTCTCCCCCAGGTGTGCCCCCTAGTGGCAAGACATACATTTTGGTGAGGTTTACATACATACATAACGTGCCCCACCTTTGACAGACTGCAATACCTTAATTGGACTGTACAGCCACCTGAGAATTCACTTTTAGAGTGGAAGCAAGTCTTCCTCGATTTTGAGAGACTTCCTTTGATGATGTTGAGTTAAAGGGGCCATACACTCAGAACTAATACAAAATAAAATGCAGTGAAACGGTGCAGTTTTCAGCTCTTTGTCTTTTAGGGTAAAATGTAACATTAAAAAGATGTCTTAAATGTGAATATTCAGCTCTTAAAGCTGAATTCTCTTCCTAATCTCAATTAATGGGAAAACTGCTTCAGCACTAAATCATCTGGCTCAGTAAGCCAGGGAGGGGCACACAGGGTCTCGCACCCAGCACTCCATCTTTGTGCAGAGGGTCAACACTGCAAGAGCGGTCCTCTACCCACAGGGGCCAGAAAGACGGCTGAGGGACTACATCACCAAGGCCATCACTGCCAGCAGGGTCACCCCCAGCACCTGGCTTCAGTGCCCAAAGAAGGTTCATGACCTCAGACCAGTGGTCAAGGTCAGTGAATGCACCTTCAAAAGCTGTCCCTTACCAACCGCGCCCCTAGACTCACACACTGCTCAATGCACGACCCACACCCAATCGCTCACCTACCAACAATCTGCACCAAACACGAGGCACATCTCTCATTCCTGGCCTCACCTCACCCCTTGGAGGAGACGGTGCAGACTAATCTTGGCAGCGGCATGGCTGTGTCCTTGGCCAGCGGCGGGGTTTAAAGGATAAAATATGCTGGTATCCTCAGACATTATCCTCCTTCTGGCATGCATTTTATGCTTTCCTGCCACGACAACACCACCCTTGTGCCTTCCTCATTTCACACACTCAGCGGGAATGCAGCCTGCCCAGCCAGTGGTTGCCCAGGAAGAGAGAGAGGAGAGTGAAGAAGTAGATTGATTTGATACTCCTAGCCACCAACTCCTCAAGGTCAACCAGCAAGACCATCTGCAGTGTCCCCTACGAAAAGTCAGCAGCTTTCTCCCAGCCATGCTGCAGTAAGACAGCTCCTCCACCCACAGGGGCCAGAAAGACGTTTGAGGGACGACATCACCGAGGTCACACTGCCAGCAGTGCCGCCCCCACCACCTGGCTTCAGTGCCCAAAGAAGCTTCATGACCTCAGACCAGTGGTCAAGGTCAATGAATGCACTTTCAAAAGCTGCCCTTTACCAACTGCACCTCTAGACTCACACACTGCTCAATGCATGACCCACACCCCTAATCACTCACCGACTAACAATCTGCGTTTCGGGTTAGGATAGCACTGCGTGGCATCAGTAGGATAGGCAAAGGCGCACACAAGAGAATGCTTACGGGTGATGAGTTGATTTCTTGATGACCTATTGGATGGATAGACATATATAGGTGGATTGGAAAGTTTGCTTTGTGGTGGGTTTTATTTTAGCATTGTGGCCAAGAGGACATTGTGATGGTCAGTAACAGATAGAACGTAAGCTGTGGGACAAATCTTGAAAGTGGAATTCGGGTTGTGGTCACTGGGACCGGAGGCGGATAATCCCATCCCAGATATCTTGGCCAGAAAAGGGACTGTCTGGGATATATCCTTCCTTCAACTTGCTCCTCTTCTGCTTCTTCTTCTTCCCTCTGTGCAGATGCTGTAAATGTGAAATGACAGCATAAAATGCTGGAAATACTCAGCTTATCAGGCAGCATTTTGACCTGAAACTCGAACTCTATTTCTCTCTCCACAGATGTTGGCTGACCTTCTGAGTATTTGCAGCATTTTCTATCTTATCAAAGGCCTTCATTTACCATCCGAACTCTTCCAAGCGTCCAGCAGCAGTTAAGAAAAACTTTTCACATCTAGTGCGTATCTATTGAAGCCACTACTTAAATAAAATCAAAAACAAACAGTCCAAAAGCTTAAATCTAAACTTACCTGAAAGATGTTTGTGTCCCTTTAAGAGATAGAGACATCTCAACTGTCAGCCTGTTTGCAGCATGCTTATGACCCAATGCTGAATTCAGTGCTAGGGTCGAAGTTTGCGTTGGTGACGTTAAGTTGACGTTGGCATCAACATGCCGCCATTTTTTCTGGCATGGTGCTACCAGTTCCTGTCACAGGAACTGCTACCAGCTGGTGAAAGAGCGGCGGCTGGCATTTTAGCGCCATCTAATGGTGCTACGGAGTGGCGCTGAGGGGAGCAATTTCTAGCTCTGGGGCTCTTAATTATAGCACAGAAGGTTAGAGGTGTTCAAAATTATGAAGAGTTTTGATAAGATAAATAGGGAAAAGCTATTTTCACTGGTCATGGGGTTGTTAATTAGAGAGCATAAATATAAGATCATCACCAAAAGAATAGAGAGGTCAGGAGATTTATTTTAAGCAGAAGATTGTTAGAATGTGGAGATCTCCATCAGAAACAGTGTTGAAAGCAGATTCTGTATAGCTTTCAAAAAGGAAGTGATACGCATTTGAAAAAATAGTCTATTAGGCTGTAGCAACAAGATAAGTTTTTCAACTATACTTTGCTGATTGTGGCACCATGAGGAGCAGGAGTTCTCCTCGATCCCACGTTCAAAGAATGGTTACCGTTTCAAACACCACTGCACCCTGCACTCCTCCCCCCCCCCCACCCCCCTCCCATCACCCTCCTCCCACCCCCAGCCACCACTATCTCCCTTCATCTCCCCCCCCCCCACCCACCCCACCACCACTACCTGCTCGCACCGATCACCACTGCTCCCCCCCTCTTCTAAACCATCACTAACCCCTCCCCGATCACCACTGCTCCCACCTTTCACAGCCATCGCTACCTCCCCTGCCCACCCAATCAACTAATGCAACGAAAATAAATATTTGAAAAGTCTGCTGCATTTTATTCCAAATTTCATTGATGTGTTTGAGCTTGTAGTAAGTGCTTGAAATATAACAATTACTCACTCTCTTTCTACAGAAACGCCTTATAACCCGACATCCCCCACCACACAAGTTGTAAGAATGTGTTTAACGTCTGTAGTCTGTTTGGTTGCAATCTCTCCCCTGATTAATTAACTGTGCTTGTTATGCTGCAGCCCACTCACTATGTTCGAATGGGAATGTATAGAAAAATAAAATTAGAGGCAAATTAGACACCCTTGATTCAATTAATTTGCAACTGGATTCACTCCATAAATGTTTCATCAGCTATTCATCTGAATTTTGTTTAGTGTGCTGTTGACAGATTAGAAACAGATAAAGAATAGTTTATACCACTTTATACTACTACACCCTTGCACTTCCCTAAGCCAGGCTGACTCTCAGGCATTTACCAACATGTGTATCTTTTCTTTCCATTAATTGAATATATTTCTAATTGCTTGCTCAAACGAGTTTTAAAAAAGCGCACAGACTTTTAAATGTGCATTAAAGGGTTTGTTTATGACATAGCAACTCATAAGCAAAGTTGGCACAAGCTGGTTAGAAGGAATTGTTTATTAATAACAGTGCGATATAATGTTGTTATTAGTAGCCCCATTATCATACAGGAACATGCTTTTGAGCCCAGGGGAATGAGTTATACTGCTCACCCACAGGCAAAGCAGAGCTCTGTGTTTGCATGCTTGTATGCATGTGGACAGCTTCACTTACTGCGCTCCAATATCCAAATGCTGGATCCATTTTAATGTTTGCAAGAGCTTCTCCCACATCATTGGCCTGCATTTGGGCTGCTGTATTTTTCAACTACGAAGAAGCTCAGGATTATGATGGAATGTTTATCATTTGCCTGCATGGGTGCCACAACAGCACTCGGGAATCTTGATCCCATCCAGGACAAAGCAGTTTGATTGATTGGTGCCCCTGACATTGGCCTCGATATTCAACCTCTCCATGGCTGGAGTACTGTGGATGCAGTATCGATGAGGATGCACTGCAGCAACTAACCAAGGTGACTTTGACCGTGCCTCCATTCCCTGTGACCTCTCCCAACGAAAAGAATAAGACCAGTAGTATCTTGGGAACATCGTTACCTCCAAGTTTCCCTGCTAGTTGCATACCATCCTGACTTGGAGATATATCACCGTTGCTTCATTGACAATGGATCAATATTCTACATCGAACACTGTTGGAGCAACATCACCTTAAGGACTTCCAACAGTTCAAGGAGAAGGCCCTCAACCATCATCTTATGCTAACTATGGATTTATAATGCTACAGTGTGCTGAGGTTAAGAGACAAATCATTGTCAGTGCAAGTAACAGCCATTCATATTCAATATTGCACCTGCACCTGATTGTACAGATAGGAAATAAGAAATCTGAATGCATTAAACAGCAAAGCTTTACATATCAAAGGCTGAAACTGTACACAGTGAAGAGGCAATCAAGAAAGTAGTTTGGAAATCCTCTCACGTTTGGGGAACAAGAAGATCGGTGGAGAGTTTTTATTATTTCATCCATTTATAATTACAGCAAATGGTTTAGTGACTAAATAGGTCAGATTCTGTTTAACGAACAAGATCTTTGGGTTTTACATAAAGAACAGCTTGAATTTATATAGTTCATTTAACATAGAAGAATATCCCGAGGCATAACCAAAAAATGGATGTTGCCCAACAGAAATGATTTTAGGAGAGGTGACAAAAAGCTTAATCAGAAAGGTGGCTTTTACAGATGAAAGGTGAAGTTTATGGAGAGAATTCCAGAGCATGGAGTCTAGGCGGTTGAAGGCATAGCTACCAAAGGTGGGACGAAGAGAGGGGCGATGTGCAAGAGACCAGAGACACACGGACAGGGAGTTTGATGGGGGTTGAAAGCTAGAGAAAGTTACAGAGATAGGGAAGGGGCAAAGCCGTGAAGGTGTTAACCATGAGGATGTCAAATCTGTAAACCAGTGGCCTTGATTTGGTATAATAGTGGAGGTTGTTGAACCACACTGCTGTGATTGTGGCTGTGATTGGTATGATGGTCACGTTAACCTAATCTGAAGACATTGAGGTGAACATAACAGTCTTACACACAAGGTTACCTCCATACCTCAGTCGCAATCACAATAATTTCTATTTTCAAGCTAATATTTTCTCCTGTTAGTGTCTGTTCCTCTACATGCAGTACATAACAGGTAATATCTGCCTCAGTGTCAGCTCTTTATATACAGGACACACGTGGGTAATAGTTGCACTATGTCATCAGAATCTGTCATTGTGCCAGCTTCTGTATACTAAGTGCATAAATTATGGTATTGGACCATGAACACCTCTCTCACTATCAGCTCTTGCCTGAAGAAGATGCACCAGGAAATGCAGAACAAATCGAATCCGATCAGGTACTGCACGGCTTTATCTAGAACAGCAATAGAGAGAATGGCTAGTTTAACAATTATAGAATAGTCAATGTTGTGGGCTTTAAATGATGTCCAAAATGACGACAGAACATAAGAAATAGGAGCAGGAAAAGGCCATTTGGCCCCTCGAGCCTGTTCCGCCATTCAATAAGATCATGGCTGAACTGATCATGACCTCAACGCCACTTCCCTTCCTGCTCACCATAACCTTTGACTCCCTTATCATTCAAAAATCTGCCTACCTCCGCCTTAAATATAGCCTCCACAGCTCTCTGGAGTAGAGAATTCCACAGATTTATGATCCTCAGAGAAGAAATTCCTCCTCATTCTCAGTTCTAAATGGGCGACCCTTTATTCTGAAACCAAGCCGAGTTCGAGATTCCCTCACGAGGGGGAAACATCCTCTCTGCATCTACCCTGTCAAGCCCCCTCATAATCTTATACCTTTTAAATAAGATCACCTTTTATTCTTCTGAACGCCAAAGCTGAAACATTTTAGGAGAGATTGTTCTCTTCGCTGCACCTGGGGAAATAGGGCCAGAGACCCAGAATATCACACCTTCCCCCACCCTGCCACACTATGACATTACCAGAGCTACCACCAGAGGGTTTAACCTGCCTTCGGAGCATGCCCATTGTTGAGATATAAATGAAGCAGGACGATGTGTTGTAGGAAGATGTGCATCTAGCCCTACTGACTTATTTGACTCCGAATGCGCCCATGTGACACACACATGGAAGTGCATCTCAAAAACCCAGAACAGGGCTTGTGCCAGGACCCCTCCACAAGCCCCAATGCTGGCACCTGAGAGTGCAGCTGTGATTGTCTAGGACTTACAGCTCCCTCCCCCGCCCCCTTTCCCAGTGCAAGTCCCTAAAAAAAGAGCCAGCCCTGTTCCTGGGGGGGGGGTGTTCAAGCCTGGAAATTTGGAAGTACTGCTCCTTCAGCAAGCACGGTACATTTCTGATGGGGGTGGGGAGGGCAAGAAGAAAATCCCCTCTCTTATCATAGAACCAGCACAGAAAGAGGCCAATCGTGCCTGGTGCCGGTTCTTTGAAAGAACTATCCAATTAGTCCCACTCCCCAGCTCTTTTCCCATAGCTCTGTATTTTTTTCCTTTTCAGGTATTTATCCAATTCCCTTTTGAAGGTTACTATTACATTTGCTTCCACCAACTTTTCAGGCAGTACATTTTAGATCATTATAACATGCTATATTAAAAAAAAATTCTCCTCATTACCACTCAAAAAAGAGCAGTGGTCCTAATACTGACCCCTGGGGGAACACCTCCAGTGTGAAAAACAATTGTTAACCACTACTCTTGTTTTCCTCAGTCAATTTGTTGTCCCTTTAATCCTGGGCTTCAGTTTCGCTGACATGTCTATTATGTGGCACTTTATCAAATGCCTTTTGCAAGTCTTGATACACATCAACAGCACTACCCTCATCAACCCTCTCCATTACTTCTGTTTACCATATCAATCTCAAATTTGGATAAACTTCCAAAAAGTTACACCAGGCATAACTTATCCATTATATTATGTAACACGTTTTATGTACTCATTTTCTTACTGATGTTCTAGCCTCTTTCTTCAATAAGGATGTTTTTTTCCAATGTCATTTAAGTTGATGGGCATTACTATAGGTGTTATATAGGTATACTTGTATTTACTCTGTAGGATCCTATAATCCCTTGGGAGCACAGGTATTTAAGGAGGCTTCACAGGTTGGAGAGGCACTCTGGAGACCTGCAATAAAAGACTAAGGTCACACTTTACTTTGAGCTCAGTGTTCAGTCTGACTCTTTCTCCATACACAACAATTGGCGACGAGATACAGATAGCAAACCCAAATATGCAGAGAACAGTGGGCACCCTGGAGAAATTTTCAGAGGGAGATGATTGGGAAACATTTGTGGAGCAACTCGACCAATACTTCGTGGCCAATGAGCTAGATGGGGACGAGAGCACTGCCAAACGAAGGGCGATCCTCCTCACTGTCTGTGGGGCACCAACATATGGCCTCATGAAAAATCTGCTCACTCCAGCTAAACCCACGGAGAAATCGTTCGACGATTTGTGCACACTGGTCTGAGAGCATTTGAACCCGAAGGAAAGCGTTTTGATGGTGAGGTACCAGTTCTACACCTACAAAAGGTCTGAAGGCCAGGAAGTGGCGAGCTAAGACGCCTTGCAGGACATTGCGAATTTGAAGGACATTTGGAGCACATGCTCAGAGACTTTTTCGTACTTGGCATTGGCCACGAAACCACACTTCGCAAACTTTTGACTGTAGAGACCCCAACCTTGAGTAAGGCCATAGCGATAGCCCAGGCATTCATTGCCACCAGTGACAATACGAAGCAGATCTCTCAGCACACAAGTGCTGCTACAAGTACTGTGAACAAAGTGAGGTTGTTTTCGAATCGTAACATACAGGGCAGGTCACACATACCTGCAGCTACACGTCCGCAGATGTCTCAGAGTCCACCATCAAGAGTGATGAACGCAAGGCCATTAACACCTTGTTGACGCTGCGGGGGTGATCATCATTTCCATTCATGCTGATTCAAAGAGTATGTTTGGAAGGGCTGTGGAACAATGGGACACCTCCAACGTGTGCAGGTGAGCTGCAAAGCCTGTTAAACCTGCAAACCACCATTTTGCAGAGGAGGACAGATCCACGGAGGATCACGATGAACCAGAGCCTCCGATCGAGGAAACAGAGGTACATGGGGTGCACACATTCACCATGTCCCCCGATAATGCTGAATGTTGAACTAAATGGACTCCCGGTGTCAATAGAGCTGGACACAGGCGTGAGCCAGTCCATCTTGGACAAAAAAACCTTCGAAAGCTTGTGGTGCAACAAGGCCTCAAGGCCAGTCTTCACTCCAGTTCGCACGAAACTCAGAACTTACACGAAAGAATCGGCAGTGCTACCGTAAAGGTCTCCTATGATGGAGCGGTGCACAAGCTACCACTCTGGGTGGTACCAGGCGATAGTCCCACGCTGCTCGGCAGGAGCTGGCTGGGAAAGATATGCTGGAACTTGGATGACGTCCGAGAGCTATCGCCCGCTGATGACACTTTGTGTGCCCAGGTCTTAAACAAATTTCTTTCGCTGTTCGAACCAGGCATTGGAAAATTCCAAGGAGCAAAAGTGCAGATCCAGCTAATTCCGGGTGTGCGACCCATCCATCACAAGGTGAGAGCAGTACCGTACATGATGAGAGAAAGGGTAGAGATCGAGATCGACCGGCTGCAAAGGGAGGGCATCATTTCCCCGATCGAGTTCAATCCTATCGTCCCAGTCCTCAAGGGAGACGGCACCATCAGAATCTGTGGCGATTACAAAGTAACTATCAATCGTTTCTCCCTGCAGGAACAATACCCACTACCAAAGACCGACGACCTCTTTGCTACGCTGGCGGGAGGAAAGACATTCACGAAGCTGGACCTGACTTCAGCCTACATGACGCAGGAACTGGAGGAATCATCGAAGGCCCTCATCTGCATCAACACGCACAAAAGTCTTTTTGTTTATAACAGATGCCCATTTGGAATCCGCTCAGCAGCGGCGATATTCCAGAGAAACATGGAAAGCTTACTGAAGTCGGTCCCGCACACCGTGGTCTTCCAGGACGACATCTTGGTCACAGGTCGGAACACAGACGAGCATCTGCATCACCTGGAGGAGGTTCCTGTCGACTCAACCACATGGGGCTCAGGTTAAAATGCTCGAACTGCATTTTCCTGACACCTGAAGCGGAGTTCCTGGGAAGGAGGATTGCGGCAGATGGCATTTGGCCCACCATCGCAAAAACGGAGGCAATAGAGAACGCACCGAGGCCGCAGAACGTGACGGAGCTGCGGTCATTTCTGGGACTCCTGAACTACTTTGGTAACTTCTTACTGGGTCTCAGCACACTGTTAGAACCACTGCATGTCTTACTATGAAAAGGGGATGAATGGGTTTTGGGCAAAAGCCAAGAAAATACCTTTGTAAAAGCGAGAAAATTGTTATGCTCAAACAAATTGCTTGTGTTGTATGATCCATGTAAGTGTTTGGTACTAGCATGTGATGCGTCGTCATATGGCGTTGGGTGTGTATTGCAACAAGCTAGTGATTTTGGGAAACTGCAACCGATTGCTTATGCAGCCAGGAGTCTGTCTAAGGCTGAGAGAGCATACAGCATGATTGAGAAAGAAGCGTTAGTGTGTGTCTATGGGGTAAAGAAAATGCATCAATACCTGTTTGGCCTAAAATTCGAATTGGAAAGTGACCATAAGCCACTTATATCCCTGTTCTCCGAGAGTAAAGGGATAAATATCACCGCATTGGCCCGCATCCAGAGATGGGCGCTCACGTTGTCCACATATAACTACGCCATCCGCCACAGAAAACTGAGCCGATGCTCTCTGTAGGCTGCCATTGCCCACCACGGGGGTGGAAATGGTGCAGCCTGCCGATCTAGCCATAGTTATGGAAGCATTTGAGAGTGAGCAATCACCCATCACTGCCCGGCAGATCAAAACCTGGACAAGCCAGAACCCCTTATTATCTCTCGTCAAAAGCTGTTTGCTTCACGGGAGCTGGTCCAGTGTCCCAGTGGAAATGCAGGAAGAGGTGAAGCCATTCCAGTGGCGCAAAGATGAAATGTCTATACAGGCAGACTGCCTTCTGTGGGGCAATCAAGTAGTGGTCCCCAAGAAGGGCAGAGACACCTTCATCAATGACCTCCACAGTACCTACCCAGGCATTGTAATGATGAAAGCAATAGCCAGATCCCACGTGTGGTGGCACGGTATCGATGTGGACTTAGATTCCTGCATTCACAGATGTAATACATGATTGCAGTTAAGCAATATACCAAGGGAGGTGCCGCTAAGTTTATGGTCTTGGCCCTCCAAATCGTGGTCTAGGGTACACGTCGTCTATGCAGGCCCGTCCTTGGGTAAAATGTTCCTTGTGGTTGTAGACGCGTACTCCAAGTGGATTGAATGGGAGATAATGTCAGCTAGCACGTTTGCTGCCACTACTGAAAGCCTGCGGGCCATGTTTGCCACACACGGCCTACCCGATGTCCTGGTGAGTGACAACGCGCCATGTTTCACCAGTGCTGAGTTCAAAGAATTCATGACCCGTAACGGGATCAAACATGTCACATCTGTCCCGTTTAAACTAGCGTCCAATGGTCAGGCAGAGAGAGCAGTGCAAACCATCAAGCAAGGCTTGAAGAGGGTAATTGAAGGCTCACTCCAGACTTGCCTATCCCGAGTCCTGCTTCGCTACCGCATGAGACCCCACTCACTGACTGGGATCCCACCTGCTGAACTGCTCATGAAAAGAGCACTTAAGACAAGGCTCTCGTTAGCTCACCCTGATCTACATGAACAGGTAGAGAGCAGGCGGCTTCAACAAAGTGCATACCATGATATGTCATGTGAGATTGAAATCAATGATCCTGTATTTGTATTAAATTATGGACAAGGTCCCAAGTGGCTTCCCGGCACGGTCGTGGTCAAAGAGGGGAGCAGGGTGTTTCGGGTCAAACTTTCAAATGGACTCATTCACCGGAAACACTTGGACCAAATTAAACTCAGATTCCCAGACTATCCTGAGCAACCACCTTGGACCCTACCTTTTTTGATCTCCCAATATACACACCAGTGGCAACCGGCACCACAGTTGACCAAAAAGCAGAACCCATCATCCACAGCAGCCCAGCAGAGCCCAACACACCAGGCAGCCCAGCAAGGCCAGCTGCATAGCAGTCCAGCGAGGGCCCAACAAATCAACAACACAAGCTGTCACACCGAGACAATTAACCAAGGAAAGAAGGGCCCCAGATTGACTCACATTGTAAATAGTTACACTATTGACTTTTTGGGGTGTGGGGTGGGGGGTGGGGGGGGGGGGGGGGGAGTGTTATATATGTATACTTGTATTTACTCTGTACAGCCACCAGAGGGCTCATCCCCTGGAGTCCCAAGGGATCCCGTAATCCCTTGGGAGCACAGGTATTTAAGGAGGCTTCACAGGTTAGAGAGGCACTCTGGAGACCTGCAATTAAAGACTAAGGTCACACTTTACTTTGAGCTCAGTGTTCAGTCTGACTCTTTCTAAATACACAAGAATAGGAAGTATATGGAGGTTATTAGCCCTTTTATGATGCAGGAATTAATAGTACATTTTTTGCCCCTTGCAATTTTACCTGCTTTCTTTTCCCAACAGCACATTCATGTTATGTTCCATCCTGGGTCAATACAATAACTAGTACTGTTGACATACCCTACACTTCTCCAGGGAGGATTCTTGATGATCTGTACCTACTCACAATTTTAAGTGTTGCAGGGAAAATTCCCAGCTGCATCGCTGCACACAAGCCTAAAAATCAGGACAAATGTTTGCCTGCCATGTTGAGAATCATGAGCTGGTAAGATGATCTATGATCTCCCAGGCAAATTTTTAAAACTTGGAAAGTATACATTGGTACTAGGGCCCATGCACATGAGAAGCAGAGCAGGTTCAACCAAAATGATGGTCACATTAGAGCTAATCAATAAAAGCTGGAGTATCTCATTTATCTGCTCTATAAAGCACTTACACAGTTAAAGTAGTGGGTAATTAGTAAGTCATATAATTAATGATCTAATTACCCAAAGAATTGAATTTATTTACTTACAGTAAGTTCACTTTCCTTGTCTCCTAGGGACAGTGTGAAGTCTGATTTATTCATTCCCGAGGTTTAACTGGTTGAAACTCATTCCTTGCAGAAAGCCAGATTAAAAGCAGCCTGGAGCCTCTCTCATTTGCCCTCTTCCCACTTGTTTGTACCTGACCTCACCGTCTTGTACACCATCTTATACCTCCTGGGAGTCACAAATCACACTCTGATTGGTTTTGAGACCTATGTTTCTGTTGTTGTGAACCAATCTCTGTCAAGGTCATGCACAGCTAATGCTGTGATTGAGTGAAGGGGTGGGCTGAAAATAAACATTATTCAACATGTGATCCTCACAGTGAGGGCAGCTGGAGTCTTGCCTGAAGCTTCTGCAATATCAAAATATTTGAATTATTTTGAAAATAACTACATTTTTAAAAAAATCCCCTCACACTTCTCTTTGTAAGAAACGAGCACTTGCATTTATGCAGCCCCTCATCACATCTCTTAGAAACATCACCAAGACTCTCAGGCAGTTAATCATTTGGAAATATAGTGACTTGTTATGTAGGAAAATGTGGCAGCCATTTAGTACAGTTAATCTATGTGAGTAGTATTGGTTGAGGAAGACACGTGGCACCGAACACTGGAAGAATGAAGCCATGGGACTGTTTAAGGGTAAATATTACAAAGCTCTTATTCTGTGACTATGGATTGGAATACCAAGGTTGGAAACTTGAACCCACAACCTTCTGACTCCGAGGAAAGACTGCTACCAAGTGAACCATTTTTGAATTTAGATGGAAAATGGGATTTTCTACTTGAGCAGAATCCCACCAAAACTCGAGAGTGAGATTCTGTCGGCACCAACGGCCTGCTGCTAAACCCAGATGATTTCCCAAAGTCATCCTTGTTTGCATAATTTAGGAATGGGATTTGAGTTTTGTGGAGGAACTCGAGACACTGGGATTGTTTCCCTTCAAACAGTGAAAGTTAAGGAAGATTTAATATTCCCAATTGTGAAGGCTTTTAATAGAGTAAATAAGGAGCCACTGCTTCCACTGGTAGGAGGGTTAGTAACCAGAGGACACAGATTTAAGATAATTGGCAAATGCACCAGAGGGGAGCTGAGGCGGATTTTATTTATGCAGCATGTTGCTTTGGTCGAGAATACACTGCCTGAAAGAGTGGTGGCATCAGATTCAATAATCATTTTAACAGGAGCATTGGATGCATACTTGCAAAGGAAAAAATTGCAGGGCTATGGAGAAAGAGCAGGGGACTGGGATTAAATGGGTAGCTCTTTCAAAGAGCCGGCACAGACACGGTGGGCTAAATGGCGGCCTCCCATGCTGTATGATTCTAGCTGCATTCCCAGCAAAGTTCCCACCTGTGTCAGAAGTCTGCCTCTGAGCGGGGTGGTGGGTGGGGCAAAGTGGTGGTGGGGGGCCGGGGGAGATGGGTAGGGTGGGGGGCCGGGCATGGAGGTAAATCAATTATTCAGGCCTCGGGCACTTACAGTAACAGAGAGGGGCCAGATGCCTCCTGGCCTGGGCATCTAATAATGAACTGACCTGAATTCATTGCACTTTCTTGGAGGGTGGAGTGAGGAGGGATTTCAATTTGGATTCTTTTTGTGCCCTCCGTAGCATCATTGTATGCCAGGAACACTCTATGATCCGAGTGTCCAGTCGCTACGGGGCGACTGACACAATGTATGTGGTACAGTGGGAAGTGACCAGAATCATGGACCACAACCCATATCTCGGGAGCCTCCTATCAACAAGAGCGGGCATTGACGACGAGATCCAACAACGCCTCCAATGTGCCAGTGCAGCCTTTGGCTGCCTGAGGAAAAGAGTGTTTGAAGACCAGGCCCTCAAAACTGCCACCAAGCTCATGGTCTACAGGGGTGTAGTAATACCCACCCTCTTGTATAGCTCAAAAACATGGACAATGTATAGTAGACACCTCAAGTCGCTGGAGAAATACCACCAACAATGTCGCCGCAAGATCCTGCAAATCCCCTGGGAGGACAGAGGCATCAACATCCCCACCAATGAAGCACTGACCACACTTGATCAGCTCCGCTGGGCAGGCCACATTGTCTGCATGCCAGACACAAGACTCCCAAAGCAAGTGCTCTACTCGGAACTCCTTCACGGCAAACGAGCCAAAGGTGGGCAGCGGAAATGTTACAAGGACACCCTCAAAGCCTCCCTGATAAAGTGCAACATCCCCACTGACACCTGGGAGACTCTGGACAAAGACCACCCTAAATGGAGGAAGCGCATCTGGGAGGGCGCTGAACACCTCGAGTCTTGTCGTCGAGAGCATGCAGAGATCAAGCGCAGGCAGCGGAAAGAGTATGCGGCAAACCAGTCCCACCCACCTCTTCCCCCAACGACTATCTGTCCCACCTGTGACAGAGACTGTGGTTCTTGTATTGGACTGTACAGCCACCTCAGAACTCATGTTAAGAGTGGAAGCAAGTCTTACTCTACTCCGAAGGACTGCCTATGATGATGATGATGGTGGTGCAATGTTTTCTCATTTCAGAATGCATGCCCATGTTTGGGAGGACTTATTCTGCACCACTGAGCAATGGGAAGGAGGTGGCGGGTGTCCCCGAGCGCATTTGTACACCCACCCGTTCCCCGCCCCCCCCCCCCCTCCCCCACCCACCCTCACCCACCCCAGATCTGCTGGAGGAAAGTCTGGACCGAAATCTTCAATTGAAGAGTGTAGTACTGGCACAGGCATAATCGGCTGAATGACCTGCTTCTGTGCTGTAACTTCTGCATCATATTAACATAACAACAGGTCTCACATTCCTCTCTAATTATGCCGTTCGCTGGAGATTACCAACCATTAAATGGGCAGATGTGCTTGTCTCCAGAGATTGCTTAACTCTCTGAATGTTCATGACAGGGGCGCTGAAGAGTTCCACTTGGTACCAGTGAACAGTGCTCAGTGCAGCATCGAAGGCTCTGGCTGCAGTCTATCAGTGTCAGTGCATACACTGGCACTGATCACAAACGCAGTGAAGCACACTGAGCATCAATTCATTCTCTTTGTTTCCTTTTCTTTTATCCTTTCTCGTTTTGTTTACTGGCATACTTGCTCTCTCTCACGCACACTGTTTCTCTTTTTCTGGACTGGAAGCTGAATGGCAGCAGATATTTTATGGAAAATCTCTTCATGAACATTTTGCTCAAGGAGTAACATGATATTGTGGAGCTCAGTAACTCAGAATGAAAGAAAAACTGTGCATGCATATATACATGTTTATCTATAATATATATGTGTGTGTGTATATATATCTTTTGGTCTGTGAGTGCATTGAGAGCTGTAACATACTTTTGGCGGGATTTTCATGCGTCAATCCTCCACTGGGAGGATAGATGCACCAACGTCAATGTTCTCGCTCAGGCCAACATCCCCAGCATCGAAGCACTGACCACACTCGACCAACTCCGTTGGGCGGGCCACATCGCCCGCATGCCTGACACGAGACTCCCTAAGCAAGTGCTCTGCTCGGAACTCCTACATGGAGGTGGGCAGAGGAAATATTTCAAGGACACCCTCAAAGCCTCCTTGATAAAGTACAACATCCCCACCGGCACCTGGGAATCCCTGGCCCAAGACCACCCAAAGTGGAGGCAGAGCATCCGGGAGGGCGCTGAGCACCTCAAGTCTCGTCGCCAAGAGCATACAGAGACCAAGCGCAGATAGCAGAAGGTGCAGCAAACCAGGCTCCCCACCCACCCTTTCCTTCAACCACTTGTGTCCCACCTGTGACAGAGACTGTAATTCCTGCATTGGACTGTACAGCCACCTGAGAATTCACTTTTAGAGTGGAAGCAAGTCTTCCTCAATTCTGAGGAACTGCCTTTGAAGATGATGATGACTTTTGGAATTCAAAGGACTAAACTTACCACTCTGCTTCTATCTCATTGTTAATGACTTTGTCTGAAGCACATAATACTCCATGTCACAAACCCTCAGTCATCCACATCCTCTGTCTAATTGAATATCAACCCCCATACACTATGTTGATTGAATAAAAAGGAACGCACCACTCCCTTGCCTGTCCTGTTTAATGTTTGTGAACTAACACAGGCTATGTCACAGTTCTTTTATATTATCGTTGTTTTATTATATCTGTTCTGATTTTTGAAATTCATTTTCCGGGATGTGGGCATCATTGGAAAGACCAGTATTTATTGCCCAACCCTAATTGTCCTTAACTGAGTGGCTTGCTAGGCCATTTCACAGAGCAGTTAAGAGTCAACCACAATGTTGTGGGTCTGGAGTCACATATAGGCCAGACCAGGAAAGGACAGCAGATTTCCCTCCCGAAAGGGTATTGTTAAACCAGTTGGGTTTTTACAACAATCCGGTCATTTCATGGTCACCATTACCGATACTAGCTTTATATTCCAGATTTATTTAATTAAATGAATTTAACTTCCCCAGCTGCTGTGGGGAACTCACCTCTCTGGATCATTAATCCAGGCCTCTGGATTAATAATCTAGTAACATAACCATTAAGCTACCTTTCTAGCCATGAACATCAGTTTAGCCAGCTATTATGCAGTAACCAGGAAACAATGCTTCCAGAACAGTGCAGCTTGTAATTGCAAAAACCATTAGTACAGTAGGTGACTTTGGAACAATCATCTCTGGAGTTATTGACGAGGTTTAAATGGAATTGTTGTTGAAGGAAGTAGAGGTTATGGTATTGTTATAATGTCAATCTCCAATCTGTTACTGGGAATGTAAGTGATTCCAATGCTATGATTTAACCGAATGAATACTATTCAGTGCACTTGGAATTAATTCACTCCAATCCAGCACTATATGATTCATGTTCATCTGAGTCTTAAGATCCTGTTGTGCAAAGCTGTGCAGTAGAGGCACTGAATGATACAATTTGCTCATTGTACACACTGGATAAAAGTGAACAATCAGATTCATTTGCCGACTATAGCGCTCATGTCTGTTTCAATGTTGTCGACACATGTTAGGCACCAGGTTAAATTGGCTAATTCTCTCCCTTGCGTTCCTGTATGGCTCACATATTTCTTCATATCACTCTGTACCTAAATGTGCAGCATACATTGGCCGAAAGTAAACAGTTTTTTCCCCTGTCAGGTAGTACAGGGTCCTAAATAAGGAAACAAAAATTAACTTAAGGCCCAAACAGACAAATAGATATACGTTGACGTTGCTCATGGTGACACTCTTTTATCAAGCCTACCAAGCCTGAATAGAAATCATCATTCCCAGAGCTGCCTGTGTACAGCAGTTTTCTGCAACTGGAATTAACGCCCAAATTCACCAGTTGGATTGAAAGCAGAGGATGATGTTGAATGGAAACAGCAGTGTTTGAGGAGCAGTTGCTCATAGAGTTCTTCAGGGGCTCCATTTCAGATCACCTACTGTGACATTAGTCACAAATGACGTGAAAGAAAAAAAGAATTGTCATTACAAAATTTGCTGCGGATACCAAGCTATGTGGCCAGATGACCATATAAGTAAAATGAATATTCAAAGAGATCTGGACCAATTAAGCAGATAAGCTAAGGAATGGCAGATGGGTTTTAATGTAGATAAATGTAAGGAAATATGCATTGTCCAGGAAACAAACAGGTATCCACACAATGAAAGGATTTGTTCTGGCAAAAGTGTACAAGAATTTGAACACAATCGTTGATCATTCATTCAATATTTTGAGAAAAACATTTTGCATGTTAGGTCCTGTGGAAGTTTCTGACAGACTTGCAGAATAGAATGGAAGTTTCTCAGTAAAATTAGGCATACTTAAATGACTTAGGGGGGGGTTCAATCTCAATAAAAAAATAAGTATTTGGTAGAAATATTATAGTTTAAGAACAACCATTTGTTCCAAACACTTCTCCATGCGTTATAAATTATTATAACTGTAATAGAAATGTGAACTTTGTGGCCAGAGTGTGTTGCCTGATCACATCATTTAAAAAATTCCACTGTATACAAATATGGTGAAGTGTTTGTTTCCAATCTCACAATAATGTTATGAAGAGCAATTCTATTTTATAATTTCTATCACAGGATATCACTCATACGTCTTAGATATAGCACAGGGAATGAAAATGTTAATACAGTATGTTATAGAGACGTGAAGCACACAGTGTGGGTTATTATTTTCAGTCGGTGCATCAGGGACGTGGTGACCTCTTCTGCACAGAATTGGGTGGGATGGGGCGGGAGGTGGGGGATGGGGGGGAGAGAAATTTGGGCAGGGACAGGCAAGCAACACAGCTGGTTGAAGAATCAGCCATGATCTAATGGAATGGAGGAACCGGCTCGAGGGCTGAAATGGCCTACTCCTGTTGCTATGTTCGAACAGCATGACCCAAAATTTCAAAAGTGATGGGCTGCCAAAACCTCTGCATCAGGAGAATGCTATGCAGTTCAGAGAGACCTCTAGAGCAATACAATCTTGTTACATAGTGAATGTAGCCCTTCACTGTGTGATGTATGTTTTTCACCATCTAAGACGTATGAGTGATACACTAAATGGCTCCTCATACACAGTGGCAGATATTGACCTTGAAACTCTCTGCTATTCCATCAGGTAAAGAATTGGAAATTATAGTATTCCATCGTGCTCATGTGTGAAAATGCAAGGTGTTTGTTCCTTGTCCTCAGCTTCATCACCATTTTATTTCATAGTCTATGCCGCTGTTATGTTCTGTTTAATTCAATCCATTTTCCACAGATACCTGATGGTAGAGTTTTGGTATGGCTTACCGTCTCAGAGCATGTCAGTGGAAAATAACCAGGAACAGGAGAATTAGAAACGTTTGGGGGAAGTGAAATCCACCTGTTTGTCTCCACAATTACTGACCTGCTCATGTAAGCACATTTTCAGAAATCACGGGGCCGAAATTCATGGCCACCAGAAAGCTGGCGCACATTGCATTTTTAAAAAGTTTTTACGGTCTGGTCCGATGAGGCGGGCTCCCAATCGATTTTCATCTGTTGGTCCTTTTATTCGGAGTGGACAGGAAGCCGGTCATAATGCGGGCGCAAATGTGGCGGTAGATGCTGGTGAGGGGCGGAAGTGGGAGCGGGATGGATTTTCCACCACTGTCACTCAGCGGTGGAGCGGTGGTGACGTCATTGTGTGTCTGGGTCACTGCATATCTCCCCTGTTTGAAAGGGGAGATAATCGGCGAATAATTAGGATCGCTCACTGGACCACCAGGGAGGGTTTCGGCCGGGCCAGCAGCCTAGCACCCAAGACGGGGTACCAGGCTGGCTGTGTTGGCGGCCCGACTGAACCCGGGAGCACAATAGTCCGGCCGACATGGAAGTCGTCTGGCAAAGAAAATAAAATGGTGGCCGCGGCAGTGGGCCCTTGCCATTAATGGCCACCGTGCAGCCAGGACTCGCAGTGAGAAGAGAAGGTGCACCAACAGAAAAAGCTGGCCGGGGCATCGCTCGGCGGGGGTTCGATTTTTTGGGCTGAATATGGATGGAGGTAAATGGTCCTGGCGGTGTTCGCACTGATGATGCATCTACGGCCACTTGTCAGCAGGCGGGGCGGAATTGGGAAATGCCAGAAAAAAAACCTGCCTAATTTAGCTTGTGGCGCCCATTCGACCAGAAATCGGCGGCCATTGGATTCCGTCGCATGGCCGCTGCAACACAGTGGTAACAGGCCTTATCTGGAGCCTGAATTTCGGCCCCCACAAGTTTAAACATTACAGGTTCAGATGGTTTTGTTTGTGAGTCATTAATTATGGAGGGAAACAAACTTCCTGTTATTGAGGAATTTCAAGCCTGCAAATTTATTATTGGCACAAGTTTCTTTCAGCACCAGCAATACTCATGGAGAACTGTTTAAAATCTCAGTTAATGCCATATCTCCTTATTAGAGAACAAAATAAACTTCTACCTGATCACAATTTAAAGCAGTGACAAAGCACCGCCCTTTCACATTGAAAGTGTCCAATTAGACAGCTGCTTGTTTGGACCTGACTATTTGATTGGATGCACAACTCCAAACTATGCAAAAATCGCTTAGATTTTCACTGGCAAGGTTAAGCTGTTTCAAGATTAAGTTATTTCAGGTCTGTGAAATGTATCCCATGAGAGAGACATATGCCAAAGAGCAATTCTGTTGATTGATCGAGCACAAATTTAATTATCAAGAACAGATTACAGAAATTTACCTGATTATGTCGGTATGTCTGTGCTCCTTTAATTCTGCCCTCTTGAGCATCCCTGATTATAATCGCCCAACCATTGGTGGCCGTGCCTTCTGTTGCCTAGGCTCCAAGCTCTGGAACTCCCTGCCTAAACCTCTCTGCCTCTCTATCCTCCTTCAAAAAGCTCATAAAACACACCTCTTTCACCAATCTTTTGGTTACCTGCACTAATTTTCTACTTATGCGGCTCATTGTCAAACTTTTTATCTCCTAATACTCCGGTGAAGCACCTTGGGACATTTCACTGCATTAAAAGCGCTATATAAATATAAGTTGTTGTGGTATGTTGACAAACTGCTCCAGATATCCACAGAGCTAATTTAAACAGAGGATGCCAACAGATCAAACCTCTCCCTTCACCCCATTGCATAAAATTACAATGGACTGAAACCATCCGTTTATTATTATTGTGCTGAAATACAATGGAACAAATCACTTCCTTTCACCCCCACAGAATTCTGATGAACAAAATTATTTCCTTTGCGGGTTCCCTGATTAGATATAATACTTCTATGGAGAAGAGATATATTCAAATTTGGCTTCTCCTTCAAGCTGCTTCAAGTACCTTCAATGCATGTGCTATGCTGTGCAACATCATAATAAAAGTTTGACATGGTAGTTTCTGCTGCTATTGCCTCTCATTTATCTCTGGAACTGAAAATTGGACTGGCTATGTGGGGCCGAAATTGGTGGACTTACCGTCCTCTGCCGCCGAGTTTTCTGGGAGGTTTCCCCACCGAGCAAGTTTGGTGCAGGCCTCCTGCCGCCGGGGAGAGAAGACCGCTGGGGACCGTGCGCTGACGTGCAACGCGCGTAGGAGTCCTCCCGGCTGCCAAGCTGCCAGTTTGGTCCGAGTGGTCCTCCACTGCAGCAGGGGAAAGGACCGCCACGTGGAGGCAGGTCGAACCTCAACGGTACGACCAAGACCGCTGGGGACCGTGCGCTGACGTGCAACGCGCGTAGGAGTCCTCCCGGCTGCCAAGCTGCCAGTTTGGTCCGAGTGGTCCTCCACTGCAGCAGGGGAAAGGACCGCCACGTGGAGGCAGGTCTAACCTCAACGGTACGACCTGCAAAAGAAGGTTAGTTCACTTTTCTTTATTTTTTTTGCAAGCATTCAGGTGGATAGATTTCTAGTGGGTTTTTTTACTTTTTGAAAATTTTAAATTTCATTAGCTCCCCCCTCCCTGGGCCTAACTCAATTCTCGGCGGTACTTTGCCGAGGATTGCATTTGCCACCGAGAGTGGGAGCTACTGCCCGCTGCTGCCCAGATTCAGCGTGTAAGTCCCATTTTTTGCCGCTGGGTGGTCTTTCCAAGATTTTTCCATGAAACTTCTGCCCAAAGTACCGTCAGGATCCCAGCGGTCCTTTGGGCGGTACTTGGGCGGAACTTAGCTTCCACCAATTTCGGGTCCAAGATCTCTTAGATTAGGAATTCAGGCTAATATGATTGCTTCTGAGCCTGAACATTCAGAGTTTTGTTTATGCTTTACAATCCGAAAATTGCTTACATTAAGAATGTCAGCACTGGCACAGTGGTAGCACTCTTGCCTCTGAGTCATAAAGTCATGGATTCAAGCTCCATTCCAGAGACTTGAGCACATAATCTAGGCTGACAATTCAGTGCAGTATTGAGGGAGCGCTGCACTATCAGAGTTGGTGCTCTTTGGATGAGACATAGAAACATAGAAAATAGGTGCAGGAGCAGGCCATTCAGCCCTTCTAGCCTGCACCGCCATTCAATGAGTTCATGGCTGAACATGAAACTTCAGTACCCCCTTCCTGCTTTCTCGCCATAACCCTTGATCCCCCGAGTAGTAAGGACTTCATCTAACTCCCTTTTGAATATATTTAGTGAATTGGCCTCAACTACTTTCTGTGGTAGAGAATTCCACAGGTTCACCACTCTCTGGGTGAAGAAGTTTCTCCTCATCTCGGTCCTAAATGGCTTACCCCTTATCCTCAGACTGTGACCCCTGGTTCTGGACTTCCCCAACATTGGGAACATTCTTTCTGCATCTAACCTGTCTAAACCCGTCAGAATTTTAAACGTTTCTATGAGGTCCCCTCTCATTCTTCTGAACTCCAGTGAATACAAGCCCAATTGATCCAATCTTTCTTGATAGGTCAGTCCCGCCATCCCGGGAATCAGTCTGGTGAACCTTCGCTGCACTCCCTCAATAGCAAGAATGTCCTTCCTCAAGTTAGGAGACCAAAACTGTACACAATACTCCAGGTGTGGCCTCACCAAGGCCCTGTACAACTGTAGCAACACCTCCCTGCCCCTGTATTCAAATCCCCTCGCTAAACCAATGTCCCATCTTCTCTCTCGGGCAGAGGTAATAAATTCGATGGTACAGTACCAATATTTATCTCTCAACCTGCACCACTGAAAATGATTAACCAGTCATTTAACTAATTGCTATTTGTGGAAACGTGCTGTGCACAAATTGTGATGTCCGACATTAAAACTGTGACTACACTTAAGAAGTACTTCATTGGTTGTGAAGCACTTTAGGACATCCTGAGGATGTGCTATATAAATGCAAGCTTGTTCTTTCTTTGCTATTAACTTGGGTTGCATAAAATACTAATGGACTAATGTATAAGATTTGTGAATCAAAAAGTAAAATGTTACCCAAACTTCTAGTTTTTAGTGCTCAGGACATGAAATTTGGCAGTCTGCTGCCAAATATAACCTAGAGATAGCAGGGCATCGTAAGAATCAAATCCATTGTGAGTAAAGTAGAAAGTTAAGCATTTTCTGTTTATATTTTGCACGAATTTCCAACTGTCTTAAAATGGGCTGCGGAATACAGATTAGACCCATTTTAATCCGTGGGTTATGAATCTTCAGGTGCGAGGACAAAAATCACTTGGCAAAAAAACAAAGATGAATCTTAATGTGTGAGGCTAGATAATTAGTGTCAGCAGCATATTGAAACATCAGGGGCATCATAGTCCAGCATTATACTTTCCTCACGTGAAAGCTCCAGCAGAGGCAAATGGATAGTAATCAGGAGAGCTCAAACCTGGCAGATTATTGTTCCCCCCTCCCATCCTTCACCCAGAGGCACTGAAAACAATTATACCTTTTATTAAAGTTAAAACACACCTGCACCCAGTAAGAACACACCCTGATAGTGTAATACAAACAAACATGGTACAACACACAGTCTGGCCTGTCTAAACAGGCCCCTAACGCACGAAGTACCAGTCTAAAACACCCCTGCTTGGATTCAAAATTGTACCACTGGTTCTGTCCAACAGAATGTGCGTACGCTTATGATCCTTGCAAAAACCTCCCCACTAAAACCCCTGAGGCTTGGTTGGGACACACAACACCCTTTCATACAATGCGGTGGTCTTAAAGATGCGTGGGCTGGGATAAATGCTCACCAATTACCCCTCTGGCTTACTCACTGCTTCTTCCGATGAGGTGTATCTTCTGGGTCTTCAAGTCCAGTCTCAAGGTCAGCTTAACAGTCGAAGTAGCAAGGCTCTATCGTGTTTCATCGCTCCATCCTAGACGGAATGCTCAGCCCTTGTGCGTTGCAAGCAGGTGTTGAAGAGCGGGGAGAGAGAGAGATGGCCTCTCTTATACTTGCAAAAATGCTCCTTTTCGTGCCAAAAATCCAACTGTCCTTCCCCTGAGCCTGTCCAACTGACAAGCAAACTCAAGTTTGTGCCTGTTCCTTTGTCAACTGGGCTGTACCTCGATGTGTGGTTCCGATGAGTCTGTGGTCAAATAGCTTTTCTTTGCCTTTGTCTGTGAAACCCCGACCACTTTACTTAATGTCTCACTGATGGGTTCCCATTCCATGACAAAAGGCGCCCATCAACCATGATGTTCCTGCTTTCAGCCATTCTCATTCCCGCCCAGTTGATGTGTATTCAAGTTAAATATGTTTGGACCTGCTCCAGGGCAATGCTGTCTGCTCTCTGCAGCAACAGAAAATGTGTCCAAGCAATGTCCAAAAGTTTAAGTTTTTGCTGTTGATGTTTTCGCTGAATCTTACATATCGGACTGTTCAGTCACCTAAGAACTCACTTTTAGAGTGGAAGCAAGTCTTCCTCGATTTCGAGGGACTGCCTCTGATGATGATGATGATGATGTTGTCGACATGGCTCAGGAAACATAATGGGGCCTAAGTTTCTCTCCGCCCAATTTGGGGCGGATAATTAGTAAAAATTTTGTTCATTACTGCCCCAATCGATGGGGCGTGGAATAGAAGGAAATTGCCCTCTTTTCTTCCTAAAAATCATTGGGGCAGTGTTTGGGGCGGGGAGCAGGGCGGAAGGCAGGCAGTGTCATCAGTGACACTTAAAGGGGAGGGACACTGCGAGGCCTACTTGGTGCTCACTGAGCCACCAGGGAGGGCTTCAGCCGGGCCAGCTGCCGGCACCCAAGAGGAGGTGCTGGGCTGCCCCGGCCGTACCCGTGGCCGCCATTGTCAGACCGATTGCCGAGTCGGCTGACAATTTAAATAAAATGGCGGACAAAGCCCGGCCACTGGCAGCTTCCGACCACGTGAAGCTGTCGGGGGCACTGACAAGCGGTCGTTTGATTTTTTGACCAGGAGGTGCGCACTCTAATGATATCACGACCACTGTTCGCACAGGAGCAGGGCGGTCAGGTTCTGCACCTCAAAAAATCAATGGCCCGATTGCCATTTCCACCCTATTACCGCCTTTGAGGTGGTAACTGTTCTTACAAAAAGGGGCAACTTCAGCCCCAATCACTTTGCCCTCAAGAAAACCGTTTTGTCCCTGATCCTCCCTTCTCCTGCAGAGACCTCTGAAGGTCAACAAAATGAAAAAAATATATGAGACTTTGTTTATTAAGAGTGATTTATTTTCAGTTTCTATTTCACATTCCTCTTAGCTGGTTGGTAGGGACCGGGTACAAGAAACTTGGGTTTATATTGTAAATTTGATGTGTTTATCTCATTAAATCCATCCGTATTTTCCTTTGACAAATGCAGTCATATTATTGAGTTCAATGCTGCAGGTTGGCAAAATAAACCCAGATCTAATACTGAATAATTTTTCATACTGTACAAAATATTCATGAGAAGGAATTATTTCTTTCTTAAATAAACCTAATGTAAGATTGCAGTTGACTTTTCTGTGCCATCAAACATTTATTGGTGGCCTTTGTAGTTTCTTCTTACCAACTTTCTGAGGGGACCTGTGTATCCAGACTGAATTCTAATGATGTACCAGTAGGAGGGTCAAAATCTTACAACTTTAATAATTTACAAAAATGAATGTTGTTAGAAAAGAAGGATTATCAAAAGGACTGCTGGTGATAGCACTGCATTATTACACGAGAGCTAATACTTAAATAAGCTTGTATTTTGAATCATGCTGCATAGAAGGAAGCCATTCTGTACATCGTGCCTGTGGGGCTCTTTGAAAGAGCTATCCAATTAGTCCCACTCTCCTGCTCTCTCTCCATAGCCCTGCAAGATTTTTCTTTTCAAGAATATGCCTTTGTTACCTCGAGACATGACTATTCCAATGAATTTCTGTCTGGCTTCCCATATTCTACCCTCTGTAAGCTTGAGGTCATCCAAAACTCTGCTGCCCATGTCCTAACTTGCACCAAGACTCATTCACCCATCACCCCTGTTCTCGATCCCGGTTAAGCAGCGCCTCGATTTTAAAATTCTCATCTTTGTTTTCAAATGCCTCTATGGGCTTCTTATTACCTATTTGACCAATAATAGCCAGTGGAGTTGTTCACATCAAAAGAGGAAGCATTTGGGAAGTCATGGTTTAGGGGTTAGGCACTGGCCTACTGCTAAAGGACCTGGGGTTCAAATCCACCAGAATAAAATAAAATGCTGTCTTTCTGATGCAAAGGTCCCAATTCCTGATAGTCATGGGCCTACACTATAAAACTTCAGCATGAAAGTGTCAAACTCATTCAAGAGGAACTACAAAATGGGACAATATTATAAAGGAGCAATAAGGATAACCTTTTGAGATTGGAGCTATTGCATGTTCTTTAGGTCGAGTACAGAGAGTTTTACTCTGTATCCAGCTGTGCTTGACCTAACTTGGGAAATGCTGACATTGACTGGCAAAATAGGAAATATCTCATTTCTCAGCACTAACATCCTTCATCTAACATAAAGAATTTATGAAAAAATAGTTCATTGTAAAAAAAATTCTGCAAAGGTGAAGGTAATAAATTTTTAAAGACAGTTTTTTAATCAGTGATTCAAATTAAAATATTGTACTGATTGACAATTCCGTCAATAATGGTGTGGGATAAACAATGGGATCATTTGACCTTCAATGCTTTACATTGTTATATTAAAATAAATTATAAAAATGTATTTTCATTGAAATAGGGTAAACATTGAATAACTAAATTAAAATAAATACATATTTGCCACTGTGGCTACCAGCTACCAGTTGTCACTGTCTGAGACAACCTATTTCTCATTTTATTTTGTATTTCAACAGATCGATGACCAAAGGACCATTTCTTGGACACAGATGGACACATGGTTCAATGATTTTCATTGTGATTTGCTAAAGGATTCATAATGGTAGGACTAATATCTATGTTTAATTATCTGTTGTTTATCATTGGTATTATATATTCCTCTTAAAATAATTGATAGTGCAGATGGTTACAGGAGAGACGTTATCTATTTCCATAATGAACATCGATACCCCTTGGGATGGGTTGAGACAAGGAACTGGTAAACTGAAAGATAATTAGATTTTGTATAGAGATATAAGAAGTTCACATATTGTTTGGAGATGTGCATAGTCATGTACAAATGCTGTAGGTGGGATGAAACACCTATTGAACTAGAATGAAATAGGAAAGCAAATGAAATGAATCGGTGAATTGCTTGGAAGGAATTGAATAAGGTAGCTAATAGGATGGACTAGGAATGGTAAGCAAACATGAATGGAATAGAATTATTAGACTGTTCATGTTTCATTGTCTGCAGAATGGTAACCTGCCCAGCACCAATACAGGAAGGGGTGAGAACCTATAATGGCCCATTGATTGATAACTCAGAAATAATATAAATAGTTATCTTCCTTCATAACAAAGCATTACTATCAATGTATAATTTATGCAATATAATTAGTCTATTTATCTACCAGCAGAGATGCTCCAGTACTCAGTATATAGCACACTGTGCAATTTGTTGGGGAATTATGATTATGGTTGTTTCATCATAGCAGTGATTTTTGTGATACAATATCTATACATTCTTAGTACAAGATAATATTAGCGGTTTATGTTGAATGTGGAGTTTGTCTTCAATGAAACTAACAATAAGCAAATTGAAAATGTAAATCTGTCTTAAGAGGGTTTATTAGAAGTACCTGAGATAGCAGCTGGCTCAGGGTTTCCATTTCAAATCTTTTAAATATTTGCAATTCTGGACCTGGTGTTTAGCTGACTTTTGTTTACAGTCACTGTGCTTGCCCTTTACAGCTACTTCTAACAGTGATAACCTTTTTAAATATAGCATGTCTATTAATGGGAAGATGTTTGGCATCAATTTCAGTTTTATTGATCTCCAAAGACTTCATATAGTTTATAACCGGAAGCTTTGTGTAGTACCAGTTTTTCCCCACCAGATGTGACTAGAGTACTTTGTAAGTAATCTACGATAGACTTTATAGCATCCACCAGAGACCTCTAGAGACAGTAAAAAAGAACAATGTTACATTGTTATCAGGCAGTAAGATTCCCTCATTCAATTTTCATCAACCACTGAGGTCCCAGTGAAGATGTCACTTTGTAAATGGGATTTTGACGGTCTTTGAGCTTCAATAATAACATTCACTGAAATCTTTCCAGAAATAATGGCCAGCACATCCCCAACCACATTGTTTTACTAACGTTTAGGTCAGTGTAGATGTTGATTTAAGCAGGCAATACCCACCAACTGTGCCAAGGGAAAGAAGACAGAGAATTGGATCTTATATGAACAGGCATCGACATTAAGGGACAATAAGTTGATCTTATTGTAAGATATTGAACCTGGTTTGGAAAATAGATATGATATCTGTCGAAAAGACACCCCGATCTTTGTAAAATAATAAATATACTGTCCATGCCAGCGTATCTAAGTAGTTCAGCAAAGAGATTTGTCAACAATGACTGCATCATTATATCATGATACCAGGTCTGGGCCCTGACTCCATTAGGTGTGTCGAGGAGGCTTAAGCACGTGGGGCGATACCGTCCGAACTGACCCCCGTCCGGACGGAATTCCTCATCGGTGCCAAGCCCCAAAACCTCCCTCGGGAGCTGGCACTTCACAACTTGAGCCTCCTCTGGGAAATCCCCTCCGTGCCTTTCAGTTCTGCACATAGGGGACTCCTGTACAGGCTGCTCTTGCACACTCTCCACTTTGCCATCCTCGTCTACCGTCCGGACACGCCATGGCGCACCATCTTGCCGTCCGGAGGAGGCGAGGGTCCCCAATGGAGTACTCTCTACGCCGGAGTCCTCCCTTTATTTATTGGAAACTTGGCCTGGAGGATGTTGCACGGAGCAGTCCCGTGTAATAGGTTTCTAAGTCGGTTCACGGACTCCCAGGCCGCCTGCAATTTCTGCGGTCTGGAAGAGTCTGTGTTCCATGTTTATGTGGAGTGCGTGAGGTTGCAGCCTCTGTTCCAATATTTGAAGGGGCTGCTCCTCAAATTCTGGTTGCACTTCAGTCCCATGCTCCTTGTTGTGTATGGAGAAAGAGTCAGACTGAACACTGTGAGCTCAATGTAAAGTGTGACCTTAGTCTTTTATTGCAGGTCTCCAGAGTGCCTCCCCAACCTGCGAAGCCTCCTTAAATACCTGTGCTCCCAAGAGATTATGGGATCCCTTGGGACTCCAGAGGATGAGCCCTCGGGTGGCTGTACAGAGTAAATACAAGTATATATATATAACACACCTGGTCTTTGGGCTTCCTATGCGAAGGGGAGCAGCCAGGTCGGAAGGCCTCCTTGTAGGACTGCTCCTGGGCATGGCCAAGGTGTCCATTAACCGGTCCAGGCAACGGGTGGTCGAGGGAGTCGTTCAACCCAACTGCCTGCCTCTCTTCCGCGGTTATGTTCAAGCCAGGGTGTCCCTGGAGAAGGAGCACGCGGTATCCACCAGTACTTTCACGGCCTTCCACGACAGGTGGGCACCGGAGGGACTGAAGTGCATCATCACCCCCGGCAACTAAATTTTAATTTGATTTGTTTAATGTCTAAAGTTTAATTTGTTTATTTGTCATTTTTAGTGCCTCCTTTTAAAGGGGGCATGATTTATACTTTTAATAAAAATAGTTGTAGGGGCTTATATGGTCTGTACAAGATGTTGCCCAAAACTGAGAAACATGGTGAAAATTCACGGCTTTTTACAGCCTTGCACCTGCTCCTGGCAGTAATGATTGATAGCTTATATTATGAAGATGTATTATTTAAAGGAATAATTAATCAGATCAATGCTAATCTTGCGTGTCCTCTTCTGGAAGTGTGAACCAACAAGTGATTGGACAACTGGACATATATCCTCCCCTTTATTTGTCATGTAAAACAATACATGAGTTAGGAATCATGTCTAATGAGTTACCCAACAGATTTGTCATAGACTGCCACTCACCAACTCTATAAAAGATATTCCCCACTCATAAATCATGACCACACCCTTAATTATTTATAGTCTCTTCTGCAGTTTGTTTTCACTGCTGTCCTCACAGTGGAGCTAGTGTGAAAGTAGACCACTTCGACAATGGAAGAAATGGTATCTCTATCAAGGAGTTGCTGGGATGGAGGTAGAAAAGCATAGAACACAAGAATACAAGAAATAGGAACAGGAGCAGGCCATACGGCCCCTCAAGCCTGCTCTGCCATTTAATAAGATCATGGCTCATCTGATCATGGACTCAGCTCCACTTCCCCGCCCGCTCCCCATATCCCCTTATCCCCTTATCGTTTAAGAAACTGTCTATTTCTGTCTTAAATTTATTCAATGTCCCAGCTTTCTCAGCTCTCTGAGGCAGCAGATTCCACAGATTTACAACCCTCTGAGAGAAGAAATTTCTCCTCATCTCTGTTTTAAATGGGCGGCCCCTTATTCTAAGATCATGCCCTCTAGTTCTAGTCTCCCCCATCAGTGGAAACATCCTCTCTGCATTCACCTTGTCAAGCCCCCTCATAATCTTATACGTTTCGGTAAGATCTCCTCTCATTCTTCTGAATTCCAATGAGTAGAGGCCCAACCTACTCAACCTTTCCTCATAAGTCAACCCCCTCACCCCCGGAATCAACCCAGTGAACCTTCTCTGAAAGCCTCCAAAGCAAATATATCGTTACGTAAATATGGAAACCAAATCTGCATGCAGTATTCCAGGTGTGGCCTCACCAATAACTTATAAAGCTGTAGCAAGACTTCCCTGCTTTTATACTCCATCCCCTTTGCAATAAAGGCCAAGATACCATTGGCCTTCCTGATCACTTGCTGTACCTGCTTACTATCCTTTTGTGTTTCATGCACAAGTATCTCCAGGTCCCACTGTACTGCAGCACTTTGCAATCTTTCTCCATTTAAATAATAACTTGCTCTTTGATTTTTTTTCTGCCAAAGTGCAGAAGTACTTTCCAACATTATACTCCATCTGCCAAATTTTTGCCCACTCACTTAGCCTGTCTATGTCCTTTTGCAGATTTTTTGTGTCCTCCTCACACATTGCTTGTCCTCCCATCTTTGTATCGTCAGCAAACTTGGCTACATTTTACTCAGTCCCTTCTTCCAAGTCGTTAATATAGATTGTAAATAGTTGTGGTCCCAGCACTGATCCCTGAGGCACCCCACTAGTTACTGGTTGCCAACCAGAGAATGAACCATTTATCCCGACTCTCTGTTTTCTGTTAGTTAGCCAATCCTCTTTCCATTCTAATATATTACCCCCAACCCCTTGAACTTTTATCTTGTGCAGTAACCTTTTAAGTGGCACCTTGTCAAATGCCTTCTGGAAGTCCAAATACACCACATCCACTTGTTCCCCTTCATCCATCCTGTTCGTTACCTCCTCGAAGAACTCCAGCAAATTTGTCAAATATGGCGTCCCCTTCATAAATCAATGCTGACTCAGCCTGACTGAATTTTGCTTTTCCAAGCAAAGAGCAAAGAAGGAAAAATTATTTGCATTATCAAGACCACAGTGTGACTAGAGACATAATGAGAAGAGGAGGGCTCAAATTTGGCCAGGAGTTGCTCCGTTTTTTTTGGCGCAACTTGATTGTTCTGGAGTATCTTAAAAATCCCCATTTTGCAAATTGAATTTGTGCCAGTGTAAGTGAGTGAGTTAGGATTTTTTTAGTTTAGTTTTGCTTTGTTGAAAAGGGGGCATTACCAGCCACCTATGCCCATTTTAGCCATTTAAGACACTTTACACAGATAATAGTTGCTCCATACTAACTTAAGTCAGTGTATATGGCCACTTGTGCCTGCACAGAAAACCCTTGCGGAGAGTTAAGAAATCAGCCCAGCTCGGTACTTAATGACTTGACTAAAGAATATGAATAGGATCAAACAGCTATACAGGACATATGACAAACTTCGCAAAGTTAATTTACTATACAACAGAAGCATTCATGGATGCTTAAACTACAAATTAAAAGAAGTAAAGAGACAAAACATATTTACATAATTTTTTTTAAATATCCAAATAAAAAATAAAAGTACCCCTGCTCATAATTCTTATGTTCTTATGTAGGAAAGTATTTTCATCAACAGGGTTAAGGAAAATCTTGAGTAAGCTCATTAAAATTACTGGCTACACAGTTATCACTTCCCCGCCGCCCAACCCCCCCCCCACCGCCCCCATCAAAACTCCCCCCGCCCCTCCACCACCCTCCCATCAAAACTCCCCCCCCATCAAAACTGCCACCCCCCCATCTCCCCCGATAAAAACTCTCTCCCTCCCCCCCCCGGATCAAAACTCTCAACACCCCCCGGATCAATATTCTTCCCCGTCCCTCCCCACCACCCCCTGCCGCCACACACACCCTCCCATCAAAACGCTCCTCACTAAACAAAGCACAACCATCAATAATAAATAAAAAATAAAACTTAAGTCCTTCCTCGGCCGGGGAAGTCAGTGGGCCGGCCGGTGCGGGAGGCCACTCGGGGATAGATGCAAGCTGCAGAGGAGCTACTGCGAATGCGCAAAACCTCCAGTGCGCATGCGTTGAGCTGCCGGCATTCTTTTAAGCGCAGGGCCCTAGTTCCGCCCACATTTGAATTGTCATGCTGCACCAAGCCTTGGGAGAAGCTACAGAGCGGCCAGAATCCGGGAACAACTTTTTGGCGCTATTTTTATCCTAGGAAGTCGACACATAGAAACATAGAAACATAGAAAATAGGTGCAGGAGCAGGCCATTCAGCCCTTCTAGCCTGCACCGCCATTCAATGAGTTCATGGCTGAACATGAAACTTCAGTACCCCCTTCCTGCTTTCTCGCCATAACCCTTGATCCCCCGAGTAGTAAGGACTTCATCTAACTCCCTTTTGAATATATTTAGTGAATTGGCCTCAACTACTTTCTGTGGTAGAGAATTCCACAGGTTCACCACTCTCTGGGTGAAGAAGTTTCTCCTCATCTCGGTCCTAAATGGCTTACCCCTTATCCTCAGACTGTGACCCCTGGTTCTGGACTTCCCCAACATTGGGAACATTCTTCCTGCATCTAACCTGTCTAAACCCGTCAGAATTTTAAACGTTTCTATGAGGTCCCCTCTCATTCTTCTGAACTCCAGTGAATACAAGCCCAGTTGATCCAGTCTTTCTTGATAGGTCAGTCCCGCCATCCCGGGAATCAGTCTGGTGAATCTTCGCTGCACTCCCTCAATAGCAAGAATGTCCTTCCTCAAGTTAGGAGACCAAAACTGTACACAATACTCCAGGTGTGGCCTCACCAAGGCCCTGTACAACTGTAGCAACACCTCCCTGCCCCTGTATTCAAATCCCCTCGCTATGAAGGCCAACATGCCATTTGCTTTCTTAACCGCCTGCTGTACCTGCATGCTAACCTTCAATGACTGATGTACCATGACACCCAGGTCTCTTTGCACCTCCCCTTTTCCTAATCTGTCACCATTCAGATAATAGTCTGTCTCTCTGTTTTTACCACCAAAGTGGATAACCTCACATTTATCCACATTATACTTCATCTGCCATGCATTTGCCCACTCACCTAACCTATCCAAGTCACTCTGCAGCCTAATAGCATCCTCCTCGCAGCTCACACTGCCACCCAACTTAGTGTCATCCGCAAATTTGGAGATACTGCATTTAATCCCCTCGTCTAAATCATTAATGTACAATGTAAACAGCTGGGGCCCCAGCACAGAACCTTGCGGCACCCCACTAGTCACTGCCTGCCATTCTGAAAAGTACCCGTTTACTCCTACTCTTTGCTTCCTGTCTGACAACCAGTTCTCAATCCACGTCAGCACACTACCCCCAATCCCATGTGCTTTAACTTTGCACATTAATCTCTTGTGTGGGGCCTTGTCGAAAGCCTTCTGAAAGTCCAAATATACCACATCAACTGGTTCTCCTTTGTCCACTTTACTGGAAACATCCTCAAAAAATTCCAGAAGATTTGTTAAGCATGATTTCCCTTTCACAAATCCATGCTGACTTGGACCTATCATGTCACCATTTTCCAGATGCACTGCTATGATATCCTTAATAATTGATTCCATCATTTTACCCACTACTGAGGTCAGGCTGACCGGTCTATAATTCCCTGTTTTCTCTCTCCCTCCTTTTTTAAAAAGTGGGGTTACATTGGCTACCCTCCACTCCATAGGAACTGATCCAGAGTCAATGGAATGTTGGAAAATGACTGTCAATGCATCTGCTATTTCCAAGGCCACCTCCTTAAGTACTCTGGGATGCAGTCCATCAGGCCCTGGGGATTTATCGGCCTTCAATCCCATCAATTTCCCCAACACAATTTCCCGACTAATAAAGATTTCCCTCAGTTCCCCCTCCTTACTAGACCCTCTGACCCCTTTTATATCCGGAAGGTTGTTTGTATCCTCCTTAGTGAATACCGAACCAAAGTACTTGTTCAATTGGTCTGCCATTTCTTTGTTCCCCGTTATGACTTCCCCTGATTCTGACTGCAGGGGACCTACGTTTGTCTTTACTAACCTTTTTCTCTTTACATACCTATAGAAACTTTTGCAATCCACCTTAATGTTCCCTGCAAGCTTCTTCTCGTACTCCATTTTCCCTGCCCTAATCAAACCCTTTGTCCTCCTCTGCTGAGTTTTAAATTTCTCCCAGTCCCCAGGTTCGCTGCTATTTCTGGCCAATTTGTATGCCACTTCCTTGGCTTTAATACTATCCCTGATTTCCCTAGATAGCCACGGTTGAGCCACCTTCCCTTTTTTATTTTTACGCCAGACAGGAATGTACAATTGTTGTAATTCATCCATGCGGTCTCTAAACGTCTGCCATTGCCCATCCACAGTCAACCCCCTAAGTATCATTCGCCAATCTATCCTAGCCAATTCACGCCTCATACCTTCAAAGTTACCCTTCTTTAAGTTCTGGACCATGGTCTCTGAATTTACTGTTTCATTCTCCATCCTAATGCAGAATTCCACCATATTATGGTCACTCTTCCCCAAGGGGCCTCGCACAATGAGATTGCTAATTAATCCTCTCTCATTACACAACACCCAGTCTAAGATGGCCTCCCCCCTAGTTGGTTCCTCAACATACTGGTCTAGAAAACCATCCCTTATGCACTCCAGGAAATCCTCCTCCACCGTATTGCTTCCAGTTTGGCTAGCCCAATCTATGTGCATATTAAAGTCACCCATTATAACTGCTACACCTTTATTGCATGCACCCCTAATTTCCTGTTTGATGCTCTCCCCAACATCCCTATTACTGTTTGGAGGTCTGTACACAACTCCTACTGACGTTTTTTGCCCTTTGGTGTTCTGCAGCTCTACCCATATAGATTCCACTTCATCCAAGCTAATGTCTTTCCTAACTATTGCATTAATCTCCTCTTTAACCAACAATGCTACCCCACCTCTTTTTCCCTTTACTCTATCCTTCCTGAATGTCGAATACCCCTGAATGTTGAGTTCCCAGCCCTGATCATCCTGGAGCCACGTCTCCGTAATCCCAATCACATCATATTTATTAACATCTATTTGCACAGTTAATTCATCCACCTTATTGCGGATACTCCTTGCATTAAGGCACAAAGATTTCAGGCTTGTTTTTTTAACACCCTTTGTCCTTTTAGAATTTTGCTGTACAGTGGCCCTTTTTGTTCTTTGCCTTGGGTTTCTCCACCCTCCACTTTTCCTCATCTCCTTTCTGTCTTTTGCTTTTGCCTCCTTTTTGTTTCCCTCTGTCTCCCTGCATTGGTTCCCATCCCCCTGCCATATTAGTTTAAATCCTCCCCAACAGCACTAGCAAACACTCCCCCTAGGACATTGGTTCCGGTCCTGCCCAGGTGCAGACCGTCTGGTTTGTACTGGTCCCACCTCCCCCAGAACCGGTCCCAATGCCCCAGGAATTTGAATCCCTCCCTGCTGCACCACTGCTCAAGCATTCATCTGCGCTATCCTGCGATTCCTACTCTGACTATCACGTGGCACTGGTAGCAATCCCGAGATTACTACTTTTGAGGTCCTACTTTTTAATTTAGCTCCTAGCTCCTTAAATTCGTTTCATAGGACCTCATCCCTTTTTTTACCTATGTCGTTTGTACCAATGTGCACCACGACAGCTGGCTGTTCTCCCTCCCATTTCAGAATGTCCTGCACCCGCTCCGAGACATCCTTGACCCTTGCACCAGGGAGGCAACATACCATCCTGGAGTCTCGGTCGCGGCCGCAGAAACGCCTATCTATTCCCCTCACCATTGAATCCCCTATCACTATTGCTCTCCCACTCTTTTTCCTGCCCTCCTGTGCAACAGAGCCAGCCACGGTGCCATGAACTTGGCTGCTGCTGCCCTCCCCTGATGAGTCATCCCCCTCAACAGTACTCAAAGCAGTGTATCTGTTTTGCAGGGGGATGACCACAGGGGACCCCTGCACTACCTTTCTTGCACTACTCTTCCTGCTGGTCTTCCATTCCCTATCTGGCTGTGGACTCTTTCCCTGCGGTAAGACCAACTCGCTACACGTGATACTCACGTCATTCTTAGCATCGTGGATGCTCCAGAGTGAATCCACCCTCAGCTCCAACTCCGCAACGCGGACAGTCAGGAGCTGGAGGTGGATACACTTCCTGCACACGTAGTCGTCAGGGACACCGGAAGTGAGTGTGCCAAAAAAACGTCTGGGACAAATTTGAGCCCCTTATGAGGTTTAACTCAGACTTGAAATGGTACAGAGGGATCTCACACTTGGAAATATTGCATAGGAACATGAATAAAGACCATTTGAGTCCACTTGGCTCGCCCCAGAGTTCAATGACAAAGTACACTGTTCACTACTTATAGTTCTCGATTGATTTGCTTATCCAATGCCTGTGCAACGTTTCTTAAAGTTACTGATGTTATCAGCCTCAATTGTCTCCTTTGCCCGTCGATTCCAAATGTTCAGCAGCATCTTCAGGAAATCATTGTATCTGATCTCTCCATTCACCTTACCTCTTCTGAGCTTCTTCTTATGTCTCCTCCTCATCATTCTTGGGTCATGTTCTCAAGGTTCAATTTATCAAAGTCTCATGTGGATTTTGAGTACCTCAGTAAGATCTTCTCTCACTCTTCTCTATTCTTGCACTGCAAGAAGCCCACATAATTATTCTCCCGTGAACATCCAAGGTGAGGTTTATTCTTACTGCTCCAGCTATCTGCAATGTATAGTTATTATAGTGTTGCTTCTAGTGCATACCTACACTTTAAATATTGCCGAAATGTTCAGGGTCACATAGGACATGTATGGTTTGAGATAAGCACTCAAACAATTTTTTAATCATTTTTTTTAAATTTAGAACATTTTACAAATGAATTTATATAAAACTTTCTATTTTTGATTCTGTGGTTGCTTAATTGAGAAAACCTGATTGTTGCAAATTCAGTGGTTATGTATAGACATGCCTAATTAACATATTAAATGGCATCTGCTATGAGCTTGTTTGCTTCGAAATGTAATTAATCTGGATTTTAATGTACAATAAAGTTTTTATTGGGAAGTAATTAAGTTAGATCATGTGGATTGGTTCTTAAGGAGGCTGCTAAGTTGGTGCCACACAGAGATGGCAAGGATGGAGGTCCTTCCAGGGGTGTTTTCACAGCTGTGCAGCTCGCCTGCTGCTGAGATGTGCTGCATTTTTAATTTTTCTTTCCGATATAAGTCACAAATTAACAAGACAGTTTCATCCGCATTTTACATGATTCCATGCTCCTGTTATTTTACTTTCAGCATTATCTGCTGAGACCATTTATATTTGAAAATGCAATGTTAATAATGTTGTGTCTCTGAAATTGAGCTGTCACTAATAACACTCATGGCACATAAGCTATATTAGGTATTTGGGCTTCATTTAGTGGAATTTGTAAATCATTTATGATCTTTTTAAGTGTGCGGTTAGTCACACAACAATTTGCAAAGGTCCAGGATTATTAGATTTCTGTTCATTATAAAACTGTGTATTAGGGCTACCCTGGGTGCAATTATGAGAAGTCTTGTTGCAAAATGAGTCATAAAATTTGCAGTTTAAAAATTGCTGAACTGGGGCAAAATCCAACAAGGGCCAAACAAGCGAAGCAGTCTTAACCCCTTCAGTGGAAGCTTCTTCATCAGCCTTCCAGATGTAAAGCAACCCACTTTGAAGCATCACTTTGGGATGGTAAGCATAATTGGATTTCTCTCCAAAATTCCACCTGTGCACTCGAAGAGGGAAGGGAACTGGAGTGAGGTCACTGGATAAAGGAATAGTCACCAAACAAAATAAAGCTGGGTATTGAACTTGATGAACCTGAATACCTCAGAAAGATGCATGTAAATTGTGTTGTCCTCTGCTGCCCCCTCTTTCCACCGAAGAGAAAGAGGAAGTGAGATGTAAACCGAGAAGGAAATTAAAATCGAGACTGAGATAGAGAGATTGCAGACCTTTACAACGCAAGTCATGACTGTAATTCTCTAGATCTGTTGGCTAACACACATGGGATATGATTTTTACTGACTGTTTTTATCCTATATGTGAGCATGCAAGCAAAAAACTATTCATGTTAATTATTTCTCATGTTACTCCAGCACACATGTTACATTTACTGTTGTCCACCTCCACTGCCTTCATGCCCACAGAACACTGGATAATTGAATCACCAGTGTCAAAAAAGCTCTGTTGCTTTCCAGACAACTCCAGATACTGAAAAATACTACAAATATACACCTTTCTAAATCACAAAGCATTTTCAACTCTTCCAGATATTATAGCACATTTCCTACATTACACCATATTTCTAAAATACTTCATTGGCTGTGAAGTGCGTTGAGATGTCGCGAGCTGGAAGAAGATATATAAATGCAAGTCTTTAAGTTCTTTTATTATTCCAACAAGTAGACATGACGTCACGTACCCAGAAGGACCACCAAAATGTACCCTATATTCATGTGATTAAATGGTGGGTATTGGATGTGATTTTTAGTATTTGACTGATCCAAAGTTTGTTTCTGAAAATGTCTTGATGATAAATTAGATTTTCAGTGAACTAAGCACATTATTTCCAGGAGTGTTGAGCTGCTCTCTCTTTTTTAGAAGACGGACAAGATAATACAATAAAATGGATGCCAAGAGGAGTAAGATGAGGGATTTTAGAAATTTTAAAAGACATGTTTAACACACATGGTTCAATCAGCAGAAAAAAAGCAGAATATGATTTTATTCTGTGAACTTTTACATTTTACAAAAAGGACAGTTCCATTCAAACAATATTTTTTTAATATAGCTTCCTGTCTAATTGTAATTACAATTGACCGCATGGAAAAATAAATGTTTGTGACACTACTCCGTTTCCTGCTTCTCATAAGAACATAAGAACATAAGAATTAGGAACAGGAGTAGGCCATCTAGCTCCTCGAGCCTGCTCCGCCATTCAATAAGATCATGGCTGATCTGGCCGTGGACTCAGCTCCACTTACCCGCCCGCTCCCCGTAACCTTTAATTCCCTTATTGGTTAAAAATCTATCTATCTGTGACTTGAATACATTCAATGAGCTAGCCTCAACTGCTTCCTTGGGCAGAGAATTCCACAGATTCACAACCCTCTGGGAGAAGAAATTCCTTCTCAACTCGGTTTTAAATTGGCTCCCCCGTATTTTGAGGCTGTGCCCCTTAGTTCTAGTCTCCCCTACCAGTGGAAACAACCTCTCTGCCTCTATCTTGTCTATCCCTTTCATGATTTTAAATGTTTCTATAAGATCACCCCTCATCCTTCTGAACTCCCAACAAGTAAAGACCCAGTCTACTCAATCTATCATCATAAGGTAACCCCCTCATCTCTGGACAGAACCCCCAGCTCCCTCTACACCGCAGCATGTTGTAATTTCTCCCCATTCAAATAATATTCCCTTTTACTGTTTTTTTTCCCAAGGTGGATGACCTCACACTTTCCGACATTGTATTCCATCTGCCAAACCTTAGCCCATTCGCTTAACCTATCTCATCATGATCCAACGTGAAACTGATTATATGTACTTATAATCAAATGGGCAAATCAATTAATCTTGTGCATCTTCCCTGGATCGTTTGAAAGTGAAAGAAAAAAATTTGCATTTACTTACCATTTATTCTGAATTCAAAGTGGCTCAACTCAAGTCATCTGCTAATTCAAACATTTTTTGCCTTCACATTTTCACTCTACTGTGTTCTTCATATTGCTTCATTCCAATTAATAGATAATTCATAATTTCTGGTGCAAAAATTACTTGAAATTATCAGCAAGACTTTAACTCATTTCACATCCTCAGGACATCTCAAAGCACTTCACAGCCAGAGTTATTTTTGAAATGAAGTCACTTGTTGCTGTGCAGGCAAACATGAGCAGCCAACTGATGCACAGCCAAGTGCTACAAATAGCAAGTGAAATAAATGATTGGTTAACCTTGTTCTTTTCAGGGATGGACGTAGGGTAGAAATGCGCTCTTTGTGTATGTGTTGGGGTATGGTGTTACCCCAAATGTCATCTCCTGATAGCAGTATTACCAACTAGAAATAGCGACAAGTTAAAGATATGAAGAAGAAAAATTTCGGGACGGATTTTCAGCTTTCGGGAGTTTTTTGGAAAACGGTAGCGATATGTGAAAATTAAGGTTTACATTGTGCTACCGTTTTTAGGCCAAACTTTTGGCCTTTATAACTGTGCCAGGGCTGCAACAGTAAAGGAAGCGTTGCATGGTTATTCGCGGAGCAAAACACGAGGTTCAGCAACTTTAGTCCGTGGTTGTTTGTGCTGCGATAGAGGTCTTGGGAGGGGGAAAAAAAATTGCAAAATACATTCCAAAAACATTGACAAAACCCTAAGCTAGCAAATCGCTGAAAAAGAATTAAAAAATAAAAGCTTTAACTTACCTTTTTTGCAGGTTTTCATATTTACCGCTGCTGGCAGGGCATTACCGACAGGGTCATGAGAGTGATGAAAGTACGACAGTAACACAATCCGCGTTGTTACACGTCGGTAAATGCGGCAGTCAATTTGCGTACAGCAAGCTCCCACAAATAGCAATGTGATAATGACCAGATAATCCGGTTTTTGTTATGTTGATCGAGGGATAAATATTGACCAGGACACTGGGGATAATTCGCCTGCTCTTCTTCGAAATAGTGCCATGGGATCTTTTACGTCCACCTGAGGGAGCAGACTCGGTTTAACGTCTCATCTGAAAGATGACACCTCCCACAGTGCAGCACTCCCTCAGCACTGCACTGGAATAAGAACACATGAAGCAAGGATTCAGCTACTGATGGATTAAAGAGACCCATTTACGCAAATGGCCCGAACTCGTGGGACTCGCTGGAGATTGTCAGAGGTCATCGGAGGACGTCGGAGGCGCTGAGGGAGTGCTGCACTGTTGGAGGTGCCATCTTTCGGATGCGATGTTAAACCGAGGCCACATCAGCTCTTAAATAACTTTAATCAGGGTTGAAACACTTACAATCAGTCTCCTGGAGTCACAGTGTGGATTTCGTCCCCTACTGGGCACAATGGACATAATTTTTGCAGCGCGACAGCTACAGGAAAAATGCAGGGAACAGCATTCTTCAACCTTACAAAGGCCTTTGACACTGTCAACTGCGAGGGTCTAGGGAGTGCCGTCCTCCATTTCGGATGCTCCCAAAAGTTCGTCACCATCCTCCGCCTGCTTCACGACGACATGCAGGCTGTGATCCTTACCAATGGATCCATCACAGACACAATCCACGTCCGGACCGGGGTCAAACAGGGCTGTGTCATTGCCCCAACCCTCTTCTCAATCTTTCTTGCCACTATGCTCCACCTCACAGTCAACAAGCTCCCCGCTGGAGTGGAATTAAACTACAGAACCAGTGGGAACCTGTTCAACCTGCGACGTCTCCAAGCCAAGTCCAAGACCACCCCAACCTCTGTCATCGAGTTACAGTATGCGGACGACGCCTGCGTCTGCGCACATACAGAGGCTGAACTCCAGGACGTATTTACTGAGGCATATGAAAACATGGGCCTTACAATAAACATCAGCAAGACAAAGGTCCTCTACCAGCCTGTCCTCACCACACAGCACTCCCCCCTCTCCCATCCCCACCTGAGGAAAAAAGAGTGTTTGAAGACCAGGCCCTCAAAACTGCCACTAAGCTCATGGTCTATAGGGCTGTAGTAATGCCCGCCCTCCTGTATGGCTCAGAGACATGGACCATGTGCAGCAGACACCTCAAGACGCTGGAGAAATATCACCAACAATGTCTCTGCAAGATCCTACAAATCCCCTGGGAGGACAGGCACACCAACATCCGCGTCCTTGTCCAGGCCAACATCCCCAGCATTGAAGCACTGACCACACTCGATCAGCTCTGCTGGGCAGGCCACATAGTTCGCATGCCAGACACGAGATTCCCAAAGCAAGCGCTGGCCCAAGACCGCCTTAAGTGGAGGAAGTGCATCTGGGAGGGCGCTGAGCACCTCGAGTCTCAACGCCGAAAGCGTGCAGAAGTCAAGCGCAGGCAGCAGAAGGAGCTTGCGGCAAACCAGTCCCACCCACCCCTTCCCTCAATGACTATCTGTCCCACCTGTGGCAGAGTATGTGGCTCTCGTATTGGACTGTTCAGCCACCAAAGAACTCACTTCAGGAGTGGAAGCAAGTCTTCCTCGATTCCAAGGGACTGCCTATGATTACACACATGTGCTTTTTTTCATTTTTTCCTATATATTTTGTTATATTCTACATGGGAGAAATCGAATCAATATAATGAGAGTGTGGCAATAAATAGCTGTAAGGGAGGATTAGACAGTTATGAGAAACTACAATGTAGACATGATTTCATAAGCTCAGGAGCTGGAACCATTAGAGTTCTCTGGATCAGTGTCATGTACACTACAGTCTGAAATTAAGAAAAGGGCATCAAAAACCTTAGTTTACTTTTCTCTGATTCTACTATGTTTATAATGATTAAAGTTACAAATGGAATCTGAACCAGACCTCTGTACCTCAGCCAAGTCCCATTGTCCTTCTCTTATCAACAATCGTCCAGTATCATGTAAAGCATGGTTGTATTTTTCCCCACTTCTCTAAAGCTGGAGATCCATCTGCTAAATGGTTTCATGACATAGGCAGTCTTCTGTAACATCACCTAAGGAGCCATTTTTAACATGCGAGTACAGATGGTGGTCGGGCACAGGTTACTCAACAGTAGGGCACACACCGACCAACTACCGCTATCCTCACCCAACCTCCATATATGCATGTGTTCTAGCTGAGGCCACTAGTTAGCAATCAAGAGCAGGAGCTCTGGCTTGTTTTTTTCTCCTCCCGAGACCCAGGACAGTGAGGCCATTTGTAACACCACTACTGGCATTCAGGCTGCGATCACCTAACTCCACACAATCTTCTTGCCCACAGTGCTCACCAACACAGCACACAATGGGGTAGAGTTTCTGCTTTGGGCACAACCAGTATACTGAGGATGTACCTATCAGGAAAGGATGAACAGGCTGGGCCTCTTTTCTCTTGAAAAAAGAAAGCGGGGGGGTGACCTAATAGAGGTCTTAAAAATTATGAAAGGTTTTGATAGAGTGGATACAGAGAGAGAATGTTTCCACTTATGGGGAGGAGCATAACTAGAGGCCATCTATATAAGATAGTCACTAAGAAATCCAATAGGGAATTCAGAAGAAACTTCTTTACCCAAAGAGTGGTGAAAGTGTGGAACTCGTTACCACAGGGAGTGGTTGAAGCGAAGAGTATGGATGCATTTAAGGGGAGGTGGGACAAGCAAAACAAGGGAGAAGGGTTATGCTGATAGATTTAGATGAGGAAAGATGGGAGGAGGCTCAAGTGGAGCATAAACGCTGGCATGGACTGGTTGGGCCAAATGGCCTGTTTCTGTGCCGTATAGCCGATGTAATCTGAATGCAAATTGCACCCAAAATTGTGCTCATTTTGAAAAGTGTATTTTTATTCTTGAGTTTCCACTCAAACTCATTCGCATATTGACGAATGCAAAATCTGCCATGACCAGCGCATTGGGCAGCATGTTAGAACATAATACTTAAAATAAAACATTTTGCTTTCAAAAATATTCCTTCATATATTTAAGAGTGGTAACTTGGTGCAGTTTGATTAATACAATTGAAAATGGATTTATCACAAAAACAAGGCGGCCAAAATTCAGGGTCCGGATATGTGGCGGAATCGATTGGCCACCATGACCCTAATTCAGCTCATGGATTTTTCGGCCCGTCCTCACTTCTGCCCCGCTGCTGCCGATCGACGCAAGTGCGTCATCAAAGCATGCACCGCCGATCTCCAGCACACTCCTCCTCAAATTTACACGAAAAAATGTTTGTCCCGCCGCGCGGTGCGCCTTGTTCGGTGTGTGTGTGGCACAGCAGCCCTGCAAGGGGGAGGGTGCACTGCCGCGGCCGCCATGTTTTTATTTTTTCCGGCCGACTTCCCGATCGGCCGGCCAATTATTGCCCTGGGTTCAGCCGGGGGATGTCAACAGGCAGCCTGGCACCCTCTGTTGGGTGCCAGGCCGCGGGCCCGGCCGAAACCCTCCCTGGTGGCTCAGTGGCCAAACCTGCAGAATGGCCGTTGACGGAGGGGAGAGAGCGTGGTGATGCACACGTGCAGTAACGTCACCACCGTTCCGCCGCTGAGGGATAGCAGCCGAGACTCGGTCTCGCCTCAACTTCCACCCCTCACCAGGACTTCCCGCCCCTTTTATGACCGACTTCCGGTCCAACGCAAAAAAATGTTTAAAGTGGAGAAAATCGCTCGGAAGGCCACCTCATCGCACCCGGCGGTAAAAAACCGTGGGTGCACCGGCTTTCTGGCGTTCCTGAATTTCGGCCCCAAGCATTTTAATCAGACTGTCTCGTCCACCACCTGCGAGTAACCCAATTTTAAATAAATAAAAATTACTTTAAAAATGATACAGAACTGTTTGCTAGTTCAAGTGGTGTACAGTAGGCAGTTTGTTAGTAAAGATTTTTAAAGTATATACAAAAGCTTTCAAAACATTCATGTTGGTGTCTCTGTGCCTTAAAAAAACCCAACAATTTCTAGCGCCTCCTCGAAGGCCCACAAACGAGCACAATTATTGAAAACTCGCAAAGATGATTAATTTGATCTGGGGGTGTAGCCAGTTTTTGGGGGCAGGCTCGGTTTCTAACGCAGTGTTTTTTTCAACTAGTGTAAAAGATCGCGGAAACTTGGTCTGTGCCGAATGTAATTTGCACTTAAAATCAGCGACCTTTTGCGCATTTCGGGAGGAATTTTTTTTTACTCGTTCATGGAAGGAGGGCATCGCCAGCAAGGCCAGCATTTATTGTCCATCCCTAAATGTCCTTGAGAAGGTGGTGCTGAGCCGTCATTTCAAAGGGCAATTAAGAGTCAACCACAGTGCTGTGGGCCTGGAATCACATATAGCAAGCTCCCACAAACATCAATGTGATAATTACCAGATAAAGAGGGGGGAAAATTGCCCTCTTCTTTAAAGCCGGTCACTGCCTGAGTTGATGGTCGGAGCAGGTTTCCACCGAGCCCTTTTCTGCCCCACGGGGGAAATTGCCCCATGGAAGCTTGGACGCCTCCGGTCAGTGCCATTGACAGCTTCAAGAGTCGGGAAGCTGCCAGTGGCTGGGCGGTGCGGCTGCCCTTAAAGGGGGGGGCGCACCACCACAGCCACAATTTTGTTTCAATTGTCGGCCAACTCCTGAGTCGGCTAGACAATGGCGGTCGCTGGTTCGACCAGGCCACCCGGTACCTTCTCTTGGATACCGGGTCGCTGGCCCGGCCAAAACCCTCCCTCTGGCCCAGTGAGCTTGACGTAGGCCTTGCATCGTTCCTCCCTGATGGACACCGCCCCGCTCCATACCCAATCCCACCCCTGCACCACCGGGAGGCGGTGTCAGAGTTAAAGAGTCAAATTTCCCAGCTCGTCCCTTGGACTCCTGCTGGGTTTTCCGTTTATTCGAATTGCCCTCCCCAATTTCAGCCCAAACTGTTCTTGTTATGTTGAATGAGGGATAAATATTGGTCTGGACACCAGGGATAACTCCCCTGCTCTTCTTCGAAATAGTGCCATGGGATTTTTTACATCCATCTGAGGGAGCAGACGGGACCTTGATTTAACATCTCATCTGAAAAACAGCTCCTCCCACATTGCAGTACTCCCTCAGCACTGCACTGGAGTGTCAGCCTAGATTTTTGTGTTCAAGTCCCTGCAGTGGGATTCAAACCCACAACCTTCTGACTCAGAGGCAAGTGTGCTGCCCACTGAGCCACAGCTGACAGTGGGCTGAAGTGTGTGACAGAATATATTTGGTATATTATAAATTGCTCATGGGTGGTGCTAAAACGACTTAGGACCAATACTGGCTGATTTTCATGAGACTGATATGGTAGAATTTGAAGCAGCAAAAATCCCAGATCCTGGTAATTTCTGTTGACTGTGTCAGAACTTTGTGTTGCCATTGTACTTATGTACTCGCTTAGACAGGCAGATTAAAGTCAGATTTTGCCTTGAACCATTTTGCCATATTTTAAAATGTAAGACTATTCAACAGGCTGCCCGTGACTAATAATCAAATGTTTCAGACCAAGGAGCTGAGTTAGCTAATCTGAAGTGGACCAGGGCTACGGAGCGGAAAATCAGAAGCAGTTCTGAGTGCTGAGGGAGACTTCCTGCTAGTAAGTGTGAGTGCAGGCATGGAGCCAGCACAAGCCTGAAGCTTGGCTGTGGTGCCTCAAAGTCAAATATTTTGTCAACATTCAGGACAGAATTTTCTGAGGCCCCATGCCACCAACCTTGCATTTAGCGAGTGGCTCATTGGGAAATCATGGGATGCATTGCTGACAATTTTTCTGACCGTTAACGTCAATGAGTTGAAAGTCTTGGGCAGTCCTCCCACGATTTTATGATTTAACAAATCCACTGCACGAAAGGCTCCACCAGTGAAGCTGGGACTCAGGAAATTCTACCCGTACTTTCCCAGTTCATCGATGAATGGGGTGAGAGAAAATGGCCAGCACCTGTGAAACTGAACCTCAGTGAGAGTTGTCAGCTTTAGGAGAGTTTGCTTGGCTTGATGCTACACAACCATAGCTTAATACTTTTGACCATACACCACCAAGAAAACAGAAAGCTAAACAAAGAATTTATGGAAAGATACTGGGAATTAGAAATAGTAAACATTTGCAGGGCTAAGGAGAATCAGCGGGGACTAATTGTATAGTTCTTTCAAAGAGGCAACATAGGCATAATGGGCTGAATGGCTCCTTCTGGCTCCTTCTGTGCTGTATGATTCCATGACTGCCTGTTGAAGGTTTGAAATAATGTGAGACCTCTTTAACAGAGATTTTTAAGTCATTCCATCAAGAACTCGGCAAGCTGTTGACATGGGAGATGCTCATAATCTCCAAACACCGTGGATGATAAGCACAGAGCATGGATGATTAGTTAGGAGTGGCCTGGAATAACAGTTGGAAGAAGCTTGTGTCTAATGAGGAGAGAGAGCATGAAAATTAAGGTCATCATTATTAGTCTGAAGATACAATTCACTGGATGAAAGCCGATAGTTTGGTGACATCTGGTTCTGTACTATGCAGCTTGTGAATGTTTCAGCACCAATTTCTGTGTCAATTCTTCGACTTTGCCTTACTTGCATTGTACATCATTTTCTCAAATCTGATGCCATACTGCTTGTCTGAGGCTGAGTGCCAATTGCCCCTTGTGTATGTATAGTACGCACTGGGTAAGAGGGAACGATTTACTCACATCAATGTTGCATGGCTTGTATGTTTCTGGATGCTGACTCCTGCATTTTATGTCTGCCACAGTTGAAAGACTGGTTTTAGAGACCTGGAGAAGTTTTGTTGGTGATGAAAGGACAGATTTTTTTTTACTAACTATGTCACATCGGAACAGCAACTGTATAAATTGAGTACATTGTCCTGTAGCATCAATCCGGCTCAAGTAATGTGCAGCTCCCCTTTGATATGTGTGTTCGTATCCATCAGGGGAGAACAGGATTCAGGCACAGTGTTCAGTGAACATGCACAGTCAGAATCACCGCACTACGTTCAAATGAGAAAATACAAACTTTCAAATCGCCCAGTTATTTTGGAAAAGCATTAATAAAAGAAAAGCTGCAGAGTCAGCATTAATGTACAGCAATAAAAATTAATGAGTAGCAAGCATGCACGGAGCTTTCAGAGTGCTGTGCACCTTCAGCTCGAAGACATTGGCACATTAGTGATGCACTAGTACAACTTGAACAGATTAATTATCATATACCTGCAAATGTTATTCTAACAACCAAGACAAAATAAAACACCCACACAGGACAAACTGACAAAAAATAAATCGCAAAAATACGATATGCATTTATACACAAATGGTCTGCTTAGAAAGGACTTGGACTTGCTGCTGAACAATAGGAATGATTTGTCAAGTTGTTTTCACCCACCCGCCTCTTTGCCATCCATACACTGTGCACAGACAGCTTCTGCCAGCTATTCTCACTGTGAGCTCTCGGGATGTGAAGAGTATATGGGACCGGGGATTAACTCACCCCATGCCTGTCATTCTCTGTCGCTGCATCTCTTGTGCAACTTTTTTGTGGGTATTAGTGAGTCTATTTTGTGACAACATATAAGAGGAAAAGTGGACTCAGTACATGCCTCCTCCTCCCCAGAGTGAGCTGACAATGAGCCTGTCACAGGCAAATCAAAGGAAGTTACTTAAAATTTGAGGTGCTTGAAACTTTAATATTAACACTGGGGAAAGAAAGAAAGAAAGAGATAACTTGTATTTATATAGTGCCTTTCATGACCGCAGAACATCCCAAAGCACTTTATAGCCAATGAAGTACTTTTGGAGTGTAGTCATTGCTGGAATGTAGGAAACGCAGCAACCGATTTGCACACAGCAAGCTCCCACAAACAGCAATATGATAATGACCAGATAATCTGTTTTGGTGATGTTGGTTGAGGGATAAATATTGGCCAGGACACTGGGGATAACTCCCCTGCTCTTCTTTGAAATTGTGCCATGGAATCTTTTATGCCTACCTAAGAGTGCAGACGGGGCCTTGGTTTAACATCTCATCCAAAAGACGGCACCTCTAACAATGCAGCACTCCCTCAGCTCTACACTGAAGAGTCGGCCTGGATTTTGTGCTCAAGTCTGTGGAGCAGGACTTGAACCCACGACTCAGAGGCGAGGGTGCTACAACTGAGCTGTTGCTGCCCCTCACTCACCACCTATGCCAGTGTCAGCCTTTCCACTGTGTGTACCGTGTATCGTGTTGGAAAGAAATAGATGAGAAAAAAAGAGTAGCATATGTGTGCTTTTCATTGTTTACAGCTAATGGAACCAACTTTGACTATATAGCACATGAACCATAAATTCAGAAGGCCTGGAGTTTCCTCTGAATTTGCTCCCAGATACACCTGTATCTCAACTCTCAAATGCGAGCAATCCCCAATTGCGCTTGTTTGGGAGTGTTTCAACTTATTGCGACCAGATATTCAGGTGCAGCCAGAAAAGGCTGTGGTGTCCCTGCACCGTACTACAAACTCACACGAGGCATGTACTGTAGACACAGTCACTACGTGACCTTAATCTTTATTCCCCAGGACCAAGGAGTGTTGACCCTGGGTGGGACCTCCCCTTTTATACCTGGAAACCAAGGTGAGGAGTGTCTCCCACAAGTTCACCCCCTGTGGTCATGGTGTGCATTTCTAGGGTATAAGTACAGTGTACAGGAGTTGCATGAAGGTTACAGTTACATGAAGGTTACTGTTGCATGATGGTTACATACATGACATCACCTCCCCCCTACGTCTTTTTGTGTCAAAGGTTAAGTCTTTCAGGTGGTCGACGCTCTCTCGTGGAGCGTCGCAGTTAGAGCTCTGGTGGCTGAGCCTTGGCATGCGTCTCTGTCACTTGAGGTGATTCCGGCCTGTCTGGGCTGGCCGCAGGGACTGTGCATGCTGTGGACTGTCCTTGTTGCTCGTCCACTGGCAGTGGTGTGGGTGACATCTCATACTCTTCTTCAGGTTCCTCCGTGTCTATGCTGAACCTTTTCTTTACTTGGTCCAAGTGTTTGCGGCATACCTGCCCATTGTTTAGTCTGACCACTATGACCCTGTTCCCTTCTTTGCCAATTACTGTGCCCTCAAGCCACTTGGGTCCCAAAGCATGGTTAAGAACAAATACCGGGTCATCCATTTCTATAAACCTCACCCTTGAGTTTCGATCATGGAACTCGGTTTGGGACTAGCGCTTGCCCTCAACAATGTCTGCCAGGACTGGGTTAATGAGGGACAGCCGCGTTTTAAGCATGCGTTTCATGAGGAGTTCCGCTGGCTGGAATCCCGTGAGCGAGTGCAGGCGGGACCTGTAGGCGCAATAGGCGGTACTGAAGGGAGGGTCCTTGGATGCGTAGCATGCCCTGTTTTATGACTTGGACCGCACGTTCCGCCTGGCCATTGGAAGCTGGCTTGAACGGCGCTGTCCGGATGTGTTTGATACCATTGCCCGACATAAACTCCTGGAATTCATGGCTGGTGAAACACGGGCCATTGTCGCTGACCAGGATGTCCGGCAAGCCGTGGGTCGCGAAAACCGAACGCAAACTCTCCATGGTGATGGATGTCGTGCACGAGTTCAATATGATGCACTCGATCCATTTCAAGTATGCATCGACAACAATCAGGAACATTTTCCCCATGAACGGGCCCGCATAGTCTACATGAATACGTGACCATGACCTGGTGGGCCAGGGCCACGGGCTGAGTGGGGCCTCCCTGGGGGCATTGCCCAGCTGGGCACACGTCGTGCACCTACGAACCCAGTGTTCCAGGTCTGAGTCAATCCCTGGCCACCCTACATGTGACCGGGCAATGGCCTTCATTAACACGATGCAAGGGTGCTCGCTGTGGAGTTCCCTGATGAACGCTTCCCTTCCTTTCTGGGACATAACTAGCCGGCTGTCCCATAACAGGCAGTCGGCTTGGATGGAGAGCTCATCCATCCGTCTCTGAAACAGTCTGACCTCCTCGGGGCACGCCCCGTGTGTGGGCGCCCAATCCCTAGTCAGAACACATTTTTTTATCATGGATAGGAGGGGGTCTCTGTTGGTCCAGAGTTTGGTCTGGCGATCTGTGATGGGGGAGCCTGCGGTGTCAAAAGCCTCAATGGCCATGACCATCTCAGCGCTTTGCACCGATGCCCCATCAGTGGTGGGCAGTGGGAGCCTGCTGAGCGCATCAGCGCAATTTTCGGTGCCTGGCCGGTGCCGTATGGTGTAGTCATACACAGCCAGCATGAGGGCCCAGCGCTGTATGTGAGCTGACGCATTGGCATTGACAGCCTTGCTGTCGGACAACAGGGATGTTAACGGCTTGTGGTCCATTTCTAGCTCGAACTGTCTACCGAAAAGGTACTGGTGCATCTTTTTCACACCGTAAAGACAAGCGAGTGCTTCCTTTTCGACCATGCCATATCCACGCTCTGCCTGTGAGAGTGACCTGGAGGCATAGCCACCGGTTGGAGTCGGCCGTCATCATTACCCTGCTGCAACACACACCCAACCCCGTAGGATGATGCATCGCACGCTAAAACAAGTTTTTTACAGGGGTCATACAAAGTCAACAGTTTGTTAGAACACAGCAGGTTCCTCGCCTTATTGAAAGTCCGTTCTTGACAGTCCCCCCAAAGCCATTCACAACCTTTATGCAGGAGCATGTGTAACGGCTCCAACAATGTGCTTAAGTTCGGCAGAAAGTTCCCGAAATAGTTCAAAAGTCCCAGGAATGATTGCAACTCCGACGTGTTGCCGGGCCTGGGCGCCCAGTGGATCGCCTCCGTTTTTGATTCAGTGGGCCGGATCCCGTCTGCGGCAACCCTCCTGCCCAAAAACTCGACCTCTGGGGCCAAAAACACACACTTGGCCTTTTTCGGCCGCAAGCCTACCCTGTCCAGTCGGCGTAGCACCTGCTCCAGGTTGTGGAGGTGTTCCTCGGTGTCTCGACCCGTTATAAGGATGTCGTCTTGGAATACGATTGTTCCAGGAATGGACTTGAGCAAGCTTTTCATGTTTCTCTGAAAGATAGCTGCCGCCAAACGAATGCCAAACGGACACCTGTTGTAGATAAATAATCCCTTGTGCGTCATGATGGTGGTCAGAAGCTTGGATTCTTCAGCCAGTTCCTGAGTCATGTAGGCCGAAGTGAGGTCCAGCTTCGTGAACAGCTTGCCACCTGCCAGCGTGGCAAAAAGGTCCTCTGCTCTCGGGAGCGGGTATTGGTCTTGCAGCGACACTCGGTTGATGGTGGCTTTGTAGTCGCCACAAATCCTGACCGAGCCACCTGCTTTAAGGACAGGAACGATGGGACTTGCCCAGTCGCTGAATTCAACAGCTGAAATTATGCCCTCTCTGAGCAGCCTGTCCAATTCAGTTTCAATTTTCTCACGCATCACATACGGCACCACTCTGGCTTTGTGGTGCACTGGTCTGGCGTCCGGAGTGATGCGTATCACTACTTTGGTGCCCTTGAACGTTCCGACACCGGGTTGAAACAGTGACCTGAATTTTTGTAGGACCTGTGAGCATGAACTTCGCTCCACAGATGAAATGGCGTGCACATCCCCCCATTTCCACTTCATCTCGGCTAGCCAACTCCTCCCAAAGAGCGCGGAGCCATTTCCCGGGACGATCCAGAGTGGCAGCCGGTTCTGTGATCCATTATGTGTTACCACCAAGTTTGCACTGCCTAGCACTAGGATGATCTCTTTGGTGTACGTCCGTAGCTGCGTGTCAATGCATTCCAGTTTGGGCCTGCTAGCTCTGTGTGGCCATAGTCTCTCAAATTGTTGGGCGCTCATAAGTGACTGGCTAGCTCCCGTATCCATCTCCATTCAATAAAACTCATCATCATGAGTGGCATTTTAGTGTATGAGCTGTGGACATCAGCCACATGAGCCCGCTGAACTTCAGCATCCATGGCTTTTCCCCAGGCATCATCCTGCATTGCAAACCCCCCGTCAGGTTCCTCTGTCTCGCAGATTAGCCTCGCTGCAGCCTTTTTGCACATCCTGGCCAAGTGTCCATTGATGTTACAAATCCTACAGGTATATTGCTGAAACCTGCAGCTTTTCGCAGTATGTCTACCCCCGCACCTCCAGCATGAGCTGAGATTGTTGTTAACCAAAGGACTTTTACCAGGCATTCCTCTCTGATTGCCCATTTGGTCGTTTCTAGGCACTCTGATGGTGGGTGTTAATGGTCCGCATTGTTCCTCGTGATGGCGTGAATTGCCGATCCCCTTTCCATTGTCCCTGTTGCGGGCCCACCCTAGAGTCTGTTGCTGCCTGGGGGGTTTCGAAATGCCGTTGTCTGCCTGCGGGGTCCCGAGCCGCCTTCACCATGTTAACTCCCCGGTCCATCGCCACGTTGGCTGTGCGCGTAAATTAGCTTGGTCTCCTCTTCCCCTGCCATGAAGGTCTGAACTATCAATGCTGCCCCTTCTAAAGTCAAGTCCTTGGTCTCTATGAGCCTCCTGAAAATCCCGGTATGATTAATGCCCTCAATGAAGAAATCCCTTAACATCTCCCCCCTGCAGGTGTCTGTGAACTTACAGAGACTGGCCAAGCGCCACAGGTCCGCAACGAAGTCCGGGAAGTTTTGTCCCTCCCGACGCCGGTGAGAGTAGAACCGGTGCCAGGCCATGTGTACGCTACTCGCCGGCTTGAGATGCTCACTGATCAGCTGGCTGAGCTCTTCAAAGGACTTTTCCGCTGGCTTTTGGGGTGCGAACAGGTCTTTCATCAGCGCATACGTCTGTGTCCCGTAGCTGGTCAGTAGATGCGCCCTCCGCTTGTCAGCCGCTGCCGCTCCTAGCCAGTCCTTCGTGACAAAGCTCTGCTGGAGTCTCTCCACAAAGTCGTCCCAGTCCTCACCCACACTGTAATGTTCCTCTGTGCTATCGGTGGCCATCCTCGTGGTTCGGTGATTCCCGTTTCTCGTCGCCAAATGTGGTGTCCCTGCACCTTACTACAAACTCACACGAGGCATGTACTGCAGACACAGTCACTACGTGACCTTAACCTTTATTCCCAGGACCAAGGAGTGCTGACCCTGGGTGGGACCTCCCCTTTTATACCTGGAAACCCAGGTGAGGAGTGTCTCCCACAAGTTCACCCCCCTTGTGGTCAGGGTGTGCATTTCTAGGGTATAAGTACAGTGTACAGGAGTTGCATGAAGGTTACAGTTACATGAAGGTTACAGTTACATGATGGTTACATACATGACAAAGGCCATTTTAAAAATCTTTCAATTGCAATTTTTTGAGCGCATATTTAAAATGTCTCCTCTCTGAGACCTGCTCTGTATTTTCTGTTTCTTTCAATGCAATTTTAGGGCAAAAGTATAAGTCGCATTCCAAATTGAAACGCTTCTCCCATTGCAGGTTCGTAAACGTGCTGTGCCTGATGGTTAAATGAGTTGGAAGTTACATCTTAAGACACAAAGAAAAAATATACTGGTGTGGGCTCGGTGTTTCCTTGGGCCCCGATAGTTCAGGCATATTCAAAGGAAATTAGGAGGATGCTTGGGTGTAACTTGACATCGCTGCAACATTGGAAGCATTTTTGAGTTCATCCTCTGGGTTGCGCCCAAGAAGGAAACTCAAGGCCTAAGTGTTTTGGGATCATTCAGTGCAACGGTTTTAAACTCAAAAATGTGGTGCTTTATGTAGGTCGTGGTTGACTGACAAGAATTGTAAAAAAAAAAATGAGAATTAAATTATCAGAACTTGTTGAAAAATATGAAGAAACATTGGCCGGCTTTCTCCATAAACGTGCAAAGAGGCAAAGTCCTTTATGCAAGGTACTACCAAGTTTGAAAGCAGTAAAGTGGAATATGAGGTAAAGTGGTGATTAGATTACATCAAATTTTACCTTTAAAGTTACGGTGGTGAAAATAAAGGGGCCAAAATTGCCCCCCTCAATTAAGCTCCATTGCTACCTCTAAGGGGCGGGAATGAAGTGGAGAAGCCTTACCAACCGGAGCGGGTGGAGAAGCCTTACCAACCGGGGCGGGCGGAGAAGCCTTACCAACCGGGGCGGGCGGACGGATGGGCCGACCTGTCCAAAATTGCCCTGGGTCGGAACCGGTGGGAACGGGTTACCGCACTACCCGTTTTCCTGCCACGTTGGGCTCACACCGACCCCTTACCGACCGGTGGTGACCTGCTTTCCGAATCTTGCGGGAACGGTGTCGGTGCCACTGACAGCTTTCCCCAGCGAGGAGCTGTCTGTGGCTGGCTGGCGCGTCCGCCCTTAAAGGGACAGTCACGCAGCCGGCGACGCCATTTTATTTTTTATTGTCAGCCGACTGCCAGGTCGGGCCGACAGTTATGCCCACGGGATCGGCCGGGCTGCTAACAGGCACCCCCACTTGAGTACCAGGCGGCTGGCCTGGCCAAAACCTTTCCCGGTGGCTCAGTGTGTGCCACTAAAGTGGCTGCAGAGTTTGCAGCGGCCCTCCCCTTTAACTGAAGGGGAGGGACAATGTGACGTGTCAACGTGGCACAGATGACTTGGAGCGACAGCTGTTCTGACCTGTCAGCATTCCATCCCATAACACCGCTCCAACCAACAAAAAAAAATTCCAAATCCTGAATTTCCCTGAATTCTACTTTAAAAAACGGTGGGTGTGCCCCGTTTGGGGCGGTGCTTAATTTCTGCCTCCAGACAGTTTTAATGATGGATAAAACTCAGAATTTGAAGCTCTGCGCACGATCAAATGGGATAACAAGGTTGCATACCATTGCATTCAGCCCAAGTAAGCAGCTGGGTTAGGGGTAGAATCAAGGGCTCAGGTGCAAACTTTCTGCTGGGAGCAAGAAAGGATGACATCAATTTTGCCGGTGGTAAACTGGAGAATATGGTAGCTTATTGATAATGTTGTCAGACAAGCAGCCAGACAGCAGTGTCAAGGTTAGTGGGGGAAAGGTAAAGCTGGATGTTATCAAATAAATCAGCATTGGTCTCCACTTCAACACTTACCACCAGTACTGAGTTCAACTTAATGATGCTTCTGCTGCTCCAGGGATGCTGTGGGCAGGAATTATTGATCTTACAGAACGATCATACAACTTGGAAATCTAGCCAATCGTGTCCAGTGCAGTTTTATCTCCAGAGCAACAGCATCAGGTCGAAGTTGACAATGGCAATGAGGGGCAGAGCCAAGGAAGAAGCATGCCTCTGTAATCTGGGAGAGTGAATTGCAAGGTACCAGTGAGGACTGGAGAGAGAGACAGCGTGAACTGGGAGGGAATAAGTCTTGGGAGGGAGTGCCAGCCAGAATTGGAATAAGGAGAGGAGTGAACTGCGGGTAGTGAAAGAAGAGCAAGAAAGAAAGACTTGCATTTATTAATGCCTTTCACGACCACCGAACATCTCAAAGCGCTTTACAGCCAATGAAGTACTTTTTGAAGTGTAGTCACTGTTGTAATGTGGGAAACGCGTACTCACAAGCACGCTCCGACAAACAGCAATGTGATAATGACCAGATCATCTGTTTTTGTTATGTTGATTGAGGGATCAATATTGGCCAGGACACCGAGGATAACTCCGCTGCTCTTCTTCAAAATAGTGCCATGGAATCTTTTACGTCCACCTGAGAACAGACGGGACCTCGGTTTAACGTCTCATCGGAAAGACCGCGCCTCCGACAGTTCTGCGCTCCCTCAGCACTGGAGCGTCAACTTAGGTTTATGTGTTCAAGTTCCTGGAGTGGTACTTGAACCCACAACCTTCAGACTTAGAGGCGAGTGTGTTATCCACTGAACCACGGCTGACAATAGTATAAATTGAGGGGGGAGGGAGGAGAAGGGGAGTGTGGGGGAGGAGGGAATAAAGATGGGAAGCCTCTCGGAATCTCACTGATAACTATAAATATGTTGAAACTATTTGAACAAATACATTTAGCAATAGATTACCAATAGAGTGTACAAAAGTTCACAATTTAAAAAAAAAGAAATATGGGAAAACTTTCTGCAATTTTTGCCCAAATCCCCCACAATATAAGGAACAGAATGCTGGCTATACCTGCAGCTTAGGTTAATGACCAGCCCATGCTTCACTGCATTTTCCATGTTGTAAGACTGCATTTGAGTTGTCTACCATTATGATGCTGTGTCTACTCTTTTGAAGCTCATGCCAGTGTTCTAGGTTGACTTGCATGCAGGTGAAGCTCTGCAATATAGAGTTTAGTTCGCTGAGGCTGAACAGCTGCTGTAATAATGCATTTTTTAAGATTTTAATAAATGTATTCCTTATTATCAATCTGGAATTGCAAAGAATGTTGAATCAAATTCAAATTAAGAACTTTACTGTGATTGTACTGATGAAGAATTATCTATGATCATGAAGACTAAAGATTGAGTGCAGGGTCTGCAATGAACTCAGTTAGAGGCTGCACTGACAGAACAGGAATGAATTTCCTCAACCAATAACCATTAAATACACAATAATCTACCCACCCGATCTGTGTAACTATATTTATTCGCGTTGAAGCCCATTTGGTAATTATTCAGTTTTGATTTCTCTGAATAAACCTTAATTTATCTCAACACCAAGCCAATTGATCAAAGAATGGATTTTTTTCAAATCAGTTTCATGCTTTTATGATGACTTCTACAAAGCGCTATGTTTTATTTTTTTTTAAATCTCAAACTTGCATACCACAGCCTATTTTTTTTATTCATGCACTGTGGGCATCGCTGGCATTTATTGCCCATCCATAATTGCCCTCAAGAAGGAGGTGGTGAGCCGCCGCCTTGAACCTTCGAGGGCAGTAAAGATCAACCATATTGTTGTGCTTCTGGAGTCACCTATAAGCCTGACCAGGTAAGTACGACAGATTGCTTTCCCTAAAGGGCATTAGTGAACCAGATGTTATTTTTTGATCATCCAATAGCTTCATGATCACCATTACTGATAGTGTTTTTTTTAATTCCAGATTTATTACATTAAGTGAATTTTTTTTAATTCCCCAGTAGTCGTGGTGGGATCTGAACTCTTGTCTCTGGATCATTAGTAAGGCTTCTGGATTACTAGTCCAATAACATAACCACTATACTACCATCACCCGCATTTCATTCTAAACAACAAACAAAGTGCACTGGAAAATAATGATAGGAGTTTTACAGCAGGCTGCTGTCTGTGGGTGACACGTATAGAGTGCAGGACATTACTAATGTTATAGATCGATCACAAGTAGCTCAGTCCTTTGACTTCTATACAATAGAGCACAGAGTTCCAATAGACCAAAGCATTTTCCATTGAAACCAAGGAAAATGGCTTTGGTCCAATGAAAGTCAATGCATTGGGAGTTTTGGTCTATTGGAACTCGACGCTCATTTATCTGTAATTGACTGTAATAATTGTCTCAACAATAATTGCGTAGCTAAACATCCCAAGGCGCGTCACAGGAGCGTTATCAAACAAAAACAGGCATCGAGTCAAAGAAGGAGACATTAGGACAGGTCAAAGAGGTAGTTTTTTTGGAGAGTCTTAATGGAGGAGAGAGAGGTAGAGAGACAGAGATGTTTAGGTGTCAATCTTGGCTCAGTCGTACAACTCTCGCCTCTGAGTCAGAGGCTGTCGGTTCAAGTCCCACTCCAGAGAATTAGGCATGAAATCTATGCTGATAGTCCAGTGCTGCACTGGCTGAGATACCTGATTTCAGGTGAAATATTAAAGTGAGGCCCTCTCAGGAATGAGTAAAAAAATCCCATGGCACTATTTTAAAGACGAGCAGGGGATTTCTGCCCAGTGTCATGGCCAATAATTATCCCTCAAACAACATCACTAAAACAAATGATTTGGTCATTATCACATTGCTATTTGTGGGACCTTGTTGCGTGCAAATTGACTGCTGCATTTCCTATATTGCAAGAGTGACCACACTTCAAAAGTACTTTATTGACTGCAAAGCGATTTGGGACATCTTGAAAGGCGCTATATAAATGCAAGTCTTTCTTTTCTTTTTAGGCAAAGGTATCCAGATCATAGGGGATAGACAGCTGACACAACTGACCTTCCCACTCCAGTGGGGTAATTTTCTGAACTTAGCATACTTTAACCCAAACTATGATGTAACCCGGCTTCTTTATAGTTCCCTCTATAAAGATACTGCCAACGGGAAATAATGGGAGTGGTTAATTTTGGTTCACCTTCATGATCAGTCAGTAAGCAATCTAATATTTACTCAGCCAATGTTATGCTTGTCTGCACTTGTCTTGTCAGTGTCTCATCCCATAAGCAATCAGCGGCAGATCATTCAGAGCTGGGTTGTTTACTGAAGCACACTGCTGAAACCTCGTGACTAAGAACATAAGCGAGTTTCTCTCACACCTATACACCATAAAAGCCGTTTCATATGCACTGACTATATGCTTGTTCCAAGTTTGAATTTGGAAATGTAGTCATTTCACTTTTGAGGGTTAACAAACACCTCTTCTCTGTCTCATTTTATTTCCCTTTGCTTGTCTCCCCTTGACATACACCACCTGGGGCAGAGAGGCATTCGCGAAAGGGCCCAATGATGATTGTCCCTGTGGAATTGCACTTCGCCACAGGTAGCACACAGTAAGGTGGTGTTTTTGGTACTGGACTCACAACTCAGACTTTTCGAGTTCAAACCGCACTCGGGCAAGTTGTGAAAATGTAATTAACATTCTGGTAGTTTATGGGCGAACCCCAGAAAATAGAACTGAAAGTTGCCATTTTCTCATAAAATCCTGTTGCTTCAGTCATGTCCTTCAGGGAAGGGAATTTGCCACACTTACCCGGCCTGGTCTGTCTACATATGTGTCTCGTTCTTAACTCTTTGTGCCACTCAGTTAAACTCGAGGAGAAGGCCCCGCGCCACCTTTGTCGCCAACTATGGACAGGCGATAAATGCACCTTTGCCACAAGCGAGAAATGCACCCTTACCACACCCTGAGAGCAAATAATAAAAGTTCTGCACTTGAGCGCAAACAAACATCACAACATTTAGCATTCAAAGTTTTATGAGTCTGAAACTGACACCTGAAGAAGCTGCCCTCTGCTAAAATGCATGTATTTATTTAATATGCATCTTTTGAAGTATAGAAATATAACACACAACTAACTCTCCATCCTTCCCAATTTTATCCCATACTGTTCTGAGGATGTTGATGTGTGCTAAGATAGAATCACACAGGAGCTTGGTGCTTCATTTAAGTGGCTAGTCTTCCTGTGTGAGTCAAGAGTACAGTGTCTGACCTGTGCTGAGTGAGCTGAATCTGTTCAGTGTGATTCAGTTCCACAAGTGGGAGTACACTACCCAATCTGAGCCATCAAGGGAGCTATAAGTAACATAACTTGATTTTAATAATCTATTTTGAACAATAGCCTATTTAAGATGCAGTCACGTGAGGGGAGTTTGTAAAGTGGTCTACTCAGCAATCTCTGCTAATTGTGGAGTGTAGTTTTCCTTTTCTGAAAATAAAATCTACTTTTTAGTACAAATCTGAGTTTAAGTTAAAATAAAACAGCTTGTACTGGCAAACAAGATTAATGTGATGTGTTATTGCATCTCGCATTGATGTCAAAACATATCTTAGCAAAATGGATTATAAAAATTAGATTAGTTAATAGGCTGTGTTATTGATCTTTCGAAGCCATGGAGATGTGAATGCAAAATGAGTGACAGAAACATCCCATTTTAATACAGAATGAAGGGTCCATACTTCCAAAACACATTCAGGTATTGCAATTCAGTAGTGCAACGAGTGGACAATGAAAAACAAGGCCATTGGTGCAAGGAGAATTTATAGCAAGAGGGGGAGAAAACCCTGCTGCAGGCTAAACAGACAGGAATTTTATGCACAACAGAAGCCAATTACAAAGGCAGGTATCACTGATTTTATCGCTCAGGGTCTCTGCATGAGATTTGCTGCCTGCCCTTTGGGTCTGTGGAAGGTGTTGGCCTTTTCCTGCAGAGTAGCAGCTGTGAGAGCCTCTCGGAACAGTTCCTCATTCGACTCTTGGCGCTTTAGGATGTCAGCCATTAATGAAATAAGTAACACCTTTACCGCACCCTTGGAGCAAGGAGGTGCAGAGATGGCATCTAATGCACTAATGAAGTTCTTGCAGTAGTAAATTGCTTCACCTTTTTATCGTGGTGATCAATGATGTCCATGTAAATTAGCAGCAGGACAAACTGTCTGTCCTTGCTTATCCTGCTGAGGACAACCAGATTTTTTTCCCCTGACTGCTCTGAAGGTCGTGAGTGCTGACAATCAGGAAGCTACAGTACCCGATGCTTGAGAAAGCTAAAACTAACCATTCACTGCAAGCCAATGCACTCAGCTAGCAGCATCCATTAAGAGCCTAAGTTCCTGCATCTGCATCAGCACTCAGAGTGATATAGAAAAAATTTTGCAAAAAAGAAAACAAATCCCAATTAACAAGCTGTAATGTTGTCAGTGACCACTTAGCCCAAAATATCCATCTTTATTTTGTTGAGCCTTTTAATTTTTATTCTTCAATTGTAACAGAAGTGCGGGGGGTATGGTATTGAACTAATAATCCAGAGATATAAACAGAAAATGCTGTAAATACCCAGCAGGTCAGGCAGCATCTAATGAAATGTCATTGACCTGAAACATTGGGCCCAAGTTTCGGGGCGCGCTTAAAACGGTGCAGCCCGGATCTGGACGCTCATTTTTCGCACCAGAAAGTGCGCCTAAAAAAAACGTACCTTTTCTCCGGCTCCCTGCAGGTCCTCTGGAGCCGGGTGCGGCGCAGCACGAGCTGTAGGGGGCGGAGCCAGGTCCCTGCGCTGAAAACAGTGCCGGGACCTCTGCACATGCACGCTACAGTGGGCGCGCATGTGCAGTAGCTCCAGGCGCCCAAAACTGTGGGAGGGGCCCGAAGCACGCAGCCCCTAGCCCTGACCGAATGGCCTCACTGGGGCTGCGTGGATAAGGCTCCTCCCACCCGACCGGACCTGACCCAACCCCCGTTCTCCTGCCCCCCCCCCGGTGACCCGACCTCCGCTCCCCCCGCCACCCCCCCGGACCTCCGCAACTCTCCCCCCCCCCAGCCCCGGACCTCCGCGACTCTTCCACCCCCCCAACTCCCGGACCTCCGCGACCCGACACCACCTACCTGTAAATCCAGCCCGAGGACTTGGACCCGGCTGTTCAGCCTCCTTCTCTCCCTTCCCCCCCCCTCTCTCCTCCCCCCCTCTCCTTCCCTCCCTCCCTCCTCTCTCCTTCCCTCCGTCCCTCCTCTCTCCTTCCCTCCCTCCCTCCTCTCTCCTTCCCTCCCTCCTCTCTACTCCCCTCCCTCCCTCCTCTCCTCCCTCCCTCCCTCCTCTCTCCTTCCCTCCCTCCCTCCTCTCCCTCCCTCCCTCCTCTCTCCTTCCCTCCCTCCTCTCTCCTCCCTTCTCCTCCCCCTCTCCTCCCCTCCCTCCCTCTCTCCTCCCCTCCCTCCCTCCTCCCCTCCCTCCCTCTCTCCTTCCCTCCCTTCCTCCCTTCTCCCCCTCCCCCCACCCCCTTTTCCCCCTCCCCTCGCTGTCAGAAACACAGACACTGACAGACAGAGAGTGAGAGACACACACAGACAGAGAGATAGAGACACTGACAGAGACACACTGGGGGGCGGGGGGCCGTCCCAGCATGCTGTTGGAGGACTCCCGGTGCTGCAGTCGGTAAGTAGAAAATGTTTTATTTATTGATTTTTTAATTTTTTTAATTTTTTTATTAATTTTTTTTGATTGATTTATTGGTTAATTTATTGATGTATTTATCATTTATTATTGATGATGGCTCTTTATTTGTAAAACTGAAGTGTTTAATGTTTGTAAACTTCCCTTTAAACCCCACCCCCCATTCCCTACGCCTAATTTGTAACCTACACCTGATTTTCTTAAGTGCAGACAAGGTTTTTTCGAATGTACAAAAATCTTCACTTACTCCATTCTAAGTTAGTTTGGAGTAATTTTTCACTGCCTAAACTTTGAAAACAGGCGTAAGTGGCCGGACATGCCCCCTTTTGAAAAAAAAATTCTGTTCCAAAGTGAAACTGTTCTCACTGACTAGAAATGGAGCAAACTAAATGCTGAGAATTCAAATTTCTAAGATATTCCATTCTAAACCAGTTGCTCCAAAAAAACAGGAGCAACTCAGGCCGAAACTTGGCCCCAATAACTCTGTTTCTCTCTCCACAGATGCTGACTGGCCTGCTGAGTATTTTCAGCATTTTCTGTTTTTATTGCTTATTTCCAGCATCCGCAGTATTTTGCTTTTGTGTTAGTGATCCAGAAAGCCTGGACTAGCAATCTAGGGAACGCAAGTTCAAATCCCACCATGGCTATTTGAATTCAGTTTCATAAATCTGGAAATAAAAAGCTGGTATCAGTAAAAAGTGACCGTGAAGTTGTCGGATTGTCGTAAAAACCCAATTGGTTCACGAATGGCCTTTAGGAAAGGAAACCTGCTGGACTGGCCGAAATGTGGCTCCAGTCCTGCAATCAATGTGGCTGACTATAAACTGCACTTTGACATGGCCTAGCATGCTATGCAATTGTAAAAGTACAATTTGGAATTAGCAATAAATACCAGCCTCACCAGCGACGCCCGCATTCCGAGAATGAATTTTTTTCAAAGTTGAAATAATTTTTTCAGCAGTTTGAAGGTCTTTGTTTTTTTCCCTCCCAGGAGTGACACCGTTAAACACCTCATCCCCCTCCCAACCCAGCCCAGCCCCCAAATAAAAGAACAACTGATCTGGGTGAGGTCTGCTGTTTGAAATCTACTCCTCATTACTTTTTTTTAATCAACACGAGCCTTTGTTGATATTGTGTGCAAAATATCGCTGTCGAACGATTGAATTGGCCAATATGGAAGTTTTACTGTGAACAGATTTTCTTTTTGCAGTTGGGGAAGAACAGAAAGTTTTTAATGGATTTACAACTTGGATTTATATATACATTTCTTAACTGAAAGATATAAATAATTGGTGCAGGCGACGCCACAAGAGATAGTGTAGTGACTTTGATGGCCTGAAATCCAGAGGGATTAAAGTTGTAAATATACTGGTAAGCATCTCTTAACCCATTCAGAGAAAGAGGTTAATTAAACTGCAGTGTTTTTAAAGCAATTGTAATCCATTCACATGTATTTCATAGAAACATAGAAAATAGGTGCAGGAGTAGGCCATTCGGCCCTTCGAGCCTGCACCGCCATTCAATGAGTTGATGGCTGAACATGCAACTTCAGTACCCCATTCCTGCTTTCTCACCATACCCCTTGATCCCCCTAGTAGTAAGGACTACATCTAACTCCTTTTTGAATATATTTAGTGAATTGGCCTCAACAACTTTCTGTGGTAGAGAATTCCACAGGTTCACCACTCTCTGGATGAAGAAGTTTCTCCCCATCTTGGTCCTAAATGGCTTACCCCTTATCCTTAGATGTGACCCCTGGTTCTGGACTTCCCCAACATTGGGAACACTCTTCTTGCATCTAACCTGTCTAAACCCGTCAGAATTTTAAACGTTTCTATGAGATCCCCTCTCAATCTTCTCAACTCCAGTGAATGCAAGCCCAGTTGATCCAGTCTTTCTTGATATGTCAGTCCCGCCATCCCAGGAATCAGTCTGGTGAACCTTTGCTGCACTCCCTCAATAGCAAGAATGTCCTTCCTCAAGTTAGGAGACCAAAACTGTACACAATACTCCAGGTGTGGCCTCACCAAGGCCCTCTACAACTGTAGTAACACCTCCCTGCCCCTGTACTCAAATCCCCTCACTATGAAGGCCAACATGCCATTTGCTGTACCTGCATGCCAACCTTCAATGACTGATGTACCATGACACCCAGGTCTCTTTGCACCTCCCCTTTTCCTAATCTGTCACCATTCAGATAATAGTCTGTCTCTCTGTTTTTACCACCAAAGTGAGTAACCTCACATTTATCCACATTATACTTCACCTGCCATGCATTTGCCCACTCCCCTAACCTATCCAAGTCACTCTGCAGCCTCATAGCATCCTCCTCACAGCTCACACTGCCACCCAACTTAGTGTCATCCGCAAATTTGGAGATACTACATTTAATCCCCTCGTCTAAATCATTAATGTACAATGTAAACAGCTGGGGCCCCAGCACAGAACCTTGTGGTACCCCACTAGTCACTGCCTGCTATTCTGAAAAGTACCCATTTACTCCTACTCTTTGCTTCCTGCCTGCCAACCAGTTCTCAATCCACGTCAGCACACTACCCCCAATCCCATGTGCTTTAACTTTGTACATTAATCTCTTGTGTGGGACGTTGTCGAATGCCTTCTGAAAGTTCAAATACACCACATCAACTGGTTCTCCCTTGTCCACTCTACTAGAAACATCCTCAAAAAATTCCAGAAGATTTGTCAAGCATGATTTCCCTTTCATAAATCCATGCTGACTTGGACCTATCATGTCACCTCTTTCCAAATGCGCTGCTATGACATCCTTAATAATTGATTCGATCATTTTACCCAATACTGATGTCAGGCTGACCGGTCTATAATTCCCTGTTTTCTCTCTCCCTCCTTTTTTTTAAAAAGTGGGGTTACATTGTCTACCCTCCACTCCATAGGAACTGATTCAGAGTCTATGGAATGTTAGAAAATGACTGTCAATGCATCCGCTATTTCCAAGGCCACCTCCTTAAGTACTCTGGGATGCAGTCCATCAGGCCCTGGGGATTTATTGGCCTTCAATCCCATCAATTTCCCCAACACAATTTCCCGACTAATAAGGATTTCCCTCAGTTCCTCCTCCTTACTAGACCCTCTGACCCCTTTTATATCCGGAAGGTTGTTTGTGTCCTTAATGAATACCGAACCAAAGTACTTGTTCAATTGGTCTGCCATTTCTTTGTTCCCCGTTATGACTTCTCCTGATTCTGACTGCAGGGGACCTACATTTGTCTTTACTAACCTTTTTCTCTTAACATATCTATAGAAGCTTTTGCAGTCCGTCTTAATGTTCCCTGCAAGCTTCTTCTCGTACTCCATTTTCCCTGCCCTAATCAAAACCTTTGTCCTCCTCTGCTGAGTTCTAAATTTCTCCCAGTCCCCGGGTTCGCTGCTATTTCTGGCCAATTTGTATGCCACTTCCTTGGCTTTAATACTACCCCTGATTTCCCTTGATAGCCACGGTTGAGCCACCTTTCGCTTTTTTATTTTTATGCCAGACAGGGATGTACAATTGTAGTTCATCCATGCGGTCTCTAAATGTCTGCCATTGCCCATCCACTGTCAACCCCTTAAGTATCATTCGCCAATCTATCCTAGCCAATTCACGCCTCATACCTTCAAAGTTACCCTTCTTTAAGTTCTGGACCATGGTCTCTGAATTAACTGTTTCATTCTCCATCCTAATGTAGAATTCCACCATATTATGGTCACTCTTCCCCAAGGGGTCTCGCACAACGAGATTGCTAATTAATCCCCTCTCATTACACAACACCCAGTCTAAGATGGCCTCCCCTCTAGTTGGTTCCTCAACAAATTGGTCTAGAAAACCATCCCTTATGCACTCCAGGAAATCCTCCTCCACCGTATTGCTTCCAGTTTGGTTAGCCCAATCTATATGCAAATTAAAGTCACCCATGATAACTGCTGCACCTTTATTGCATGCATCCCTAATTTCCTGTTTGATGCCCTCCCCAACATCACGACTACTGTTTGGAGGTCTGTACACAACTCCCACGAACGTTTTTTGCCCTTTGGTGTTCTGCAGCTCTACCCATATAGATTCCACATCATCCAAGCTAATGTCCTTCCTAACTATTGCATTAATCTCCTCTTTAACCAGCAATGCTACCCCACTTCCTTTTCCTTTTATTCTAACCTTCCTGAATGTTGAATACCCTTGGATGTTGAGTTCCCAGCCCTGATCATCCTGGAGCCACGTCTCGGTAATCCCAATCACATCATATCTGTTAACATCTATTTGCACAGTTAATTCACCCACCTTATTACGGATACTCCTTGCAGTAAGACACAAAGCCTTCAGGCTTGTTTTTTTAACACCCTTTGTCCTTTTAGAATTATGATGTCGTATGGTCCTTTTTTTTTCCTGCCTTTGTTTACTCGGCCTTCCACTATTGCTTTTTACCTTTCTACCATCAGTTTCTGACTCCATATTACTTCGCCCTGTCTCGCTGCATAGGTTCCCATCTCCCTGCCACATTAGTTTAAACACTCCTGAACTGCATTAGAAAATGTTACCCCCAGGACATGCCACAACTGTTACTTTGATGATCTCGTGTTGCACGTTGAGAGTCAAGACCTTGTTGTCTTCAAGTGAAGCAGGATAGTTGGCGAGGGATAATTGAAGTGTAATTCAGTCATCACATGCAATTCCTATTTTTATAGAATGTTTAGATTTCATACTGTTAATAATAATAATTACATTGCACAATGTCTGGCAATTTGAGAAAGTAGAATTAGTTGGAACTTAGGAGTTTCTCTGAACTATGGGTTGAGACGAAGTGAAATTGAAAATTGAGGCACTGTAGTCACTGCCATCACTGACAGGAGGGTGTAATTACAGTGTGCCAAGTTTAAATAGGCCGTTTCCATTATAAATGATGACAGCAATTGATAATGGGAAAAGTTGGCAAGAAGAGCACATCAAAGTTTGAAGATTTTTTATATTTATCTGAAAAAATGTGAGGTTGCATAAATCCCCAGTGGCAGTTTTAGGCATACTGACCACAAGATTCTAGGTTCAAATCTCAGTCAATGCTGAATTGGCTGATCTCAGCCAAGCCAGCAGTTGAGATGCTACAATTTATCTCCACACTCCTGAGTTAGGGAAGGGAAAACATTCAGCCAGTGGGCACAAGTGATTCCATAGCATTATTCAAAAACAAAGGCAGTTGGTGAGGCGCGAGTCCGGGGTCGGAGGCCTATAAAAGGCCCAGCGGCAGCGAGAGGCGTACTTGTGCAGCTACAGGGAGAAGGCAAAAAAGAAGTAGAAAGAAACAGAAAGGTGACGTCACAGCCAAGGGGTAAGTGATTGGCTGGTGATTGGTAAGTAGTTTTTCTTTTTTCTCTTCTATAACAGTGAGTAAACTTTAGCATTGTTGTTGCCTATCTAAGGGTTAAGTCATGACAGGACAGCTCAGTCACGTGTTATGCTCCTCCTGTACTATGTTGGAACTCAGGGAAGACTCCAGTGTTCCTGACGACTACGTGTGCGGGAAGTGTATCCGCCTCCAGCTCCTGACGGGCCGCGTTGCGGAGTTGGAGCTGAAGGTGGATTCACTCTGGAGCATCCACGATGCTGAGAATGACGTGAGTAGCACGTGCAGCGAGTTGGTCTTACCGCAGGTGAAGGGTCCACAGCCAGATAGGGAATGGAAGACCAGCAGGAAGAACAGTGCAAGGAAGGTAGTGCAAGGGTCCCCTGTGGTCATCCCCCTGCAAAACAGATACACTGCTTTGAGTACTGTTGAGGGGGATGACTCATCAGGGGAGGGCAGCAGCAGCCAAGTTCATGGCACCATGGCTGGCTCTGTTGAACAGGAGGGGAGGAAAAAGAGTGGGAGAGCGATAGTGATAGGGGATTCAATTGTAAGGGGAATAGATAGGCGTTTCTGTGGCCGCAACCGAGACTCCAGGATGGTATGTTGCCTCCCTGGTGCAAGGGTCAAGGATGTCTCTGAGCGGGTGCAGGACATTCTAAAAAAGGAGGGAGAACAGCCAGTTGTCGTGGTGCACATTGGTACCAACGACATAGGTAAAAAAAGGGATGAGGTCCTACGAAACGAATTTAAGCAGCTAGGAGCTAAATTAAAAAGTAGGACCTCAAAAGTAGTAATCTCGGGATTGCTACCAGTGCCACGTGCTAGTCAGAGTAGGAATCGCAGGACAGCGCAGATGAATATATGGCTTGAGCAGTGGTGCAGCAGGGAGGGATTCAAATTCCTGGGGCATTGGAACCGGTTCTGGGGGAGGTGGGACCAATACAAAGCGGACGGTCTGCACCTGGGCAGAACCGGAACCAATGTCTGAGGGGGAGTGTTTGCTAGTGCTGTTGGGGAGGAGTTAAACTAATATGGCAGGGGGATGGAAATCAATGCAGGGAGACAGAGGGAAACAAAAAGGAGACAAAAGCAAAAGACAGAAAGGAGATGAGGAAAAGTGGAGGGCAGAGAAACCCAAGACAAAAAACAAAAAGGGCCACTGTACAGCAAAATTCTAAAAGGTAAAAGGGTGTTAAAAAAACAAGCCTGAAGGCTTTGTGTCTTAATGCAAGGAGTATCCGTAATAAGGTGGATGAATTATCTGTGCAAATAGATGTTAACAAATATGATGTGATTGGGATTACGGAGACGTGGCTCCAGGATGATCAGGTCTGGGAACTCAACATCCAGGGGTATTCAACATTCAGGAAGGATAGAATAAAAGGAAAAGGAGGTGGGGTAGCATTGCTGGTTAAAGAAGAGATTAATGCAATAGTTAGAATGGATATTAGCTTCGATGATGTGGAATCTATATGGGTAGAACTGCAGAACACCAAAGGGCAAAAAACGTTAGTGGGAGTTGTGTACAGACCTCCAAACAGTAGTTGTAATGTTGGGGAGGGCATCAAACAGGAAATTAGGGGTGCATGCAATAAGGGTGCAGCAGTTATAATGGATGACTTTAATATGCACATAGATTGGGCTAACCAAACTGGAAGCAATACGGTGGAGGAGGATTTCCTGGAGTGCATAAGGGATGGTTTTCTAGACCAATATGTCGAGGAACCAACTAGGGGGGAGGCCATCTTAGACTGGGTGTTGTGTAATGAGAGAGGATTAATGAGCAATACCGTTGTGCAAGGCCCCTTGGGGAAGAGTGACCATAATATGGTGGAATTCTGCATTAGGATGGAGAATGAAACAGTTAATTCAGAGACCATGGTCCAGAACTTAAAGAAGGGTAACTTTGAAGGTATGAGGCATGAATTAGCTTGGATTGATTGGCGAATGATACTTAAGGGGTTGACTGTGGATGGGCAATGGCAGACATTTAGAGACCGCATGGATGAACTACAACAATTGTACATTCCTGTCTGTCGTAAAAATAAAAAAGGGAAGGTGGATCAACCGTGGCTATCAAGGGAAATCAGGGATAGTATTAAAGCCAAGGAAGTGGCATACAAATTGACCAGAAATAGCAGTGAACCCGGAGACTGGGAGATATTTAGAACTCAGCAGAGGAGGACAAAGGGTTTGATTAGGGCAGGGAAAATGGAGTACGAGAAGAAGCTTGCAGGGAACATTAAGACGGATTGCAAAAGTTTCCATAGATATGTAAAGAGAAAAAGGTTAGTAAAGACAAACGTAGGTCCCCTGCAGTCAGAATCAGGGGAAGCCATAACGGGGAACAAAGAAATGGCGGACCAATTGAACAAGTACTTTGGTTCGGTATTCACTAAGGAGGACACGAACAACTTTCCGGATATAGGAGGGGTCAGAGGGTCTAGTAAGGAGGAGGAACTGAGGGAAATCCTTATTAGTCGGGAAATTGTGTTGGGGAAATTAATGGGATTGAAGGCCGATAAATCCCCAGGGCCTGATGGACTGCATCCCAGAGTACTTAAGGAGGTGGCCTTGGAAATAGCGGATGCATTGACAGTCATTTTCCAACATTCCATTGACTCCGGATCAATTCCTATGGAGTGGAGTGTAGCCAATGTAACCCCACTTTTTAAAAAAGGAGGGAGAGAGAAAACAGGGAATTATAGGCCGGTAAGCCTGACATCGGTTGTGGGTAAGATGATGGAATCAATTATTAAGGATGTCATAGCAGCGCATTTGGAAAGAGGTGACATGATAGGTCCAAGTCAGCATGGATTTGTGAAAGGGAAATCATGCTTGACAAATCTTCTGGAATTTTTTGAGGATGTTTCCAGTAGAGTGGACAAGGGAGAACCAGTTGATGTGGTATATTTGGACTTTCAGAAGGCTTTCGACAAGGTCCCACACAAAAGATTAATGTGCAAAGTTAAAGCACATGGGATTGGGGGTCGTGTGCTGACATGGATTGAGAACTGGTTGTCAGACAGGAAGCAAAGAGTAGGAGTAAATGGGTACTTTTCAGAATGGCAGGCGGTGACTAGTGGGGTACCGCAAGGTTCTGTGCTGGGGCCCCAGCTGTTTGCACTGTACATTAATGATTTAGACGAGGTGTTTAAATGTAGCATCGCCAAATTTGCGGATGACACGAAGTTAGGTGGCAGTGTGAGCTGCGAGGAGGATGCTATGAGGCTGCAGAGCGACTTGGATAGGTTAGGTGAGTGGGCAAATGCATGGCAGATGAAGCATAATGTGGATAAATGTGAGGTTATCCACTTTGGTGGTAAAAACAGAGAGACAGACTATTATCTGAATGGTGACAGATTAGGAAAAGGGGAGGTGCAACAAGACCTGGGTGTCATGGTACATCAGTCATTGAAGGTTGGCATGCAGGTACAGCAGGCGGTTAAGAAAGCAAATGTCATCTTGGCCTTCATAGCGAGGGGATTTGAGTACAGGGACAGGGAGGTGTTGCTACAGTTGTACAGGGCATTGGTGAGGCCACACCTGGAGTATTGTGTACAGTTTTGGTCTCCTAACCTGAGGAAGGACATTCTTGCTATTGAGGGAGTGCAGCGAAGGTTCACCAGACTGATTCCCGGGATGGCGGGACTGACCTATCAAGAAAGACTGGATCAACTGGTCTTGTATTCACTGGAGTTCAGAAGAATGAGAGGGGACCTCATAGAAACGTTTAAAATTCAGACGGGTTTAGACAGGTTAGATGCAGGAAGAATGTTCCCAATGTTGGGGAAGTCCAGAACCAGGGGTCACAGTGTAAGGATAAGGGGTAAGCCATTTAGGACCGAGATGAGGAGAAACTTCTTCACCCAGAGAGTGGTGAACCTGTGGAATTCTCTACCACAGAAAGTTGTTGAGGCCAATTCACTAAATATATTCAAAAAAGAGTTAGATGTAGTCCTTACTACTAAGGGGATCAAGGGGTATGGTGAGAAAGCAGGAATGGGGTACTGAAGTTGCATGTTCAGCCATGAACTCATTGAATGGCGGTGCAGGCTAGAAGGGCCGAATGGCCTACTCCTGCACCTATTTCCTATGTTTCTATGTTTCGAACAAACGCAGCGCTATTTTGGTGTCCTGTCCACCATTTAACCAACACCATTAAAAGCAAATGTATTGGTCATTCATCAATTTGCTGCTCATAGCACCTTGCTGTGTGCAAATTGGCTGTTGTGTCGACATAACATATTGACCAAAATTAATTCATTCGTTATGAAGTTCTTTGGGACATACTGAGGATGTGACAAGTCATTATGTAAATACAAGTTCCCTTGTTCATTTATTCTTTCTTATATGCTTCAGGTAAAAGGGAATCATTCACTTTTATCTCATAATATATGGTTTTACTGCATTTCAAGGTCAGGAGTAGGTCGGTTAAAGTAATAAAGTAATTCTTGATTGATACAATACTTGTGTGCTGCAAAACTCTATAGTTCAGCATTAGATGTTTCACATAAACAGTCATCATCATATCATCATCATAGGCAGTCCCTCGGAATCGAGGAAAACTTGCTTCCACTCTAAGCATGAGTCCTTATTGGCTGAACAGTCAAATACGAGAACCACAGTCCCTGTCACAGGTGGGGCAGAAGTCGTTGAAGGATAGGGTGGGTGGGACAGGTTTGCCGCACGCTCTTTCCGATGCCTGCGCTTGATTTCTGCATTCTCTCAGCGATGAGACTCGAGGTGCTCAGCGCCCTCCTGGTTGCACTTCCTCCACTTAGGGTGGTCTTTGGCCATGGTCTCCCAGGTGTCAGTGGGGATGTTGCACTTTATCAGGGAGGCTTTGAGGGTGTCCTTGTAACGTTTCCATTGCCCACCTTTGCCTTGTTTGCTGTGAAGGAGTTCCAAGTAGAGCGCTTGCTTTGGGAGTCTCATGTCTGGCATACGAACTATGTGGCCTGCCCAGCGGAGCTGATCAAGTGTGGTCAGTGCTTCAATGCTGGGGATGTTGGCCTGGTCAAGGATGCTAACGTTGGTGCATCTATCCTCCCAGGGGATTTGTAGGAGCTTGTGGAGACATCGTTGGTGGTATTTCTTCAGCGACTTGAGGTGTCTATTGTACATTGTCCATGTCTCTGAACCATACAGGAGGGCGGGTATTAGTCCAGCCCTGTAGATCATGAGCTTGGTGGCAGATTTGAGGGCCATAATCTGCCATAAACAGTATGTATAGGTTGGACCTTTGTTTATCCAGGACTTGCTTATCCGGCACCACCCCTCGTCCGGCATGATTCTGGTGGCCGGGGGCGCATACACAAAATGCAAATGACCTCCACCCCGACTTTGGAGCTGTGCCGACACTTGGCCCGCTGGGGCCGCCCTGACCCTTGGCTCATTGGGGCTGCTCCCACACTCGGCCCGCTGGGGCTGCTCCCACACTCGGCCCGCTGGGGCTGCTCCCACACTCGGCCCGCTGGGGCTGCTCCCACACTCGGCCCGCTGGGGCTGCTCCCACACTCGGCCCGCTGGGGCTGCTCCCACACTCGGCCCGCTGGGGCTGCTCCCACACTCGGCCCGCTGGAGCCGCCCTGACCCTCGGCTCATTGGGGCTGCTCCCACACTCGGCCCGCTGGGGCTGCTCCCACACTCGGCCCGCTGGGGCTGCTCCCACACTCGGCCCGCTGGGGCTGCTCCCACACTCGGCCCGCTGGGGCTGCTCCCACACTCGGCCCGCTGGGGCCGCCCTGACACTGGGCTTGTTGGGGCTGCTCCCACACTCGGCCCGCTGGGGCTGCTCCCACACTCGGCCCGCTGGAGCCGCCCTGACCCTCGGCTCATTGGGGTTGCTCCCACACTCGGCCCGCTGGGGCTGCTCCCACACTCGGCCCGCTGGGGCTGCCCTGACACTTGGCCCGCTGGGGCTGCTCCCATACTCGGCCCGCTGGGGCTGCCCTGACACTTGGCCCGCTGGGGCTGCTCCCACACTCGGCCCGCTGGGGCTGCCCTGACACTTGGCCCGCTGGGGCTGCTCCCACACTCGGCCCGCTGGGGCTGCTCCCACACTCGGCCCGCTGGGGCTGCTCCCACACTCGGCCCGCTGGGGCTGCTCCCACACTTGGCCCGCTGGGGCTGCTCCCACACTCGGCCCGCTGGGCCTGCTCCCACACTCGGCCCGCTGGGGCTGCTCCCACACTCGGCCCGCTGGGGCTGCTCCCACACTCGGCCCGCTGGGGCTGCTCCCACACTCGGCCTGCTGGGGCTGCTCTCACACTCGGCCCGCTGGGGCTGCTCCCACACTCGGCCCGCTGGGGCTGCTCCCACACTCGGCCCGCTGGGGCTGCTCCCACACTCGGCCCGCTGGGGCTGCCCTGACACTTGGCCCGCTGGGGCTGCTCTCACACTCGGCCCGCTGGGGCTGCTCCCACACTCGGCCCGCTGGGGCTGCTCTCACACTCGGCCCGCTGGGGCTGCTCCCACACTCGGCCCGCTGGGGCTGCCCTGACACTCGGCCCGCTGGGGCTGCTCCCACACTCGGCCCGCTGGGGCTGCTCCCACACTTGGCCCGCTGGGGCTGCCCTGACACTCGGCCCGCTGGGGCTGCTCCCACACTCGGCCCGCTGGGGCTGCTCCCACACTCGGCCCGCTGGGGCTGCTCCCACACTCGGCCCGCTGGGGCTGCTCCCACACTCGGCCCGCTGGGGCTGCTCTCACACTCGGCCCACTGGGGTTGCTCCCACACTCGGCCCGCTGGGGCTGCCCTGACACTCGGCCCGCTGGGGCTGCTCTCACACTCGGCCCGCTGGGGCTGCTCTCACACTCGGCCCGCTGGGGCTGCTCCCACACTCGGCCCGCTGGGGCTGCTCTCACACTCGGCCAGCTGGGGCTGCTCTCACACTCGGCCCGCTGAGGCTGCTCCCACACTCGGCCCGCTGGGGCTGCTCCCACACTCGGCCCGCTGGGGCTGCTCCCACACTCGGCCCGCTGGAGCTGCTCCCACACTCGGCCCGCTGGGGCTGCTCCCACACTCGGCCAGCTGGGGCCGTGTTGCCACCCGTTGAGGCCACGCTGACACTCGGCTCACCGACACTTCCTTAGCGGCCCACCGACACTTCGGGCCTGCCCAGGGTACTGACCTCCTCCCCTCCCCCCGACCTCGAGTCGCTGACCTCCCCGCATCCGGCAAAATCACTTATTCGGCACAGGCCAGGTCCCGAGAGTGCCGGATAAGGGAGGGTCAACCTGCATTATGAATAGTATGAATGAAATAAATTTCAAATGTATATGGTCCTCTATAATCTGTGTGTGTCTCAGTGTCAGATATTACATAAAACTTCTGGAATTCAGCAACAGACATGTCACCAAAGTTGTCTTATGAATAGCCCAGCAGTTTAATGTTGCTAGAAGGAAGGAGATAGGATTAGGAAATGCGCATTAGTGAAGTATGTCAAGTATTGCCAGTAATCCTGTTTTAATGTTTAACCGTAAATAGGCCTCATCTTGGCAGCATAGTGAAGGTCGCGTTGCTGGCATAGATGGGTGTTTTGCTATTATTTCTAGGGTTTGCTTCTGCATTGTCAATCATGCAAAGCAAGTACCTCTAATGGAATAGGTGAGAGTGGCTGTTCAAGCAATTTTGCATTAAAAAAAAATAGACTCCCAACAAGGAAAGGCATCTTTAGCTCCAGGCAGGCTGTGCAGTCAATGTTCTCCAGCAGGACACGAATAAATGGACAACAGCAACACCAAGGTACGCTGAAACACCGTGAAAACGTATGTTGACATGCATGTGCAGAAGTGAATATCATGTTTGCATTAAACTGAATTGTTGTAACATCGTGCTTTGGCACAGAAGCACAGGAGATTGTTACTGGTTTGGCAACAGTGCCACAGCATATAGCAATAACTGAATCCCGGCCTTAATATCTTGGCAGAACTGCCAGACAGTTAGATTTATAAGATTAACCTTGTGTAATGTCTGATGGTTACATTGCAGGAAGAAGTTTGGGAATTGATATTTCTTATAAGTGATGCCAACATTCTGAAATGTGTTAATTTTGAATTGCAGTTTGGGGGACATGATGGGTAATTGATTGAAAGTTTAACCTTCCAGCTTCTGGGATCTGGGTTTAAATTCAGCCCAGACGAAGAGATACAAGTCTCTTTTTCTGGCATACATATGGTCCTAAACAAAATGGGTTTGAGGTCCTCTTAACTCAGGCCCCAGTTACTTCTAAGTCAACTGTAAATTGATACTAAATTGTCAGATCTCAATCAGAGGAGGCCCAAAATGGCTGGTTGGGCAATGAAAAATACTATACTAGTGTATTGTGATGTGGGAGGGGGAACTCTTCTAAGCTTAAGGCACATTGTAGGGCGAGAGGAGATGGCCCTTCATCTCACATCTAAGGCTGATATTTGGTGCAAAAAAGTGAGAATCTTTTTGCCTGCAGTAAGATTCCTGACCTTAGCCAACATCATCACCAGATACTAAAAATAATAAAAGCGTTCTGAAGAATTGTAAAAGCAACACATTTCCGGTAGATAAGAGTACCTTTGTACCAAGCAGATTAGACTTTGGCCCAGATTTTGCAGTAATAATAACAGTGAGACTATCGGCGCTTACTGTTATGATGGAGTAAATTGGACAGCAGCCTCCGGTGTCCGCAGATGCATAGTTAAATGTGGAAATCAGAAATACAAAAGCAAAATATTGCGAATGCTGGAATCTGAAATAAAAACAGAAAATGCTGGAAATCTCAGGAGGTCAGGCAACATCTGTGGAGAGAGAAACAGAGGTAACGTTTCAGGTCTGTGACCCTTCAACGGAAAATTGCTGTCCGAGTTGGGCTACTCCTCCAGCAGCTTTGCTAAACCGATACCTTGCCGAGAGACTCGGCATTAAACCACATGAAGGGCGTAAAGTAGCTGTACTTACCCACTAGCTATTCACTAAACACGCCAGTAAAGGTTAGGGCTGGTCCATTCAAGTGTAAGAGCATGATAAATCTTAGGGCCCAAGTTTCCACATGATTTGCGCCTGATTTTTAGGAACAACTGGTGGAGAACGGACTATCTTAGAAATCGCAATTCTCCACATTTTTTTTTCTGCAGTTCTAGGCAGGTAGAACAGTTCCACTTTGGAACAGAATTTTTTCTTCAAAAGGGGGCGTGTCCGGCCACTGACGCCTGATTTCAAAGTTTCCACAGTGAAAACGTACTCCAAACTAACTTAGAATGGAGCAAGTGAAGATTTTTGTAGACCTGAAAAAACTTGTTCTACACATTAAAAAATCAGGCGCAGGTTACAAATTAGGCGTCCAGAACGAGATGGGGGGGGGGAGGGGGGGGGAAGGGAAGTCATTAAATTCTATAATAAATCCTTATTTATACTTCTACAAATATTATACAAATAAATCCAACCTGAATAAACATTTATAAGCAAAGAAAAGGTTAAATAAACCATCTTCCTACCTGTGTGAAAGTGCTTCAGCCATCGTTCGTTCCCGCGGTGGGGGGAAGGGGGGGGGAGCCGTTCCGTTCGTTCCCGCGGAGGGGGGGGGAGCCGATCTGTTCGTTCCCGCGGAGGGGGGGGGGGGGGGAGCCGTTCTGTTCGTTCCCGCGGGGGGGGGGGGAGCCGTTCTGTTCGTTCCCGCGGAGGGGGGGGGGGGGGAGGGGGGGAGCCGTTCTGTTCATTCCCGCGGGGGGGGGGGGGGAGCCATTCTGTTCGTTCCCGCGGGGGGGGGGGGGGAGCCGTTCTGTTCGTTCCCGCGGGGGGGGGGGGGGAGCCGTTCTGTTCGTTCCCGCGGGGGGGGGGGGGGAGCCGTTCTGTTCGTTCCCGCGGGGGGGGGGGGGGAGCCGTTCTGTTCGTTCCCGCGGGGGGGGGGGGGGAGCCGTTCTGTTCGTTCCCGCGGAGGGGGGGGGGGGGGAGGGGGGGAGCCGTTCTGTTCATTCCCGCGGGGGGGGGGGGGGAGCCATTCTGTTCGTTCCCGCGGGGGGGGGGGGGAGCCGTTCTGTTCGTTCCCGCGGGGGGGGGGGGGGGAGCCGTTCTGTTCGTTCCCGCGGAGGGGGGGGGGGGGGGGGAGGGGGGGAGCCGTTCTGTTCGTTCCCGCGGGGGGGGGGGGGGGCCGTTCTGTTCGTTCCCGCGGGGGGGGGGGGGGGAGCCGTTCTGTTCGTTCCCGCGGTGGGGGGGGGGGGGGAGCCGATCTGTTCGTTCCCGCGGGGGGGGGGGGGGGGGGAGCCGTTCCGTTCGTTCCCGACGGCGGGCGGGGGTGGGGAGGGAAACGGCTGCCTCAACTTTCTGAGGCTTCCTGCAGCCTTCTCACTGCTGCAAGAAGCCTCAGCGCTGATGTGCTGATGGCAATGTGCTTTTATTAAAAAATGTTCAAAAATTAAACAGCTACAAAGAACTACAAAAATGGCCGAGTGCCAATGTTTCCTTCACACTGTGCGTGCGCGAACGCTCCAACGCGCAAGCGCAGCGTTGCCGGCAGGAAAAAAACTAATTTAAATGGTACCCGCCCTCTCCCACTTACAAAATCGGCGCGAGTGTAGGCTCCGCCCCCCTGGGCGCCGCGCCAAACAGACAAGGAGCTGCAAAGCGCTCCAGAATCGCACGTTTTTTTTCCGCCGCTGTTTTAGGCGCGAAAAACGGGCGCCCAGCTCGGAGGGGCGCCCGTTTTTTATCGTGTGGAAACTTGGGCCCATAATTACTACCAAACAATCTCTCTGGCTCTGAAAATTTACTTTTACAAATGAGGAGACTCATTCCTTCAGATTTTAATTATTGTTTGAAATTTTAAAATAATTAAAAATCTTTTTTACCTTTTCTTTCTGTTCCTTTTATCTCTCTCTCTCTCTCTCTCTCTCTCTTAATCCCATATTTCTTTACTCCTTGTTGCTTTCTGTGCATGATTTTACATTGAATTAAGGATGGTGGGGGGGGGGGGCGGGCGCGAGAGGCAGTTCTGGTCAGGATCCCAGCATGCGTTTTTTTTTCAACAGGATCCCAGCCCATAAGCCAACCTGATTGGCAAACTTGGCTCCCTGTCGGGCAGGGAACGCTGCAGAAGAGGCTACAGCCCAGTAGCATGTAGGTATCTTGCTACTGGGGTCGGCATCACGAGGGGGAAGTGGTAACAGCATGGCTTGGAGGGTCGTGAGGTGATCACAGCAGGACGGAGGGAGATCGGGTGCAGAGACACAAGCTGGAATTTTCTGGTGTGAAAGTAGGCACGATCGGTGGCAGGACGGGTGGGAAAGTTGTTATTTTTGACAGCGGGTCGAGAACCCACTGTTCTCCCACCCCCACGTGCCTTTCCGCAGGCATGTCTGTCATTGCGGAGCTGATCCGATCGGAAGCGGCGGGCATCCCAATTGAAATCAATATCAGGTAGTTTTAAGGCACTGAAGAGTCTTTTTTCACTTACTTTTTAAACTTCCCTGCATGGCCACAGGATTATGCAGCTTAGGAAGCAAGTCTGTCAGCCTGAGGCGGGAGTTTCGTGGCCATTGCTTCTGCTGATTACTTGACAGCATCAAATGTACAGTAAAAACTCACACCTGACAGATGATCACTTTCCTTAGGCAGAAGCTGTTGCTCAGTCCATTTACAGCACAGATTCTGCAGGGTGCAAGTGTTTCCAGCAAAGTCTCCATCCAGTGTCACCTCATTGGAAGAACTCTCTCACCACTGTCGTCTGTACTTCACCTGCCATCTATTCCATCAACATGGGTGCCGTTTGTATTGTCTTAACTTGGTCCTCAGAATCAGACCACGATGAGCCCCAACACCAGCAGCACCAACAACAACACCAGCCTTCTCCACAATCACCTGATGCTACACAGGACAGAGAGCATCAGCACCTGAGCGCATTGCTGCCCAGGTGATGTGTATGCAATAACTATTAAACTGAGTACTATTTAGCTCCAAGAGGTATAACCTTGGCTCTACTTTATTAAGGCCCAAACTGACTAATGTACAAAATGGCTGGCCTTTTATACTTGGGCTGCACACCAGTGCATGCAGCTCAATGGCCTCCAACAGTGATGTCATCGAGTGGTTAGTGATCCCAAAAGTACATACATGATACCGGGAGGCCAAGGATGGTCTCATCATGGCCAGGTTTTAGTTAACTTTACACTGTGCACCCATATGGCTGCCATATGATGCATCAGGTTGGCACCACCCGACACCAACACCATAAAGCATCAATACAATGCGCAAGCCATTGCTTTCACACTCATCACCATTGTAGGAGGTACTGTAAGATCTCACCAGTCACTGCAACTCACTAAGCCACTTCCAAAGGTGTACACAAATCTATCCAAGACTGGAAAGTATTGCAAATAAAGATTTTTATGTTTGACACCACATTAACAGAAACTTTACATAAACATTACTTAAAACACTGAAGTGGCTACCCTTGTCTGTTGTTAGTTGGTTTGATTGCACTAGGATGAGGGTGAGTGTGAGGGGTGGCTACTGAGATGGGGATCTTATAATGTAGATCGAGAGAGAGAGGTGAGTGGACATGCAAGGTGTTGGTGTGAGCAAGGATGTGCAGGAACAGGATAGGAAAGGCAGAGTGATGGGGATGTGATGAGAGGCACAGCAGGATGCAGTTGAGTGTGGCTTTGTACTAACGTTTCCTGATCTAATGAGATAATTGAAACATTTGCGTCAATGCACGCGTCACTGCACCCAGGTCCTCCTGACGACATTCCCGCATATAACCTCCTCTGCAATGTGCAACCAGGCTGTCTTGGTTTCCTAGGGAGGTCTCTTCTGCAGATCGGAAGGGAAGAGGACTTCCCTGCTTGCTCTGACTCCCTCCATAAGCATATGGAGCGGGTCATCGGAGAACCTGGGTGCAGCCCCCTGCCTCTGTGCAGTCATTGTCAGTGTTTACAGCACTTGAAAAGTAATGTGGCCATGGTCCCTTCAAAGATCCTGGCTGAAAACGCATCATGAATGACGTCACCAGAGCCGCTCCATCTCATTGGGCCAGGTAACGTGCTGGGCAGACTTAATAGGACCCATTAAGGTAATTTCATTTTCAACAATGGGAAGGAACCTGCAGCAGGGTCGTGACCCACCACGGACACCGCCCATACCAGACTCGCCTTGATAGGCAAAATTCCGGCCAAAGGGTCAGTGATCGCGGGGTGGGGGGTGCAATCTTATGTGGTGAGGGCTCCGATCACGGGGAAGGAATCAGCTTAGCTCTCCTACTCCTCTGGCCCTCAATCAATGCTGGAAAGCACTTCCCTCTTCCACGCAGCAGTCCTTGCCTCCCTTGAGCTGCCAGGTTTTCCGAGGCCCGGGAAACCCGCCTGACCAGCGTTAAAGCTGGAAGGGAGATATAATCTGAGGCACGCAGCCTCATTAAAATACTTAAATGAGCAACCCGCCTCCTGAGAGCGGATTGGTTGCCCACCCTGTTCTATCCTGCCTCCATTAACGTGGACTGGTTCAAGGCAGGTTGGATTTGGATTTGAGTTTTTAAAAATTTGACCATCCCACTCGACCCAAACCCACCCGATTTTGAGGGATTAGATTATCCACTGCGTGTCTCAGTGAGGATTCTTCAATCCGATTGGTTGAAAAGACAAGCTGTTGTTTGCCCTGTTCACACAGATCCCAAATGCCCTGTAAAGGGTGCCACGCTGTATCGGACTCCTGAGGCTTGTACGTTGTTGTGCGAAAGCCCACGTACAGTCTGCGGCCAGCTGTAAGCGTAATGAACGGCAAGTGCTGCTCGTTCACCGTTGCCCATAAAATCCGGGCCATTGTTGCAGTTGTAAAAATATCAAAGTGCTACATTGTGTCCATAATTACCCCCAAGTAAGTACTAGGACTGATTGGAATATTGATTAAGAAATTATGTTCATTATCAAGTATATACTATGATGGTTAACTGTGCTGGAAGTGCATCACATCCAGTGTGCAGATCTTGATTACCAAGGAATCATTACTGAAAGTATCCTTATTACATGAACAATCAGATTATCCATCATACTGCACAGGAGATGGATTTGATATTCATTATAACAAAATTACCTGTCTTTAAGTCCCATTTATCTATATTAAACTACTTATAATCAAAAAAAAATCTTTTAGCTTCTCTACAAATTCTATGGTATGAGGAGCTGTATTGCTCCCATTTCTACATGTACTTTTGTACTTTACAGGATATCTATTCCAAAAATGGGGCTTGCCTTAGACCAAAGGAAGGTTCAAAGCTTTTCCCTTAAATTCTCCTGCCCATTTGCACTTTCAGAAAAGGGCAATGTCCGGTTTCTCACACGTACTTCTGTTATCGTTGTTTTTTATTGATCCAGAATGCAAGAATAAAGTTAAGGGTTATTTTGGGAAGGTGTACAGGATAGCACTAGAATGAGAGTTTATTTTTCAGTCACCTGATTGATATATGTGTGACTCAAGCAGAGTGCCAAGCTGAATGATCGTGGGCAGGAACCCACGAAAAAAACAGCAACAAGAAAGGTAACTTTTTTTTTTACTTCCCTCGGCCACCTCGCCTTTAAGCATCGCCCCTGAAGCAACCGGCTGCCCGATCACGCCTCCTGCAGCTGTTGCTGCTGCAGGGGGCAGAAGTCAATTTCGGGTCCGGGGTGCTAACGGGGCAATACACACTGCGATGTCGTCCCGATCTCCGGGTGCAGGAGGTCGTCACGATCCCCGGGTGCTGGAGATCGGGGCGCAATGTCGTAGCGCCGCCGCTAAAATCCCGCTGAATATGGCGGGAGTCGATGTCAGCACCACGCCCGGTCGAACAGCCATGTTCTCCCCAAATGTCTCGCCCTCCCAACCAAGAAGGATGTGGCAAGGAAGGGTGGGGAAGAAGAGCAAGAAAAAAAAATAATGTGATAAATTAACAATGGTTTCAAAGCAATAAATGGAATGATTCCACTAATGGTAAAAAAAAACAAACTTGGCCGATTTAAATGAGACTGTCCTAAACTCTGATGAGTTCATTCTCATCTTGTCCTCTTACCATTGTGCACTTCCCCATGCTGCCATCATATCCCAATCTGCAGTTTGCATTTCCTTTCCATCCCTAGATGTCATTGTCATCATTCTTTCTTCCATCCCAGTACTACTGATCCTCTAGTTTTACCAGATGCTCTCCAATTATTGTAAAAGAACGTTTCAGAAATCAGCAACAATTCCAGTAGAGTATCTGAGGCACCTACATAGCAAACATAGAAGGTTCATGAAATGTTTGAAATATAATGATTTGTTAGGAATAATTACCTCCACTGTCTAACTTGAAAATTCTTTCTCTACCAGGCAGCAATTGTCTGACTGAGGAGCCCTTCAAATGGAGTAAAGCTCAACCCAAAGTCAGGACAGCCATAGGTAACAATGTAGTGTTCATTATTTTAAGTTATGGAGGGTGTTGTGGTACAGGAAAACACAGGCCATTGGCAGTCTGGAGCTCTGTGCTGTGAAGTGTCAGGAAGCTGATGTCTGTACTCTCCCAGCGAGTTCACATCATTAGTGAGAGATTACTGAGGAGGGAGGAGGGACAAGAAAGTTAGAAGGGTAAGTCACCACCCTGAGCTACTTTTAGCAACGGGTGACAGTGCAGCATTGATGAAGTCCTGGGCATAGCTTGTCAACCCAACCACTGAGGCAGAATCTGGAATGTGATTCGAAGAAACCCGAAGAGAGTGAAAAATAAAATGGACTGAACCAGCGATTTTATTACTGAAGATCGGTTTTCCAGTCACTGGACAGAACTTGGTTACCGATAAGTAATGTTTTATGTTTTCATTGTTCCAGCCTTTTAAAAATTAATTTTCTAAATATAAAATGAGAAATTAAAACACGTTGTCTGTTCTGTGCTTTGCAGGTAAACATTTTCAAAGTAATTGCTCATTCTCGTGGTGTTTTGTGAATTGAATCCACATCTGTCATGTTCCTTACCCTGTAACTTGCCTTAAGGAGAATATAGATAATCTCTCTCCCAGGACAGGCAAAACACAGCCTTGCATGCTTGCAATTATCGTATATGTCATATAAAATGAAGAAAATTGTGAGATAAATTTACTTAAAAATGTACAAACAGCCACCGCTCTAAGATTTGGAATTGTTTCTTGCTGGATGTGAATTTTGCAATTAAAGGGATGAACTGTTGACTTCAGGACAACACAACTCTAAAAATAAATTCAATTCCAGTTTGTTGAATAGATGATAGAGGGGCTTAAATCAGTGCTGATTACTTCTGATGACAAGAGGTTCCAAGCAAAGGAGAGGGTTTGGAAGCCACTGAAGGCAGGAGTCACAAGGGAGGTTACATAAGAACATAAGAAATAGGAGCAGGAGTAGGCCATACAGCCCCTCGCGCCTGCTCCGCCATTTAATACGATCATGGCTGATCCGATCATGGACTCAGGTCCACTTCCCTGCCCGCTCCCCATAACCCCTTATTCCCATATCGTTTATGTAAAGTCCTTACTCTACAGCATGAAACCACACAAGGCACATTCCAGGGACAAGGCCACTCTGTGACCTTAACTCTTTATTACCGGACTCCAGAAGTGATGACCCTGCGTGGGACCTCCTTTATATACCTGTGTGATCAGGTAAGGAGTGTCTCCCACAAGTTCACCCCCTGTGGTCAAGGTGTGCATCTGAGTTGAGTGTATACAGTAATACAGTGGTGTTACATTGTAGTTACAAACATGACATCACCTTCCCCCCTCCAAAGTCTTACTGGGATCATAAGTTCAGTCTTTCAGGTGGTCTGCACTCCCTCATGGAGCACCGCAGTTGGGGCTCTGGTTGTTGGACACTGATGTGAGTGTCTGTCACCTGTGGTGATTCCGGCCTGTCCGGGCTGACCTCACGGACTGTGCATTCTTCCAATTGCTCTTGTTGCACGTTCGCTGGCTGTAGTGTGAGCTCCATCTCATGGTCTTCTTCAGGTTCTTCCGTGTCCCTGCTGAACCTTTTTTTTTACTTGGTCCAGATGCTTATGGCATATCTGGCCATTGTTCAGTTTTATCACGATGATCCTATTCCCCTCTTTGCCAATTACAGTACCCTCAAGCCATTTGGGCCCCATGGCATGGTTGAGGACAAATACAGGATCATTTATTTCTATACATCTCCCCCTTGAATTTTGGTCATGGTACTCGTTTTGTGACTTGCGCTTGCCCTCAACTATGTCGGTCAGGACTGGGTGGATGAGGGACAACCGAGTTTTGAGTGTCCGTTTCATTAGTAGCTCTGCGGGCGGGACCCCCGTGAGCGAGTGCGGGCAGGATCTATAAGCCAGCAGGAGGCATGACAGGCGGCATTGTAGGGAGGGTCCTTGAATCCTGATCATACCTTGTTTAATGATTTGGACTGTCCATTCCGCCTGGACATTGGAGGCTGGCTTGAACGGCGCAGTCCTGATGTGGTTGATGCCATTGCCCGACATAAACTCCCAGAATTCATAGCTCATGAAACACGGGCCATTGTCACTAACCAGGATGTCCGGCAAGCCATGGGTTGCAAAGATCACATGTAGGCTTTCCACTGTGATGGATGACGTGCATGAATTCAGGATGATGCACTTGATCCATTTCGAGTACACATCTACTACAATGAGAAACATCTTCCCCATGAACGGGCCCCCGTAGTCAATGTGAATACGTGACCATGGCTTGGTGGGCCAGGGCCACGAGCTGAGCGGGGCCTCCCTGGGGGCATTACCCAGCTGGGCACAGGTCGTGCACCTGCGAACACAGTGTTCCAGGTCTGAATCAATTCCAGGCCACCAAACGTGTGACCGGGCAATGGCCTTCATCAGCACAATGCCTGGGTGCTCGCTGTGGAGTTCCCTGATGAATACCTCCCTGCCCTTCTGGGGCATGACTACCCGGCTGCCCCATAGTAGGCAGTCGGCTTGGATGGAGAGCTCATCCATCCGCCTGTGTAACGGCCTGACCTCCTCAGGGCATGCTTCGTGTGCGGGCGCCCAATCCCCGGTCAGGACACATTTCTTAATCAAAGATAGGAGGGGATCTCTGTTTGTCCAGATTTTGATCTGGCGGGCTGTGATGGGGGAGCCTGCACTGTCAAAGGCCTTGACAGCCACGACCATTTCAGCGCTTTGCTCAGCTGCCCCCTCGGTGGTGGCCAGTGGGAGCCTGTTGAGTGCGTCAGCGCAGTTTTCATTGCCGGGCTGGTGCCGGATGGAGTAGTCATAAGTAGCTAGCGTGAGGGCCCACCGCTGTAGGCGAGCTGATGTGTTGGCATTGATAGCCTTGCTGTCTGACAACAGGGATGTGAGTGGCTTGTGGTCCGTCTCTAATTTAAAACTTCCTACCGAAGAGGTACTGATACATTTTTTTTACACCATAGACACATGCAAGCACTTCCTTCTCGACCATGCCATATCCCCGTTCTGCTTGAGAGAGCGACGTGGAGGCATAAGCCACAGGTTGTAGTTGACCCTCAGCATTACCCTGCTGCAACATGCACCCAACCCCATAGGACGATGCATCACAAGTCAGAACTAAACATTTGCAGGGTCAACAATTTGTTTGAACAAAGTAGGTTTCACGCCCGATCAAAAGCCCGTTCCTGACAGTCCCCCCAAAACCAATCGCAACCCTTACGCAGGAGAACATGTAGCGGCTCCAACAACGTGCTCAAGTTCGGCAGAAAGTTCCCGAAATAGTTCAACAGTCCCAGGAATGAACGCAGCTCCGATGCGTTGCAGGGCCTGGGTGCTCGTTGAATCGCTTCTGTTTTGGATTCGGTGGGCCGAATCCCATCTGCAGCAACCCTCCTGCCCAGAAACTCAACCTCAGGAGCTAAGAACACACATCTAGACTTCTTGAGTCGCAGGCCTACCCGGTCCAGTCGGCGTAGCACCTCCTCCAGGTTGTGGAGGTGTCTTCGACCCATGATGAGGATGTCGTCCTGGAATACAATCATTCCAGGAATGGATTTAAGCAGGCTTTCCATGTTACATTGAAAAATCGCGGCCGCTGATCGAATGCCAAACGGGCACCTGTTATACGCAAACAGTCCCTTGTGCGTGGTGATGGTGGTCAGTAGTTTGGATTCATTGGCCAGTTCCTGGGTCATATAGGCTGAAATGAGGTCCAACTTGGTGAACAGTTTGCCACCTGTCAGCGTGGCGAAAAGGTCCTCTGCTCTTGGAAGCGGGTATTGGTCTTATAGGGACACCCGATTGATGGTGGCCTTGTAGTCACCACAGATCCTGACAGAGCCATCCGCTTTTAGAACGGGAATGATGGGGCTCGCCCAGTCGCTGAATTCAACAGGCGAGATGATGCCCTCTCGTAACAGCCGGTCCAATTCGCTCTCAATTTTTTCAGCGCATCACATACAGCACTGCGGTGGTGCACTGGCCTGGCATCCGGGGTGACATCTATCACTACTTTAGTGCCTTTAAAAGTCCCGATGCCCGGTTGAAATAGTGACTCGAATTTTTGTAGGACTTGTGAGCACGAACTTTGCTCCACCGAGGAAATTGTGTGAACATCCCCTCATTTCCAGTTCATCTCGGCTAACCAGCTCCTCCCCAACAGAGCGGGACCATTGCCTGGGACAATCCAGAGTGGCAGCCGGTTCACTAGCCCATTGTGTGTGACAGCCATCATTTCACTGCCTAGCACGGGAATGATTTCCTTGAGGTAAGTCCGTAATTGTGACTCAATACATTCTAATTTGGGTCAACTAGCTTCTCGAATTGCTGAACGCCCATGAGTGACTGGCTGGCCCCAGTGTCCAGCTCCATGCGTACTGGGATGCCATTCAACAAAACCCTCATCATCATTGGTGGCGTTTTGGTGTATGAACTGTGAATATTCGCCGCATGGACCCGTTGAACCTCGGCGTCCATCGATTTGCCCCAAAAGTCATCCTGTCTCACAGAACCCTCTTCTGGTCCCTCTGTCTCATATATCAGTCTGGTTGCAGGTTTTCTATACATTCGAGCTAAATGGCCACTGAGATTGCAGTTTCTGCAGACAAAATGTTGGAATCTGCACGATCTGGCTGAGTGTTTTCCCCCACACCTCCAGCATGAGTTAAAGTTTCTATTGTTGGTGACAAAGGGACTATGACCAGGAATTCTGCACTGACTGTCCCTTTGACTGCTCTTAAGTGCCCTATTAGTGGGTGTCAATGGACCCATCCCGGGCCGCATTGTCCACTGTGATGGCGTGAACGTCCATTCAACCTGCCATTGTCTCTGTTGAGATCCTGCTCTGGGATCTATTGCTGCCTGGTAAATGTCGGACTGCCCCTGCCTGCCTGCGGGGCTCTGAGTAGCATTTATGATGTTGACTCCCTGATCCATCGCCGCGTTAGAGGCAGAATTGTGCGCGTAAATCATTTTCGTCTCTTCCTCCCCCTCCGTGAAAATTTGAGCTAACAACGCTGCCGCTTCCAAGGTCAAGTCCTTGGTCTCAATTAACTTGCGAAAAATTCCCGCATGACCGATACCCTCGATGAAGAAGTCCCTTAGCATCTCCTCCCTGCAGGCGTCTGTGAACTTACAGAGGCTGGCCAAACGCCGGAGGTCCGCTACAAAGTCCGGTATGCTCTGTCCTTCACGACGTCGGTGGGTGTAGAATCTGTGTCGAGCCATGTGTATGCTGCTCACCGGTTTGAGGTGCTCCCCGGTTAGTTTGCTAAGCTCTTCAAAGGTTTTGTCCGACGGCTTTTCGGGTGCCAGTAAGTCCTTCATGAGCGCATAAGTCTTTGGCTCGCAGCTGGTCAGGAGATGAGCCCGTCGCTTGTCGGCCACTGCATCCCCTAGCCAGTCTTTAGTTACGAAGCTTTGCTGAAGCCTCTCAACAAAATCGTCCCAGTCTTCCCCCACACAGTACCGTTCCTCTGTGCTACCAGTGGCCATTCTCGTTGGTCGTGAATTCCCATTTCTCTTCGCCAATGTAAAGTCCTTACTCTACAGCATGAAACCACATGATGCACATTCCAGGGACAAGGCCACTCTGTGACCTTAACTCTTTATTACAGGACTCCAGAAGTGATGACCCTGCATGGGACCTCCCTTTATATACCTGTGTGATCAGGTAAGGAGTGTCTCCCACAAGTTCACCCCCTGTGGTCAAGGTGTGCATCTGAGTTGAGTGTATACAGTAATACAGTGGTGTTACATTGTAGTTACAAACATGACAGTTTAAGAAACTGTCTATTTCTGTCTTTATGTCCCAGCTTCCACAGCTCTCTGAGGCAGCGAATTTCACAGATTCACAACCCTCAGAGAAGAAATTTCTCATTTCAGTTTTAAATGGGCGGTGCCTTATTCTAAGATTATGCCCTCTAGTTCTAGTTTCCCCTATCAGTGGAAACATCCTCTCTGCATCTACCTTGTCAAGCCACCTCATAATCTTATACGTTTCGATAAGATCACCTCTCATTCTTCTGCATTCCAATGAGTAGAGGCCCAACCTACTCAACCTTTCCTCATAAGTCAATGCCCTCATCTCCGGAATCAACCTAGTGAACCTTCTCTGAACTGCCTCCAAAGCAAGTATATCCCTTTGTAAATATGGAAATCAAAACTGCACGCAGTATTCCAGGTGTGGCCTCACCAATACCATGTATAACTGTAGCAAGACTCCATTGGCCTTCCTAGTCACTTGCTGTACCTGCATATACTATCCTTTTGTGTTTCATGCGCAAGTTACCCCAGGTCCCGTTATACTGCAGCACTTTGCAATCTTTCTCCATTTAAATAATAACTTGCTCTTTGATTTTTTTTCTGCCAAAGTGCATGACCTCACATTTTCCAACATTCTACTCCATCTGCCAAATTTTTGCCCACTCACTTAGCCTGTCTATGTTCTTTTGTAGATTTGTTGTTTCCTCCTCACACATTGCTTTTCCTCCAATCTTTGTAATGTCAGCAAACTTGGCTATGTTACACTCGGTCCCTTCTTCCTAGTCATTAATATATTTATATTGTTAACATAGAGGTTGTGCACTTTGACTTGTTTGAAGGGATACTATAGAAATTCCTCCAGGGTGGTCACACAAAGTGGGCAGTATTACCTGTAATAATTCCCGCCCAATATTCAGATCCATTGAAGTCAATAGCACTGAATATTGGGTGAGGTATGTAGCAAGCGAGTGGGGATACCATCCCTTTCGCGCAACCACTCGAGACTCATTTCTGCCCCCGGTTATGTTTCTGCATTTGTTCATTAAGCTATCTTCCTCTATGGACTTTTCCTCAAGGCTTTCCATCTTTGTTGCCTCAGTTAGGCATGGGGGCCATTGAAGTGTGATTAAAAACAACCATAGTGAATTCACTGAGTCGTCCATACTACAATAACCAAATAAGCAGACTTATTTGGAGATAGATGTTTTCTCAGCAAACCAAAACAACAGCCTGAGGAACTCCAGCAGTGATGTCCTGGGGCAGAAATGATAGGCCTTCAACAAATACAACTATCTTCATTTGTGCTAGGTATGATTCCAACCAGTGGAGAGTTTTCCCCACTCAATTCCCATTGAGTTCACTTTTACTCGGGCTCCTTGATGCCACACTCAGTCAAGTGCTGCCTTGATGCCAAGGGCACTCACTCTCGCCTCAGCTTGTAATTCAGCTCTTTTGTCCATGTTTGGACCAGGCTGGGGCCAAGTGGTCCTGGCAGATCCCAAACCGAGCATTGCTGGCAAGGTTGCAGGTAAGTGTCGCTTTATAGCACTGTCGACGACACCTTCCTTCACTTTGAGAATAGGCTGATGGGGGCAATAATTAGCCAGATTGAATTTGTATTGCTTTTTGTGAGTAGAACATATCTAGGCAGTTTTCCACTTCGTCAAGTAGCTGCCAGTGTTGTAGCTGTACTGGAACAGCTAGGCTAGAAAAGTGACTAGTTATGGCGGACAAGTCTTCAGCACTACAGCCAGGATGTTGTCGGGGCTCATAGCCTCTTCTGTATCCAGTGCGTTCAGCCGTTTCTTGATATCACGTGGAGTGAATCAGATTGGCTGAAGACTGGTGGGGACCTCAGGAGGAAGCTGAGATGGATCAATATTGTGATTTGGCAGTCCATGCAGAACTGAGTTTTAAACAGCTCCAAACTTATTACACTCATGGTTTTAGTATTTCATTAAAAATAAGATTATGTTTAATTTAGTGGGCTAACACGGGTGAGTTTGTGGACTGGCTCAGTTTATAAGAACATAAGAATTAGGAACAGGAGTAGGCCATCTAACCCCTCAAGCCTGCTCCGCCATTCAACAAGATCATGGCTGTCTGGCCGTGGACTCAGCTCCACTTACCCGCCCTCTCCTCGTAACCCTTAATTCCCTTATTGGTTAAAAATCTATCTATCTGTGATTTGAATACATTCAATGAGCTAGTCTCAACTGCTTCCTTGGGCAGAGAATTCCAGAGATTCACAACCCTCTGGGAGAAGAAATTCCTTCTAACCTCGGTTTTAAATTGGCTCCCCCGTATTTTGAGGCTGTGCCCCTGAGTTCTAGTCTCCCCGAACAATGGAAACAACCTCTCTGCCTCTATCTTGTCTATCCCTTTCATTATTTTAAATGTTTCTATAAGATCACCCCTCATCCTTCTGAACTCCAACGAGTAAAGACCCAATCTACTCAATCTATCATCATAAGGTAACCCTCTCATCTCCGGAATCAGCCTAGTGAATCGTCTCTGTACCCCCTCCAAAGCTAGTATATCCTTCCTTAAGTAAGGTGACCAAAACTGCACGCAGTACTCCAGGTGCGGCCTCACCAATACCCTGTACAGTTGCAGCAGGACCTCCCTGCTTTTGTACTCCATCCCTCTCGCAATGATGGCCAACATTCCATTCGCCTTCCTGATTACCTGCTGCACCTGCAAACTAACTTTTTGGGATTCATGCACAAGGACCCCCAGGTCCCTCTGCACCGCAGCATGTTGTAATTTCTCCCCATTCAAATAATATTCTCTTTTGCTGTTTTTTTTTCCCAAGGTGGATGACCTCACATTTTCCAACATTGTATTCCATCTGCCAAACCTTAACCCATTCGCTTAACCTATCTAAATCTCTTTGCAGCCTCTCTGTGTCCTCTACACAACCCGCTTTCCCATTAATCTTTGTGTCATCTGCAAATTTTGTTACACTACACTCTGTCCCCTCTTCCAGGTCATCTATGTATATTGTAAACAGTTGTGGTCCCAGCACCGATCCCTGTGGCACACCACTCACCACCGATTTCCAACCCGAAAAGGACCCATTTATCCCGACTCTCTGCTTTCTGTTAGCCAGCCAATTCTCTATCCATGCTAATACATTTCCTCTGACTCCGCGTAACTTTATCTTCTGCAGTAACCTTTTGTGTGGCACCTCATCGAATGCCTTTTGGAAATCTAAATACACCACATCCATCAGTACACCTCTTTCCACCATACTTGTTATATCCTCAAAGAATTCTAGTAAATTAGTTAAACATGATTTCCCCTTTATGAATCCATGTTGCGTCTGCTTGATTGCACTATTCCTATCTAGATGTCCCGCTATTTCTTCCTTAATGATAGCTTCAAGCATTTTCCCCACTACAGATGTTAAACTAACCGGCCTATAGTTACCTGCCTTTTGACTGCCCCATTTTTTAAACAGAGGCGTTACATTAGCTGCTTTCCAATCTGCTGGTACCTCCCCAGAGTCCAGAGAATTTTGGTAGATTATAACGAATGCATCTGCTATAACTTCCGCCATCTCTTTTAATACCCTGTGATGCATTTCATCAGGACCAGAGGACTTGTCTACCTTGAGTCCCATTAGCCTGTCCAGCACTACCCCCTCAGTGCTAGTGATTATCACAAGGTCCTCCCTTCCCACATTCCCGTGACCAGCAATTTTTGGCATGGTTTTTGTGTCTTCCACTGTGAAGACCGAAGCAAAATAATTGTTTAAGGTCTCAGCCATTTCCACATTTCCCATTATTAAATCCCCCTTCTCATCTTCTAAGGGACCAATATTTACTTTAGTCACTCTTTTCTGTTTTATATATCGGTGAAAGCTTTTACTATCTGTTTTTATGTTTTGCGCAAGTTTACTTTCGTAATCTATCTTTCCTTTCTTTATTGCTTTCTTCGTCATTCTTTGCTGTCGTTTAAAATTTTCCCAATCTTCTAGTTTCCCACTAACCTTGGCCACCTTATGGGTCCATTATCTTGGATGCTGCAACAGTAAAAGTGTGGTGTATGTAGCACACAAATCACTGACTCCACACCTGCTCTCTGGGGACCCGGGGCACGGCAGCACCCCGGGGAGCAGCAGCCTGTGGAGTGGTGAAGTCTTCCCAGCTCCCACGGACTGTCCCCATCCACCTCCAGCCGAGGAGTGTCAGCCCATCGCCTGCAATGACCCACAAAGGTAAACCGTGCGTCTCGTCCCCGTGGGATACCTGCACCATCGCTCTGCCAAGAACAGGTATTAGTTCCCTGGTGTAGGTACGCAGCTTCGCTGTGACCGGGACTAGCTTGGGTCGTGCAGCTGGGTTAATCCACTGTTTATCAAAAGTTCTCCGACTCATCAACGACGGACCCGAGCCCATGTCCACTTTCATGCTCACAGGGACTCCATTGATTTTTACTTCCCTTATCACTGGGGGCGAATCATCGGTACACGTGTACAGTCCGAACACCTCATCATCTTCTACCTGCTCCTCGCTGGATGATGGATCATTCCCCATCTCCTCAGCCACATGGTGAGTCCGATTTCTTTTACACATACGCTGAAGGTGGCCTTTCGTGTGGCAGGTATTGCACGTGTACTCCGCAAACCTGCACTGGTGAGCGCCATGGCTTCCTCCACAACGCCAGCATGGTGCTGCTTGATTGGCCCCCCTCAGCGGACTCAGTTCCAGGATCCCGAGGTCCATGCTCTCTGCCCTGGGCAGAGCCACGTTTTTCAGTTTTGTCCGTGGTGGGCGCTATCCTGTGGACAGTGCCTGCCGGGTTCGAGACTGTGTGGATTATTTGCTTGGTGCTGCAAGTCGAGGTCATATGTGCCCGGCTGATGGTGATGGCCTTTGTCAGAATGACTGTGGGTTCCGTGGCTAACAGCTTGTGAAGGAGGCCCTTGTGGCCAATCCCCATAACAAAAACGTCCCGTAATGCCTCGTCAAGATGTGCGCCAAAATCACACGCGCCGCGAGTCTCCTGAGGTCCGCAGCATATTTGGTGACATCCTGGCCCTCAAGTCTGCAGTGATGGTAACATTTGTATCTGGCCGTGAAGATGCTCTCCTTCAGTTTCAACTGGTCACGAATGAGTTCAGTCAGCTCCTCGTATGACTTGTCCCTGGCGCTCCCGGTTGCCAGCAAATCCCTGACGAGACAGTAAACCTCATCTCCACAACTGGAGAGCAATATCGCCTTATGCTTATCTCTCATTGCATCCGTGTCCTCCATCAGGTCATTTGCTGTGAAGTAGTACTCGAGCCTTTCCGTGAAGGCCTCCCAATCATTGCCCACGGTAAAATCCTTTAGCGAGCCCAGAGTAGCCATGGTTGCGTGGAGTTCGTCCGCTTCCTTGTCGCCAATGTGGTGTATGTAGCACACAAATCACTGACTCCACACGGTCTTGTATAAATCTAACTGCTGTGACCTTCGTCCTTTATTGTTCAGCTCCAGAGTGCCTCTCAGATGTGGTGGTCAGCCTTTTGTAGCGCCTGTTGCAGGTACTTCCAGGTTTCCCACCACAGCGCCCTCTCTGGTGCAGCATTGTGCTGACATTACATTTAAGGTACCAGAACGATACATACATCAATACATAACAAAAAGTTTAGGAAATATTAAGCAAATATAAACAGTGACACATTCAGCATTTCTATCATCTCTTTTTGAACCATGTAGATCGTTTCTAGCGATGGTAACAACCTTTGAGATTCAGAGCTCGTAGGTAATACATAGAATTATCAGGGCCAGTGATCTCTGGGAATAGTTTTGAATGGCTAAGAGGATGGGGGGTCAGAGAGGAAGTTCTCATAGCGTCCCCCCCAAAAAAAAAAATTACCTGGGTTTTTATCTGTTTTTTTTGCCTCTTCCATTAGGTATCACAATTGTGTGAGACAAGTTGGATGGACCAGAGGGCCTTTTCCAATGCATCATTGTTCGTATGTTCATAGTTGAAAAATTGATTACATCTGGAAAAACTTCCAGGGCTAACTTGCGTTTTGCTGACCAAGTACTTTAGAAATGTTCTGCCTTTTTCAGATTCTTCCTCCTATGTCATTTCTAGGCAGTAAAATGCTGTCAGACTGTGTAAAGCAATGCTTTCTCAATGGCCCCAAGGGTGAATCACCCACAGATTTACTTTCTCCCCTGTGGCAACGCACCAAGTGGCCATTGAATGCTTCCTACCCACGTCTCGGACAAGATTGAGAAGTCTTTTTTTCAGTGAATCATCGGCAAAAACCTATGCTTTACAGCTCCATAGAGCAGTGTACTAGTCAAAAGTTTAATTGCCTTTGATGCAGAAGCTACAATTGTATTTTGAGGATCTTTACTCCGTTTCCTGAAGCTCTTTCCTTTTCTCTCACTCATGCACTCCCTCATTTCCTCTGTTATCTGCATTAATCTATAATATAGGGCCCAAGTTTCCACATGATTTGCGCCTGATTTTTAGGAGCAACTGGTGGAGAATGGACTATCTTAGAAATCGCAATTCTCTACATTTTTTTTTCTGCAGTTCTAGTCAGGTAGAACAGTTCCACTTTGGAACAGAATTTTTTTTTCAAAAGGGGGCGTGTCCGGCCACTGACGCCTGATTTCAAAGTTTCCACAGTGAAAACGTACTCCAAACTAACTTAGAATGGAGCAAGTGAAGATTTTTGTAGAACTGAAAAAACCTGTTCTACACATTAAAAAATCAGGCACAGGTTACAAATTAGGCGTCCAGAACGAGGTGGAGGTGGAGGGGGAGGGGGGGGAAGGGAAGTCATTAAATTCTATAATAAATCCTTATTTATACTTATACAAATATTATACAAATAAATCCAACCTGAATAAACATTTATAAGCAAAGAAAAGATTAAATAAACCATCTTCCTACCTGTGTGAAAGTGCTTCAGGCAGTCCTTTCGGGACCGAAGGCTGAACGGGCCGGCCCGAGACTTCGGGCAGGGCCCGTCCCTAGCACCAGATTTACAGGTAGGTGGCGTTGGGTCGGGTCGAGGAGGTTCGGTTCGGGTCGGGGGGAGGGAGGGAGAGAGAGAGAGGGGGGGAGGGAGGGAGAGAGAGGGAGGGAGGGAGGGAGAGAGAGGGGGGGAGGGAGGGAGAGAGAGGGGAGGAGGGAGGGAGGGAGAGAGAGGGGGGAGGGAGGGAGAGAGAGGGGGGAGGGGGAGGTCAGGTCAGGTCGGATCCAGTCCGGTGGCAGGGGCGGGGGCGGGGGGGGGGAGCGGAAGTCGGGTTGGGTCGGGTCCAGTCGGGGGGGGGGCCGGCGGAGCGGGAGCCCGAGTCGGGTCGGGTCCAGTGGTGGGGGGGGGTCGGGTCGGGTCGGGTCGGGGGGCGGGAGCGTGGGGCGGGTCGGGTCGGGTCCAGTCGAGGGGGGGCGGGGAGCGGAAGCGGAAGCGGAAGCGGGAATCAGGTCGGGTCCGGAGGCGGGGGGGGGGAGCGGGAGTCGGATCGGGTCTGGTCCGGGGGCGGGGGGGAGCGGGTGTCGGGTCCGGTCGGGGGGCGGGGGGGGGAAGCAGGAGCTGGCCGTGGGAGGAGCCTTATTCACGCAGCCCCAGAGAGGCCATTGGGCCAGGGCTAGGGGCTGCGTGCTTCGGGCCCCTCCCACACAGTTTCGGGCGCCTGGAGCTACTGCACTTGCGCGCCCACTGTAGTGCGCATGTGCAGAGGTCCCGGCACTGTTTTCAGCGCAGGGACCTGGCTCCGCCCCCCCCACAGCTCGTGCTGCGCTGCGCCGCGCCGAGGGCCAGAGGACCAGCAGGGAGCCCGGAGAATACCGAGGATTTTTTTAGGTGCACTTTGTGGCGCGAAAAACGGGCGTCCAGGTCGGGACTGCGCCGTTCTAGGCGCGTGTGGAAACTTGGGCCCACAGAGTGCAACATTTCCTAACTTTTGATTGCTTAATTTTCTTAGCAACACAGAAAGGCTGTCCTAGTATTGGCCAAAAGCCTATCATTACTTACTCTGCCAAGTGATCAACTTTTGTACTGAGTCGGATTAAGGTAAACAATACCAGTACATTCAGAGTACAACTAAGCCTATTACAACAGAAATGCTCCCATGGTAAGAATCAAGCAATGGCCAATTTATCCAATTGCTTCAGTGAAGAACAATCTAGAGTGTCTGAGAAATTAATTGGTGCTCAGTTAAAATTGTGAACAGCTATTGCCACCTGATACGTAGATGACCATGCACAATAATATAATTGGTGCTGTAATGATATAGCGGAATCAATGGATTGTTTTAAACTTTAATGGCAAATTAGCACAGTAATATAAAAAAACAGTACTGTTTTCAGCAACGTTCAAGAGATGTGTACTACTTAGTATTCCTTGAAGTTCCCACAGCCAAAAGGGCTGTATTATAGTTGGATTATAGTTGGATTGATGTATGACAAATTTTACATTATTTCTAACAGATTTTGTGCTGATCTCGACAAGAGTTATCAGTATTTGCATTTAGTATTATATTTCACACAGATAAGATGCAGGTCAAAATATCTTCATACTTTGTCCCAACAACGTACCTTAATCCTACCATCATAAAATCATCCCTTATTGCAACAGCATGAATATTCCATTTTCTACACACCAACTTTATGGCTTCTCTGAGTAAAATGATCAATTCAATTATGTTTCTGTTGAATATTTGACAGTATTGTGATGTGGCAAGTCCATAAGGAACTGAGCTTCAAACTACTCCAAACTGATTACACTCACAATTTTTGTAATTAAAAATAAGGTGATATTCAATGCAATAGGCTGGAATTTACTGGGAATATATTCTAGAGGAATAATAATCAGTTCTGGACATTGGCAGATAGGCCTTAGTTTCACTTAAGAAATGCCACAAGATGCCTCGGTTGATCTTTAATTGATCCCATAGTCTTTGAACCTTGTGAGTGCTGACGTGTTGAATCTTATTAAATTTAGATTTTTGTGAGCCTCAATTTTACTCATAATTTCTCAGAAAATATCCAAAATCTCATTGTAAAATAATTTACAGATTTTTGTAATGTTCTGTATGAAACCAAACCAATTTGAATTTAGAAAAAATAAACAGTAATTTTACAGCAAAACCTATCCCTAATAAAAGGAACAAATTCAATGTTGGCATCGAAAATCTCATAGTCCTTTTGCAGAGGAGGTTAACGGTTGAGTGTGCTCCAGTTGATGCCATAATTTAGTTGTACAATGTGAACAATTCTATATAAGCAGTCTGGTCGAACCAAATCTCCAGACTCAATCCTGAGATTCCTGAGCTTTCAGGTTCTTCCTAACAGGCAGCAATTTCTCGTCAATTTTTACTTAAGGAACCAAGAAGAGGAGTCAATGCCGATATTGCAAGCTACCACCACGGTAATTAAACAATGGGGGAGAAATTCCGACGTCCCGGGCCCGTACGAAGTTTCTCCGGACCCAGGAAGGCATCGGAAAAGCAGGTTTTCAGCGCAATGTGCATGCGCTGAAATTCGGCTTTTCCGATCTGTCAAACTGGTGCTTGACAGATGATCCGTAGATCAGGAGCGAGGACATTTGTACGGGCAAGATTGTGATATTTACCAATATCTTGCACGGAAAATGTCCTCAAAACTCTTGCGCCTGACAGAAGCAGGCGCATAGCCTACTTTCACAGGCGTAAGAGTTTAAAAACCTTTCAAAAACATGATTAAAATAAAAATTAAAAAACATATTTATGTTAAAACCCTGCCCACTCAGGTAATGTTATTTTAAATGCTAACCCTAACTTTTTTTTAAAATCGGCAAATATTTTTTCTTTAATAAAAAAATGTACAACAACTTTCATTTCTATTAGTGCATTGTGTGTGGTGTTTTTTTTTATGTTTTATGTAGTGTTTGTGCATTTTGGGTTTTTTCTCATTCATAGTAATAGGAGATTTGTAACTTACAAATCTCCTATTCCTATGAATGAGAAAATACTTACCTCTGATTGGGTGTCCAGGCCCACGTGACTCCTGCGGACATCCCGACGTGAACGCGCTGCAACGCGCAGTCACGAGAGGCCTCCGGACCGGGATCTCCAGCGGTCCTCGCAGCTGAAGGTAAGTGCACATTTTATTTCTATTCTACAGTGCTGTGCCCACGGGAAGTCCTCCAGAGGAATTTATGGGACATTAAGTCAAGGCCTAAAGGTTGGGGTAACACCAAGCTTGGGTTTTAAAGAAAAAAAATCCGTATTTATAGAACGCCTTTCACGACCATGGGACGTCTCAAAGTGCTTTACATCCAATGAAGTATTTTTGAAGTGGAGTCACTGTTGTAATTTAGGAAATGCAGCAGCCAATTTGTGCACAGAATAGAAACATAGAAACATAGAAATTAGGTGTAGGAGCAGGCCATTCGGCCCTTCGAGCCTGCACCGCCATTCAATCATGGCGGATCATTCAACCTTAGTACCCCTTTCCTGCTTTCTCTCCATACCCCTTGATCTCTTTGGCTGTAAGGGCAATATCTAACACCCTTTTGAATATATCAAACGAACTGGCCTCAGCTCAACAACTCTCTGCAGTCGGGAATTCCACAGGTTAACCACTCTCTGAGTGAACAAGTTTCTCCTCATCTTGGTCCTAAATGGCTTACCCCTTATTCTTAGACTGTGACACCTGGTTCTGGAACTCCCCAGCAACGGGAACATTCGCCCTGCCTCTAACCTGTCCAATCCCGTCAGAATTTTATATGTTTCTATGAGATCCCCTCTCATTCTCCTAAACTCCAGTGGATTCAAGCCCAGTTGATCCCATCTCTCCTCATATGTCAGTCCCGCCATCCCAGGAATCAGTCTGGTGAACCTTCGCTGTACTCCCTCAATAGCAAGAACATCCTTCCTCAGATTAGGAGACCAAAATTGAACACAATATTCCAGGTGTGGCCTCACCAAGGCGCTGTACAAATGTAATAAGACCTCCCTGCTCCTATACTCAAATCCTCTAGCTATGAAGGCCAACATGCCATTTTCCTTCTTCACCGCCTGCTGTACCTTAATGCCAACCTTCAATGACTTATGTACCATGACACCCAGATCTCGTTGCACCTCCCCTTTTCCTAATCTGTCACCATTCAGATAATATTCTGTCTTCTTGTTTTTGCCCCCAAAGTGGATAACCTCACATTTATCCACATTATACTGCATCTGCCATGCATTTGCCCAATCACCTAACCTGTCCAAGTCACCCTGCAGCCTCTTAGCATCCTCCTCACAGCTCACACCACCACCCAGCTTAGTGTCATCTGCTAACTTGGAGATATTACACTCAATTCCTTCATCTAAATCATTGATGTATATTGTAAATAGCTGGGGTCCCAGCACTGAACCCTGCGACACCCCACTGATCAATGCCTGCCATTCTGAAAAGGATCCGTTTATTCCGACTCTCTGCTTCCTGTCTGCCAACGAGTTCTCTATCCACGTCAATACCATGTGCTTTAATTTTGCACACTAATCTCTTGTGTGGGACCTTGTCAAAAGCCTTTTGAAAGTGCAGACACCACATCCACTGGTTTTCTGTTGTCCACTCGACTAGTTACACCCTCAAAAAATTCCAGAAGATTTGTCAAGCATGATTTCCCTTTCATAAATCCATGCTGACTTGGACCGATCCTGTCACTGCTTTACAAATGCGCTGCTATTTCATCTTTAATAATTGATTCCAACATTTTCCCCACCACCGATGTCAGGCTAACTGGTCTATAATTCCCTGTTTTCTCTCTCCCTCCTTTTTTAAAAAGTGATGTTACATTAGCTATCCTCCAGTCCATAGGAACTGATCCAGAGTCAATAGAATGTTGGAAAATGATTAGCAATGCATCCACTTTTTTTCGGACCACTTCCTTAAGTACTCCGGGATGCAGCCTATCAGGCCCTGGGGATTTATTGGCCCTCAATCCCATCAATTTCCCCTAACACAATTTCCTGACTAATATGGATTTCCTTCAGTTCCTCCTTTTCGCTAGACCCTCGAACCCATAGTATTTCCGAAAGGTTATTTGTGTCTTCCTTAGTGAAGTCAGAATCGAAGTATTTGTTCAATTGGTCCGCCATTTCTTTGTTCCCCATTATAAATTCACCTGAATCCGACTACAAGGAACCTACGTTTGTCTTCACTAATCTTTTTCTCTTCATATATCTATAAAAGCTTTTGCAGTCAGTTTTTATGTTCCCTGCAAGCTTACTCTCACACTCTATTTTCACCCTCCTAATTAGACCCTTTGTCCTCCTCTGTTGAATTCTAAATTTCTCCTAGTCTTCAGGTTTGCTGCTTTTTTGGCCAATTTATATGCTTGGATTTAACACTATCCCTAATTTCCCTTGTTAGCCACCTTCCCCGTTTTATTTTTACTCCGGTAAAATTGTACAGTGATGTACAATTGTTGAAGTTCATCCATGTGATCTTTAAATGTTTGCCATTGCCTATCCACTGTCAACCCTTTAAGTATCATTTGGCAGTCTATCCTAGCCAATTCACGTCTCATACCATCGAAGTTACCTTTCCTTAAGTTCAGGACCCTAGTCTCTGAATTAACACTGTAATTCTCCACCTGAATAAAGAATTCTACCATATTATGGTCACTCTTCCCCAGGGGGCCTCGCACAACAAGATTGCTAATTCGTACTCTCTCATTACACAACACCCAGTCTAGGATGGCCAGCCCTCTAGTTGGTTCTCAACATATTGGTCTAGAAAACCATCCTGAATACATTTCAGGAAATCCTCCTTCACCGCATTGCTACCAGCTTGGTTAGCCCAATCTATATGTAGATTAAAGTCGCCCATGATAACTGCTGTACCTTTATTGCACGCATCCCTAATTTCTTGTTTGATGCCATCCCCAACCTCACTACTACTGTTTGGTGGTCTGTACACAACTCCCACTAGCGTTTTCTGCCCTTTGGTATTCCGCAGCTCTACCCATACCGATTCCATATCATCCAAGCTAATGTCCTTTCTTACTATTGCATTAATTTTCTCTTTAACCAGCAACATTACCCCACTTCCTTTTCCTTTCTGTCTATCCTTCCTGAATGTTGAATATCCCTGGATGTTGAGTTCCCAATATTGGTCACCCTGGAGCCATGTCTCCATAATCCCAATTATATCATAATCATTAATAGTTGCCTGCGAAGTTAATTCATCCACCTTATTACGAATACTCCTCGCATTAAGACACAAAGCCTTCAGGCTTGTCTTTTTAACACTCTTTTTCCCTTTAGAATTTTGTTGTAGTGTGGCCCTTTTTGCTTTTTACCTTTGGTTTCTCTGCCCTCCACTTTTACTATTCTCCTTTCTATCTTTTGCTTCTGACCCCATTTTATTTTGCTCTGTCCCCCTGCAGAGGTTCCCATCACCATGCCATATTAGTTTAGCTCCTCCCCAACAGCACTAACAAACACTCCCCCTAGGATATTGGTTCCGGTCCTGTCCAGGTGCAGACCGTCCGGTTTGTACTGTCCCACCTCCCCCAGAACTGGTTCCAATGTCTCAGGAATTTGTATCCCTCCCTCTTGCACCACTCCACAAGTCAAGTATTCATCTTAGCTATCCTGCTATTTCTACTCTGACTATCACGTGGCACTGGTAGCAATCCTGAGATTACTACCTTTGAGCTCCTACTTTTTAATTTAACTCCTAGCTCCCTAAATTCAGCTTGTAGGACCTCATCCCGCTTTTTACCTACATGCACCACGACAGCTGGCTGTTCACCCTCCCCCTCCAGAATGCCCTGCAGCCGCTTCGACCCATCCTTGATCCATAAACAGCAATATGATAATGACCAGATAATCTGTTTTTAATGATGTTGGTTGAGGGATAAATATTGGCGGCCAGGACACCGGGGATAACTCCCCTGCTCTTCTTTGAATAGTGCCGTGGCATTTTTTACATCCACCTGAGAGGGCAGATTGAGCCTCGGTTAAATGTCTCATCCAAAAGATGGCAATTCCAACAGTGCAGCACTCCCTCAGTACTGCACTGAAGTGTCCGGCTAGATTTTGTGCTCAAGTCTGTAGAATTGGTCTTGAACCCACTATCTTCTGACTCAGGTGAGAGTGCTACCACTGAGCCACAGCTGACACTTAAAACATCTGTCAATTGTAAGAAGCAAGGAAGATTGGGGACATAAGGAGCACTGCAGCTTTGAGATTAGAGGAAAGGAAAAGTTACAGTATGAGATGGTGAAATGTTTTGATTTTAACACGATGAGAATGACAATTAAAAGCTAGGAGCTGAGAGGGAACAAAGAGGAACGTTCAGAGGAACGCTGAACATATTAGTATTGACAAAATAGAGGTGGTCAAGAAAGATTGCGACAGAGTGAGAGAGATTGGTAGCTACTTTCAGGAAAGCATTGATTATCGGGTAACAAGCTTTTTCTTGTAACGTGTCCAGGACTTAGAGTGCTAAAAGGCAGTTCACAGATCTGGGAGCAGTATTTAGCTATGGGACTTCATAAAGAATTAAGTGTCATTGAGGGGAAAAAATGTTCAGCCTTGAAAGAAGAATTCTTGATAGCAGTTTCTGCATTAGAAGAGATATGGGAGTTCCATTTGAGATCAGAGGAGATAGCAAGGCCAAGATTGGTTGAAAGGCTTGCAAATAATCAATAAAGAGAAACTAAGCAATAGATGTGGAACGCACATTCAATCTGCATAATTAGTTACACAGTCAGGGTTACCATTAGGTTAATGAGATCCAACCAATATAAAAATTCACTTCAGGGATTCTAAGAACAGCAGGTTCTGCTGTAACAGTGCATTTTATTTAAGTACAGCAGTGTTCCCTCTTAAACCTTAATTCACTTTAATAACACAACTTGTTTCACACATCAGTAGCTGGAGATTCATTATGCAGTCAAACTTTGAAAATGTAATTATGTTTGGCTGTGCTTTAGCCGCTACAATGTGATTGTATTTTCATACATGAATTGATAAACAAATGTGATCTATTAATGTGTGAAACACTGAGGGATAATTTGTCTTCATGTTGTGTGCTCAGGATGCAGTACAAGTACTTTTCCTCTTTATTACAAATCGGTGTATTAGGTACATGCCGTATTTGAATAAGTAACAAATGCTGGTTGTTAACCTCCTGTGGGGAGGTTACTCCAGTTGCTTGACTGCAGTTGTTTGTCGTGGGGCACCCTGGGTTTTAAAGATTTAACATAAACAATTTGAATTGCGGTGAGGGCAGATGTAGAATGGTTTCTTTCTGCTAAGGGATTCTCATTAAGTAACTGGTCAGTATGTGCGTTTTTGAACAGGGTTTGTATGGTGAACCTCAGTTCCATTTCAAAAGAATGGTATTGGAGTACAGGAGCAGCAGAGTGTTTCACACCTGAGAAATAAGTCTGTCCAGTAATCTGTGTAATTATAAGACGTGTTCAGGGCATGTGATAGATTTGGATGAGGACAGACGAGAGGAGGCTCGAATGGAGCATAAACGCCGGCATGGACTGGTTGGGCTGAATGGCCTGTTTCTGTGCCGTATATCTTATGTAATGTAATCTGTTGTACATCAGACTTCAAAGGGTCACACCTGCAAAATGTGCAGCACACTGCAGGGTCACACATATAAAATCACACTTAACTGATTGGTGCAAATAATCACTCCTGTGAACTTGATCTTGCTGATTCCGTCAAATTTAGATAGATAGGAAGAATTGGTAATCAAAATCTCAACCCGCACAAACCAGCCAATTAAAGTAGTCAATATTTTTGGAGCTATCAGTCAGGAAACAGCAATTGCCATAAAAAGAACCAATCACATTTCTCAAACAATTTCTTTAGTTGCCATGTAATTCAGATAACCAACTACAGAGAGCTAATAATACAACTTAAAACAAAACAAACAGAGAAAAACTTCAATAGTTCACAAAGGAAATATTGTACTAACCCATAAAATTGTCTCAAGTCCTATTGGACATTCATCTAACATGTTTTGTCCCTAGAGGCCTAACGTTTCTCAATGGTCTGAGAAGTGGGATTTGAATCTTTTCTGAACCTTCATTCATAATATCATTATGGGTCATTGTACATCTCCTTTAATATTCCCCCCCCCCATACTGCTTCAAGCTCTCATACCCTTGCATCCACCACCTCCCCCCGCCCCCTCCATCTCCCCGCATCATCCCAGTGTTCCTAGCCACTAACTTCCACTTAGATCTTCCAGCCTACATCATTGTCCCTCAGTACTCAGGCATTCTAAGAGCTCCCAGTCTCCTCCATCAGGGCTCCCAGATTCCAACTGCCCTAAGTACTTTCCCCATCCAGTTTCTCGACTCCAAAGCGCTCCCAGGCCCGAGCAGCAATCAGTGCTCTGCACAGCTATCTTTACTTGAGTCTACGTGTACTGGGTTTGATATGGATACAGGGATTATGGAGAAAGGGGTTGAGCTAATCCCAGAAATGTTCCAATATGCACCCAAACACTGAGGGCGAGGTGGGGGGTGGGGTTGGTGGTGGGGGGGGTTCGAACTAGAGATAGGTAGTGACATGGAGTATTAAGGGAGCTGTGAAAACTCTGGAGGATGTTAAAGTCGCTAGGCGGTCAAGAATTGGGCTGGGGACACAGGTTATGGTAGATGATAGCAGCTGGGGACGTAGTCCATGGAGAGCAGTATCTCACGGAGGACAAGGAATATAATCCTTGGCGAACATTATCTCACGGAGGACCAGGAATGGAGTTTGTGGAGAACAGTGTCTCACGGGGGACCAGGAATGTAGTTTGTGGAGAACAGTGTCTCACTGGGGACCAGGAATGTAGTTTGTGGAGAACAGTATCTCATGGGGGATCAGGAATGGAGTTTGTGGAGAACAGTATCTCACGGGGGACAAGGAATGTAGTTTGTGGAGAACAATATCTCACTGGGGACCAGGAATGTAATTTGTGGAGAACAGTATCTCACAGGGGACAAGGAATGTAGTTTGTGGAGAACAGTATCTCACAGGGGACAAGGAATGTAGTCAGTGGAGAACAGTATCTCACAGGGGACAAGGAATGTAGTTTGTTGAGAACAGTTTCTCACAGGGGACAAGGAATATAGTCCGTGGAGAACAGTATCTCACGAGGGACCAGGAATGTAGTTTGTGGAGAACAATATCTCACAGGACCAGGTATGTAGTTTGTGGAGAACAGTATCTCATGGGGGACCAGGAATGTAATTTGTGGAGAACAGTATCTCACTGGGGACCAGGAATGTAGTTTGTGGAGAACAGTATCTCACGGGAGATCAGGAATGGAGTTTGTGGAGAACAGTATCTCACGGGGGACAAGGAATGTAGTTTGTGGAGAACAATATTTCACTGGGGACCAGGAATGTAATTTGTGGAGAACAGTATCTCACAGGGGACAAGGAATGTAGTTTGTGGAGAACAGTATCTCACAGGGGACAAGGAATGTAGTCAGTGGAGAACAGCATCTCACAGGGGACAAGGAATGTAGTTTGTTGAGAACAGTTTCTCACAGGGGACAAGGAATATAGTCATGGAGAACAGTATCTCACGAGGGACCAGGAATGTAGTTTGTGGAGAACAATATCTCACAGGACCAGGAATGTAGTTTGTGGAGAACAGTATCTCATAGGGGACCAAGGGGACCAGGAATGTAGTTTGTGGAGAACAGTATCTCACAGGACCAGGAATGTAGTCCATGGAGAACAGTATCTCACAGGACCAGGAATGTAGTTTGTGGAGAACAGTATCTCACAGAGGACAAGGAATGTAGTCCATGGAGAACAGTATCTCACAGGACCAGGAATGCAATTTGTGGAGAACAGTTTCTCACAGGGGACAAGGAATGTAATCCATGGAGAACAGTATATCACAGGACCAGGAATGTAGTTTGTGGAGAACAGTTTCTCACAGGACCAGGAATGGAGTTTGTGGAGAACAGTATCTCACGGGACCAGGAATGTAGTTTGCGGAGAACAGTATCTCACAGGACCAGGAATGGAGTTTGTGGAGAACAGTATCTCATGGGACCAGGAATGGAGTTTGTGGAGAACAGTATCTCACTGGACCAGGAATGCAATTTGTGGAGAACAGTTTCTCACGGGGGACCAAGAATGTAGTCCGTGGAGAACAGTTTCTCACGGGGGACCAAGAATGTAGTCCGTGGAGAACAGTATCTCACAGGACCAGGAATGTAGTTTGTGGAGAACAGTATCTCATGGGAGACCAGCAATGTAGTTTGTGGAGATCAGCATGCCAGGGTTATATTGTGGATTGATGAATATCTGGAATTTTGCTTGGTTAGTTTTGGGAACTAATTATCCAGAATCTTTCTTTAGGAGATTAAAAGGCTGGGCAGGTTGATGGGCCTGAATGGAATTTTCTCGTTCTGTGCTTTCTTATGTTTCATACATTATCACAATAGCTTCAGAAAGGTGCTCTGTTGCAGCCTAGAGTTAATGCAAAGCAGAGCAGTTTTTAATTCAGTTCCTCTTTTTTTTAGGCCACTCCAATGATGCCTTTTCAGAATTCTGGAAGGGCTCCATTAGGGATAGCTTGGGCATCGGACTGACCAAGGACCATTGAGAAGGAGCACAGCATACAGCCAGTGTTGGGAAGCTGTAACAGAGTCTGAGACTGCTCTTCGGGATTATTCTCACATTACCATTACTCAACCTCATATGAGAAATATCTAATAAGAGTAAGACTTCATTTTTTATAAAAGGAGGATGTAAATTAAATAATCCCAATACTTTAAATGCCTTCAGTATTGTGAGACCTTCATCCCGAGTTAACTATAAATAGGCACATTATTTCTCTGGTCCTTTAGTTTCTACAACAACAGTAGCAATTTGCATTTATATAGCACCTTAAATGTAGTAAAATGTCCCAAGGTGCTGCATGGGACCATTGTTAAACACAATTTGACGCCGCGCCATATTATGAAATATTAGAACGGGTAATCAAAAGCTTGGTCTAAACGATAGATTTTAAGGTGTGTCTTAAAGGAGGAGAGAGCGAGGTAGGGAGGCAGAGAGGTTTAGGGAGGAATTCCAGAGCTTAGGTCTCGGGCAGTTAAAGGCACGGCCACCAAATGGTGGAGTGATGAGAATTTGGTGGTGCGGGGGTGCGCAAGAGGCCCTAATTGGAGGAGTGAAGAGATCTCGGAGGATTGTAGGACTGGAGGAGGCTACAAAAATAGAGAGGGGTGAAACCATGGAGGGATTTGGAAACAAAAATGAGAATTTTTAAATCGACGCATTGTTGGACCGGGAGCCAATGTAGGTCAGCAACGTCATGCCCATGCTTGGCATGATTCCACAGATGAAACTGTGGAAATATCACCAACCTCCTACACACTGCCAATGACATTGGAGGCCTTCTGTTGGAAAGTATCGACGTGCAACCAAGATTGAGCTGCTCTCTCATGATGTCTTATATTAAGAATAAATCCCACCGTCTTTCCCTAGGGGGAGCTGCCCACCTCCATGTGATGTTAGTTGCTGGTCTGTGTGAGATCAGGAAAGCACTGCTTGTGGGGCATTAGGAAAGGAATTACACCAATCGGATTAGGACTCCCTGAAGTTTAATGTCAGTTCTCTCTACTGTAAACTTTCCCTTCATCGCCACGCTTGGTTATTCTGTCTCACCCGTGACATTCAGCCTCCACAGCACTGCCGCAGCCATGCTATATTTGGTGCAGCAGCTTTTTTTTCTACAGTGACTTTAGCACAGAGATGACTTTTGACAGAGACAGAGCTGCAAATGGAAACAGCAGACAGGACAAGGTCCCTCAGCGAAGACTGTGCAGTGAAGCTCACAATTTTCCATCTGTGCATTCCGTTTTCAGAAAGTGCCTCTGAATAATGTATAGATCCGTAGATTGTAGTCATGAGTGCATCTTGCACATAAACCCAGCCTATGGGGATATTTTTATTTACCCCAGTAGTAAGGAATCACAAACAAAATCTTAAGTCACTGAGGAACTCCATTTGAAAATGCAATACTAATCATATTCTATGCAATAAGGAGGGAAGGATAAGAAATGGTGCATTTGGCCAAACTTACATTTAAACCAGAAGGTCTGCACCAAGTGTCGGGAGCAAATAGAATCTCACTCTGCAAGGATTGGCTCACAGCAGGTTTGTAAAATGAGTGAAGTAGGTTGTAAGTGTTTTACTCAAATCCCTGGGAATTTTGTCATTCATAAAAGCTGTTATGTCATCTAAAAATACGTGTAGATGGACAGAAATTTTAAATATAAAGTAGTTTTGTACCATTTGAGGTGAAGCCTTAGTGGAATCCATGAAGAATCATTGCAACATTGTATGTTATAGATCAGTGCGAAAATGTGGGCAGCTACCACTCCACAGTAACAGTGATGAAGTAGAATTTCAAAAATACCTTCTACAAAAGTGAATATAGTGATAAAATGTATCGATTTTTTTTCTGCCATGAATGCATTGATGTTTCAAAGGGCTGTTAGCAGATCAGGATAGTGCCAATGGTGATGATGGTACTTACACAAATCGTGGACTTGAATGCTTATTGTCACTCATATTATAAGGTTGGCCACACTCATTGTATGAATATTGCATGATGCTGATAATTGTGAGATATGTTGTATCGGGCACGGGAATTTCATTACACTCTGCAGATTCTTCATGATTGAGGTTTTCTTCTCTTTGGTATTGCTGAAGCAAAATTGCTTCAGGATGTTTTAGACTGCCCTGCTAGATCGTCCTTGCCCATCTGTGATTTCTCCAAACATATGTACATTCCTGTCGGAAGTTGTGCATAATTCCCATGATTGACCGGTGCGGATGTAAATCTGTCTGTCGATGGTTTGTCTTTTTTTTCTGCGGAATAAGGTTAGAATTGACTCCAGAAGTTTTTATTATAGTTGGATTGTTATGAATTTCCTCCTGTGCAGTTAGTCCTCTTGTTGAGGTACTATTTGATGTTTCCTTCAGTAGTGGTAATTGGTGCTTCCACCATTTTATTGTTGCACATCTTTCTGTAGTGATAGATAACCTTTTCAATCAATTTGTTTTGTATCTTGTAATTGTGATCTCATTATTTTTTTTTCTTTTCATATTACTGATTTTTTTTCTGAACCAACCTCCTTGACTGAAAAATCAGTAATATGAAAAGAAAAAAAAATAATGAGATCACAATTATAAAATACAAAACAAATTGATTGAAAAGGTTATCTATCACTACTCACAATTAAAAAAATTTAAACAAGTAAAAAACTATTTTGTGTGTATTATGTGGGAGGATTCTTTCAGCTCACCAGTATGAGGGATGACAGTGTTGGACACACTGACATGATAAGCTATTTTCAGGTTAAATATAGCCGAGAAAACCCTCTGCAATGAGGAATAACAGATGAAAGAAGGGTTGACCATCCCCTGTCTCAAGATCAACATCCGACTCTTCCATGGTTGCAGATTGGCGCTTTAGTTATCAATGCCGGACCAGAGACAAAGCCACCTGGATCCTAAGAGCGATCCGGATGCTCCACTACTGCTACCATCAGAGGCAGCAAATTTTCAGTATGCTACTGGTCCCTGAAGCAAAAAGCCAGGTGAAATGCAGGAGCAATTGCTGCTTTGTTGTGTGACGTCGTTTTTCAGTGCAGGTATGCCACCTACCGAACCAACTGAGAAATCACTTTCGCTGGTGCAGAGTTGGGCTATTTGCCCAACTACTGCGCAGCAATTGCCCACAAAACTCTTACAGCTGGTAAAAACAGGTGTAGGGCCTGCTTTCACCAGCATAAGGGTTAATACAAATCTTAAATAAAAAAATAAAAAATGATGCATAAACACTAAAATTAATTTATGCAAATATTGGCCTGGATCAAAAGGTTTAAAATTATTTTTCAAAATTAAAAAAAAATTGTATTTGGCATAATTAAGGGACTTTTAATTACATTTGATAATGAGAACATTTATTTTATTAAAGTTGTCCAAATTCTTTAGTTGTTTGGGGATTCCATTGCATATCATTAGGGAATTCTATTCTGAAATTATTGCAATGGAATCCTCCTTTCTTCATGGAGGACCTGGACCACAGGATCCCAGGGATGCTTACGAACTGCCTGCGTCCACTGGATCCGTGGGCCTTTATGCAGATGTGCGCCTGGAGGCTCAGGACCGAACTCTCTGTAGCTGTGGAGCCAGGATGTAAGTTCTGAAATATTTTGCAGGTCGGAGGCATACTCCGGAGGTACACCTCCCACCACAAATTCAGTGTCATTATGTTAAAAATCTCAGTGATGGGCTAGATTTCAAGATTGCTTCTATTGTGTACTTCAGTTGTAAAGAGAATAAGTGGATCAGTTGTCCAATTTCTTTTCCTGACTTCTGGGCTTTGGAAGAGTCGTCACCTGGCAGGCCAGGTGCAGCAAAGGAGAGCTCCCTCTACAGTGCAGGAAGAGCTGAGGAGCCCTCTCAGGTCAGCAATAAGCAGAGGAACTTTCTACAGGTCAGCTAACAATGAAGAATACAGCATCTGGATTGCCTCAACTCTGCACCTTCATCCTGCACCACTATGAATCGGTGCTCTTTATAGGCTCTTTCCCTGTCAATCCTTGTTCTTGCTCCATTGCATTTCTGAAATAAATTTATGCTTTGAAGACATAGAAAAACAAAAAGATAAAAATAGTTTTCCATCTAGTTCAGCTATATTACAGCAAATTGTTCATACTCCAAGATAATAATTGATTTTAAATATAAATAGTGTTTTCATCAGTTACAGATTATTCTGGATAATTATAGCCTTGAGTTCCGTTGTTCTAGGAGATAAATTAAAACATACCTAACTGTAATTGATGGTAAATGAGGTTGTATATTGAGTCAATTATCTGATGTAAGCTTATTTTATATTAATGTAACTTTTTGCATGATTGATTACAGACGTTCCCAAACTGGAGGCATGCCACTTGGGATGGCTACGATGAGGTTATCAGGGAAAGGGGGAGGGGCATGACGACACATGGGTGTCGTCCCTCATATCCTGCGATGACTGGTGCTTAGTACTAAAGAAGCATCAACCAATCTGCTCACACCACGTCAGTGCCCCCTAGCTTCTGCCGCTATATAACTGGGTCATCTGGGTCAACCGACAATGGCGGCCGTGGGTTCGGCCAGGCCGCCAACAGGCAGCCCAGTACCCCCTATTGGATGCCGGATCACTCGCCCAGCTGAACCCCTCCCTGGTGACCCAGTGGGCACCATGGAGACCTCACTTGGCCGCGCAGTGTCCCTCCCCTTTAACTGAAGGGGAGGGACGTCATCAGTGCCACACTGACATGCTCAGTGTAACGCTAAATGACACCACTCGCCTTCCGCCCTGCTCCTGACTCTCTTCCACCCCTCCCCCACCCCCAACACCGCCCCGTTCATTTTTTTACAACAAAAAGGCCGAATTTCGATCTATTCTCCATCGCATTTATTCTGGCGGTCATTCTCCATTTCATTCGAATTATTTGCCTCAAACTGTGTGGAGGGCATTTTCCAGTCCCTGGTGTTTGGTCATTGTGAACGAATCTTTAAGGCGTTCAGTTGAGGATGGTAAAGGAACAAGTTAAACAGGGCAAAAGAAAAATAGAAAGTACAATCCTTCCTTGGTCTTGAGATTCACATTTACTGGTTCTCGAGTGTAATTTGCTCTTTCTTAGAAACAGGGGACATGCATGGGACATGAGGATTGATGGGAACTTCTGAGCTGTTAGATAACATGACTGAATGCTGCAAATAGTCCTGCACAAAGCTCTACAATGACTTTGCACACTTAGCCTTGATAATGGGCAGCCTAGTAGAGTAGCAGGGAAGGTTACTGGAAGTCTTGAAACTGCAATTACTCTGGATCTGAACTGCACTTTGAGAATAAAATCATTCTGTGTAGTTTTTCTGCTTTGTAGTGCAGAATTGTTTTAGTCTCAGCGGCCCTGAAATGAGCCTGCGCTATATTAGCTACTCGATAGTTAACGCAATGAGTTTGAAGACTTCAATTTAATCCATCCTTTCTTTAATGACCCTGGAAATCAACATTGGTGATAGTAGTGGATGAATGCATAACACACTTGTAATACATTTCTTTTTACTATTGTAGTGGAGGCATTAACCCATTAGAATAAATAGGTTAATACTTTCATTAAAATAGCAGAGAAGAATACCATGTGAATATATTAAGTCGCCAACTGCCAATGAAAAAATTTGCATTTAGACAGCATGTTTAATATAGAAAACCTTCTCAAGGTGCCTCACCTCTTTGATCAAGCTTTTGGTCACCTGCCCTAATATCTCCTTATGTGGCTCGGTAACGCTCCCATGAAGCGCCTTGGGATGCTTTACTACATTTAGGTGCTTTATCAATGCAAGTTGTTGTATTTATTGTTATTGAAATGGAACAGATGTCCCAGCCTTTGTGGATGGTTAGGAAAGGCAAATAATGCTTGGTTGAAGAGATTGATTTTGCGACGGCTTTTAAGGCAGGGAGGGAGATAAAGCAGTGGCGGAATTGAGGGAGGGAGTTCGAGAGGTTAGGACCAAAATAGCTGAAGGTTCTGCTACCAAAATGAAGCTGAAGAAGGGAGGCCAGAGTCAGAAGAATAAAGAAATGGTAGTAAAGCTAGAGAAGACTGCAGAAGTAGAGTGGGGGGAGGCCATGGAGGGATTTGATAGAGCATATGGATTTTAAATGTCATTTTTTGAAGGATAAAGAGTGAGGATGGGACTGATAGGCAAGCAAAACTTAGTACAGGACCAGATGTGGGCAGTGAAGTTTTGAACCACGTTGTGGATTTTAAGATGGACAGTTTACATGTTGTAGCAGAGAATATTGTTGCTTGTGTTTTTCTGGTTTGGTGTCTTGAACACAGGACTGTAACAACACAGATGGGATTTGGCATGAAACCTGTGAACTATGTGACGTGTTCTGATGGTCCAATGTGTAAATGTACAGTGTGTGGGACATACAGTCCACAAAGGTGCCAGGTCTGATAACCAGTCAGTGGTGAAGTAGCTGATCTCAGCAAGGGTGGCAGTGAGGATGTCATAATCGGCCTCAGTAACAATTGGGTCGGTGTGGGAAAAATCACTCCGAATTGTTTTCCAGTCACAGTTCACAGGGTGAAGTGTCCTACACACAAATAGCCTGCTGCTGTTTACCAACTAGATTTGCACATGAGAATGGCAACTGGGGTCAGGTACCAGAGGGGCACAGCCGCAACGAGAGAATCATAGGGCTCAAAATTGGCCCACCCCTTTTTTTGGCACACTCACTGGAGATGCGCCGCTTTTCTGCGTTGAAAAGTGCTCCGAAAAAAATCGCTCCCCACTTTGGCCGCTGTCCGGCCTCTCCCGGATCTTCGCGCAGCGAGGCCAGTCGGGTCAGGGGTGGAGCCAGCGTCCCGAGCTGAAAATAGTGCCGGGATGTCTGCACATGTGCATTGGAGTATGTGCGCATGCGCAGTAGCTCCTCGCCCCCAGCCTCTCAGTGTGCGTGCTACAGCGTGGGACCAGATCATCATCATCATCATCATATCGGCCGAGTGGCCTACCACATAGGCCGGCCCACTGTCTTCCCGGGCTGAAGATGAAGGTAGGGTAGGACTTACTTACTTCTATATTTTAGTTGGATATTTTGAAAAAATTATATAAATATGTTCTGTCTCTTGTGAATAGTGATGGCCATTTGTCAAGCCTATTCACCTGGTGCTATTGTGAAAGAAGAACATAAGTGATGGAGGAATACTGAGAGAATATCTTATTTATTGAAGTAGACTTTATTTAGATACTATGGGCTCAATTTTGGCCCAGTATAATCATTGCAAACAAATAGGACAATTTAATTCAACTATCTTTTACTTCTTTTATTTTTGTAGTTTAAGCTTCCATGAATGTTTCTGTTGTATAGTAAATTAACTTTGCAAAGTTTGTTATATGATGTCCTAGATAGCTGTAGACATTCTTTAGTCAAGTCATTAAGTTCTACTGGCCTCCGATGTATCTACCTGCGCTGATTTCTTAACTCTCCACAAGGGTTTTCTGAAGTGGCCATATACGCTGACCTAAGTAGATTTGGAATAACTATTAGCTGGCCAAAGTGGACTAAATGGCCAAAACTGGCGAAGGTGGCTTGTAACGCCCCCTTTTGAGAAAAAACAAACTAAACTAAAATAAATCGTAACTACCTCACTTACACTGGCGCAAATTGAATGTGCAAAATGGGGATTTTTAAGATACTCCAGAAAAATCAAGTTGTTCCAAAAAAAACGGATAACTCCTGGCCAATTTTGAGCCCATAGAATCATACGGCACAGAATGAGGCCATTTGGCACATCGTGTCTGTGCCGGCCCTTAGAAAGAGCTATCCAATTAGTCCCACTCCCATGCTCTTTCACCATGGCCCTGCAAATTTCTCCTTTTGAAGTATGTAACCAATTCCCTTTTAAAAGGTACTATTAAATCTACTTTCACCACATTTCAGGCAGTGCATTGCAGATCAGAGAGGAAATAGAAAAATAACATTTAAATTGTAGGGTTGTTCATTATTACAACAAATAATGGGGGGAAAATTGCGGTCGGAGGCTTCCTTCATACGAACGCCTCCAACCAAAAACAAATCTACAAACAACCTACGATTCCGGTCGGAGGCCTAGATTCGCTGCGCAGCGCATGGGGAGATGTCTTTCAGGTAAGTACGTACAAGCTGGAGTCACGTGTGCCTGGACCACCAATCACTTTGCAGTATTCTCATTGATAAAAATGGGAACAGCGTTTGTGTGAGTTCCCATTACTAACAATGAGAAAAAACACAAACACAGCATAATAAATAAATAAAATACCTCACATATTTAAAATTAATTGAAATGAAATGTTTTAGAAAAAATATATATTTTGGGGATTTTTTTTCCCTGCGTTTCAATAGTGTTAAAAATAAACTTTCCTTAATGAACAGGATTTTTAATATAAAAATGAATGTTTATTTTTTATAAGTATTAAAACTCTTAGGCTGGCAAAAGTAAGCTATGTGCCTGCGTAAAAGTTTGAAGGACATTCGCTGGGCATGAGATGGGCAAATAGCCTAATCTCTCCCACACGTGGATGTCCTTCTCTCGGAGATGCGGCGGATCTGTCAAGAAAATTCTCGGCTTTTGCGAGACCTCGCTGGGTCCGTGCGTCGGGTCCGTGCGCAATTTGTACGGATCCAGCAAGGCCGGAATTTTAGCCCAATGTTTTCTCCTTTCCATTCTCCAGTGAGACAGTCTTGTCTCTCAATGCCGAAAAGACTGTACTTTCAGAAGCAGTTGTCACTGTTTTTCAAGGGACTGAGATGGGTGGAAGAAATTAATATTTCAAGTTAAAAACCCTGTTAATGAGTTGAAAAGTGTAAAAATAAATGTGATTACATTTTTTTCAGTATTTCTCGTGTCTCATTATTGAGCAGCTAAGGTTTATTGTACTGAAGATGTTATCGGCTTAGGTTTCCCCAGAGTCCAGTTTGATGCACTTAAATTCAATAGTTCTGATGATGCATAGCAGGTTTGATCTACTATCTTAAATTAGCTAAATGGCCAGCCCTTGCAGAGGGACAATGAGCAAAGAAGCAAGATTATAAAATAGGAATGTCATCCCCTAAGTCTAAGACAGTTAATGAAACGCTAAATTTTAGTTTGTTATTGCTGATAGAATTGTAGCAATTCCATCACCAATAATTAGCCAATTAGCAATATACATGTGGTGAAAAAAGAATTATAATCAATCAAAAATGGAGTAATAGGTTTGCTTTATTTTTAATAAAATCTCTTCCTCTCAAAGGTAGCATCACCATTTCCAATGCGAGGAGTTATAATATTGAAACGAATTTAGTCAGATTTCCTCTGGCATTGTTCATTGTGAATTAGAGATGACATTATCACAAAAAAGAAAAGAAAGACTTGCATTTATATAGTGCCTTTCACGACCACCGGAATTCTCAAAGCATTTTAGAGCCAATGCAGTACTTTTGGAGTGTAGTCACAGTTGTAATGTGGGAAACGCGGCAGCCAATTCGCACACAGCAAGCTCCCACAAACAGCAATGTGATAATGACCAGATAATCTGTTTTTGTTATGTTGATTGAGCGATAAATATTGACCAGGACACTGGAGATACCTCCCATGCTCTTCTTTGAAATAGTGCCATGGGATCTTTTATATCCACCTGAGACAGCAGATGGGCCTCGGTCTAGCGTCTCATCTGAAAGACGGCACCACCGACAGGAGAGGTGTTCTGTTATGGAAGTAGGGCAGTGGTGCATATCTCCACTGAAAGGGTTTGGTGCAACAGTCCCTCTGTGATGGATATAACTGCTCCAGGTCTTTCTATGTGTTCAGGATCCTCTCGGGTTACTTTTCTACTTTTATCTATATGCCACTGAATTTACCAAAAAAATTATTAATTTTTCACATTCATAATTTAAAGTACACATTCTCAGCTGGTGGGTGTTGTTGGCAAGGCCTCACTTATTGCCCATCCCTGGTTGCCCTAACGGTGTAGTGGGCCGCCTTCTTCACCTGCTGCAGTGTAGCAATTTGATACAATTGCGTGGCTTGCTCGGCCACTTCAAAGGGCAGTTAATAGTGAATAAAATTGTAGCCTATGTGCGGGACTGGAGTCACATATAGGCCAGACTGGGTAAAGGACATTAGTGAACCAGTTGTTTTTTTTTGATAATTGACAGCTTAATATTAACTTTTTACAGTTACCTGCTTTTTATTTCCAGATTTTTAAAACTGCATTCAAATTCTCAAATTGCAACGGTGGGATTCAAACTCACATTCTGTAGATTATTAGTCTGAGCCTATGGATTATTGGTCTTGTAATATATCCACTACACTGCTGTATTCTCTCTGCCACTATGAAATAAGAGGCACAATCCTTAAATATTCAAAAAATATCCAATTCTGGTTCTTAAGTGAAGTCCATAGGATTTTTTAAAGATTGTTTTCCAATCTAAAACGAAAAACAATGTGCTCGGAATTTTTCTTCCTGTTACTGTGGAAGTTGCAGCATTTTAACCTCTTGAATAGAATATTACATGGTGTCTTTTTTTTAAAAATGTTTTCTATTTTCTTCTATTCCTCCACTTTAATGATTGTCCTGTGTCACATGCAGAATACTAAGCTAAGGCAGCTCAGTAAAGTGTTCAAGAAGAGGTACATCGGAATGGGCCCATTAAAGTAGATGTCTCTCGGGTGCATTGTATGTAGAATTGAGGGTGCAAACTTCTGGGCTGGATTTTTGGCTTTTCTGTTTTCAGGGCGATAATGGCGGCATGGATGGAAAGTTAGCGGCCAGGAATAGTTTGCGCTTTAGTATGTAAGTTTGTGCATCTGGGCCCTGCGACAAGGGGCGCAGCGCTAAGGGAGGCGTTGTATACCTCTCATGGCGCAAGGATGGATAACCCCTGAGCTAAAGACTGGGGCCATGAGCGCTCCGAGAGAGGCCTGGGGGGTGGGGAAAAAACTAAAACAAAAACCACAAAAACCTTCCTAAAATGTTACCTACGCCACCCGCAACACAAATCACACAAAAAAATTAAAAGAGAAAAACACCTGCACTTACTTTTGTAGGACTTTCCTCTCCACCACCGGCGGTCATTGTGGGCGCACTTCCAGGTGGACACGTCGGGCAGGAGCTCAAACCTGCACCAGGGGCGATGCACACCCGGCAGTGCTGTTCTCGGCGGTGCTGCTCGGTGTCACCGCAAAACCCGATCAGAGGATTGCGGCGGGGCGCTGGAGATCTCACCGTTGCCTTTCACGCCGCTCACGGCAAAACCCGGAATGCGAAAGACCGGAAAATCGAGCCCGAGTTTGTTCTTTGGCTCTCAGCTGGGGTACAATTCCACAAATACCAGCAGTGTTTTTAGTATGGTACCTAAGTGGCCATGCTTCCTACGTGAGCAAGGACAGGGATAATCAACCTATGACACGATCACTTACTCTGATCTTTTCATCACTCTGCATCTCTATATACTTTCAGCAGGGGTTACTGGATCTTGATGGGAATCCTGGCTGGCATTTCTTTTATCTCTTGTCAGTCTGGAGGGGAGTGGGGAGGAGGGGACAGCTGAACCCAATCATACGAGCATAAAATATTCCAATTTAATTTTAGTATCCGACGCAATCGGCGATGCAACACTATCTTTGTAGTTCTCACCATCCACCTCTGAGGTAATTTCACCAGTAAGTGCCACTCAAGTATAAAAATCCACTGCTTGCTCTGCAGGTATTGGTGAAATCATCTTAATTTACCTTCAGCGGTTGGCTGAGCCGTACAGACCAAGAAGATGCCAGATATATCCCCGGTCTGCACTGAGTTAGCTGATCTCATTTGGCATGCTTGTTGAGTTGTTGCAGTTTCCTCAGGACTAGAAAGGGGAATGTTTGGCCAGTGTTCCTGCATATGCTGGAAGTATTTGTGAATGTCATTTAAGGGCAGGGTCAAGCTCAACCACAATGCTCTCCTTTCTCCTGTGGAGAAACATGGTGACAACAGTCACTGCCAAGGCACACTAATGAATAATGACCAATTGGACAAGTTGGTCCTTCAAGAGAGGAGAGGAGGAAGAAAAGCGATGAGAAAAATATCAATTTGAAGAGAGCATCACAACAACCAAGAGCGCCTGCATGATCAAAACCGGTTATATCTGTAACAATGCTGCATTCTGGCCTTTTCTCAAAATACTTGAAACGCAGTTGTCAACAACATGTAATAAGCGGAAATATAGGAAACAAAATAGTTCCTTCAATGGACTTTCAGTGGACAATAATATTCACCTCATGATATATCGGAATTTAGTCCTCCATTTTTCCTACACATCCCAGTGGTTTGACAGAGACGGAATAAGTCTGGTGGATAATTCAGTCCAGAGGTGGAGATAAAATCGACAGAGAAGGACAGTAAATCAACATCATTTAATAATCTGTCTAGGAATCTGAGCAGGAAATGAGTTATAAAGACCATTGCCCCTGCCAGCACACCTATTGTAACTCTCTCTCATGTCAGATACCTGAGCAATGTACATTGTGACATTTTAAAAAACTACACTAACTTCATTCTAGCTTGTAGACCTTTTTAATTTTATACTTATATCCATTAAATCCTCATTTATTTATCCCAAATGGAAATCTAGAATGACAAGAACTAATTGCTGTTGCATTACGCATTCATATAAAATGTGACCGCAAGCAATGCATAATGGAGAAGTGTGAAAGGGTTTATAATCAATTAGTTTTTTTTATCTCTGATATACAGCAGTGAAGGATAATCCTCATCAATTATTTATCACAGGTTGAGAAACAAGTGATGGTGCCTTGAGAGAAAGTTGTTACACAGAAAACAAGACTGATTTGACCCTCTAAATTGGAGTTATTTGGTTCTCGTCTTAGTCTTCTCTGTCATCTGCATTAATTTGGACTGCAGTGCCACGGGCAAACTGTTCCAATGTTGAAATGTTGAAGAAACAGAATTGTAAAAGTTGCAGATAATGGTGATTTTTGCCACTGGGGCTGTGTCCGCATTAATTTTTTTTGTTAGAAAATGGGACAGAGGAACAACTGGTGAGCAGAAAAATTCATGAAGGAAATGCAAAGAATAAAGGTATTTTATCTCCTTATGTTAACAGTTGTTGCCTTGACGCTGCACAGATTTAACGAGTGACTATTCAAGGGAATGTATCTGGCCAGGCAGTTGGAATACTCTGGTCTTTCTGGATCTGAGTTTGAGTGCAGCCGGAGTCATGGGATGAAAGTCATCGACCTCAGCTTTAAGGAATCTTTGCTAAATTAAATTTGGATACTGTCAATTTACTTTCTAATGGGTTAAAGTCATAAGAACATATGAAAATCTGGATCAAGAGAAAACCATACAGCCCTGTAAGCTGATATTCTCTGCACAGACACATGTACAACATGTTCTTTGCTGCATTCTGCTCACTCATTCTTTTGAATGAAATGGTCAATTGCAGGTAAAGCTTTCAAGAATATAAAACTCTGAGGCAGCATTTCTCCTGACACGCTATTCAACTTGAGCTGATTGCATTCCACAGATCATGGGACTACCATGGCTGAAGGGCACGAGAACCATTTTATTTTGTAGCGTACCTGGCCATCCATGTCTGTTCTTTTCCATCCCATTCTTGAGCAGATTGAGTATTTCTATTTTCCCTTTTTCTTCTTGCTGATTGTCTTCCATGCTATCCTTTCATTGCAAAAAAGCATTGACTTCTTGCTGGTTTGCAGTCGATGGCACTGACCACCTTTGCTGAAGTGGCCATTATTGTGAGCCTCAAAAATGAGTGCCAGAAGGCTATTTGACCACATCTAGCCAATTCTTCAACTGATGTTCACCATATACAATTCCACCAAGGGTTCTTGCAAAGCAATCAGAAGCTGGAACTCTGTCTGAATTTCTCCTCTCTACCTCAGGAGCACTAAAGAAAATTTGTGGTGTTGCTATCACTAATACGATTGAGATCAGCTAACTTAGCATAGACAGGGGATTGAACATGGGAACTGTCAACTCTGTGGCTCACAAACTCACCAGATAAATTAACCGAGCCATTGAGAGAGACAGGAGCTCTTTTTAAAAGAATTCAACATCATTAATAACTGTTTTTGCTGGAATATGTTTCATATATCCAGTGCAATGTGGAAGAAATGTATTTGCTTGCATCTTCAGTTTTGCTTGAGGATTGTCTCTTTTCTACTTATGTTATTTACTTCTGTGTCCTGCGCCTCAAATCAGTTTAAAAGCACAAACCTTGTCCCACTCCTCAACCTTTTTTCCTGCAATGAAAATTCAGTTCTGTAATTCTCTTCCCATAATTTAAAACACTTACCTTGTTACATCTTTGTCACACTTCTCTGAACTCATTCTCTGATGCATCATTGTTCTTTTGAAGATACGATGCCTGTAGTCACCCATAATATTCCTAATTCAACTATGACAATCAATACCCCACAATAGTTGTTGAAAATAGCTTTTCTAAATATGTTCATTGGTCAGTGAACACATGCACATCTTTTCTCACCTTTGCTAATGGACGCCCAATACTGAGCTACATAGTTTGGTCTCACTAGCAAATTTTATAACACTGTTCTTGTACTTGTACATTCCATATAATTTATGAATAGTATAAACAGCAGAGAACCTCTAACCTGCCAACTGGTTGCTTCCTATACCACTCAAGCCCTTTTCATTTAGTGGAGTATGTATCTCTGCTCCATCCCCACCCGAGCAGTGTTCGGGTATCAGGCAGGGGTTGGTTAAGGAACATTTTGAGAAATGGGCCTTATTAGTTTAGGGCTATGGGGACCTAGGGCAGTCGGTTGGTTCCAGACTACTGTCAAATTGGGCGGCCCGGCTGGCCCTTTGACCAGAAGTAGATAGGTTGGGAGGGGCAGGTGGTAAGAGCATGGGGGAGTCCATTTTTGGGAAGAGAGATCCCGGTGGGGCAATTAACAATGTTGTTTTTGTGGCAGCCAGAGGAGCAGTCCAGTTCTTTCTGGTCCCACGAAAACAAATGAAAATTTACCTTCTGGGCTCCTCTTTGGCTGGACTGCTCGCAGAAACCGTGCAGAGAGTGCATGGTGTAAGCTCCACCCAGTATGGTCCTAAAATGGCAGTCGGGGTCCTATGTATGTCATAGAACTCTGATTTGCATATTATAAGAAAGAGTACCCCCTGACTTGGGCATGTCCATCATCAATGACTGGTAGGCCCTAAGAAAGACAGGGACGGCCACACAATCAACATTTTTGGGGCAATACTGCCCCTCTTTTGCTGGGTTTGGGGCCTAAGAGCCTCTCCCATCATACGTTTTGCTTTGTGTTGCTCAGCTAGTTTGTCAATATGAGTCAAAGAGGTCACAGCTAGGTCTTGTGTGAGAAAAGGAAATGTTCACACTGGTGTAGTAAGGGGTGCACTTCTTATGTTAAGTTTAAGGCATATTATTCGGGCAGAACAAGAAGGTTTGGTCATTATTCTGACATGCTATAACTGACCTGGGTGGAAAACAATGGAAACAAAATCTTCCCTGCCCTCGGCACTGACTTGTCTCACCCAGAAGGGAATTTTTTAAAAAACAAGTATATGTCACTTACTAATTTTAAAAGATCAAATTGACGCACTGAATTAGAACTTTTTTTTGTTATGTTTTGTTCTACCTTTTTAAATTATTGACTACGATTTAACATTGAATCGTTAATGATTTGGATTTCCGAATAAATAACTCAATATTAAAATTTGCAGAAGATACCAAACTGGGGGATATAGCTCACACTGAGGGAGAACGTAACATGATACACTGCAAAAAATATTTACATGGTTGGTACCAGAACTGGGAGATTACAGCTGTCAGGAAGGATTGAACAGGTTATGGCTTTTTTCTTTGGAGAAGAGAAGACTTACAGGAGATATGATAGTCTTTAAAATTATGAATGGGTTGGAAAGGGTGGCTGTGGAGAGAATGATTCCTCTTGTGGGAGAACCCAAAACTAGGGGCCATAAATACAAGATAGTTACTAATTAATCCAATAGGGAAATAAGGAGAAATGTCTTCATTCAGTGACGAGAATGTGGAACTTGTTCCCACAGGAAGTGGCTGAGGCAAATCATTTAGATACTTTCAAAAGGAAACTAGACGAGTAAAGGAGAGAAAATGGAATAGAAAGATATGCTGAAAGGCTGAGATGTGCTCGATGGAATGGGAGGAGACTTGTGTGGAGTATGGCCTGTTAATGTGCTGTATATTCAAAGTCATTCTATGTAATACCAGTGACATCATGGGTACAAGCACAGATGGTTTGACATAACGGACAGATTACCCATTTTATGCCACATATTCTTGGTATCAAGGAGGAAGTGATTAAATGTAAATTTATTGTGGCATTTATGACCCCTGGCTGTCCTGAGGATCTGTGGCATCATGGGAAATGTAATTCCTTTCCCTCCCCATAAAAAGCTTTGCGTCAACAGGTGGCATGTATTATAATTGCAGAACTGCTGAATCTCATTCATTTTGAAATAGTACAGCATATTTTCAAATGGATGTGCATTCCAGATCAACTTTTTTGATCATAACTCATTCCTGAATTTTCCCCAATGTCGACAGCTTTGATTGAAGACATATTTTAAGGGCTATAATAGTGGAATGAATCGCTTTTTTTGATACCAGTAGTTTATTGCTGCTGAAGTCGAGTTTATCATGACCGTAGGAGCATATAACTGAGTGCTGGAGCCGGCTTGGCTGTGAGGCACGATTATGGAATACGATGCTGGTACTTGCACATTATGTGCCTTGTGATTCTCACTCAACCAAGCACCACAGTAAGAGACAGCTATCATGCCCCAAAAATACCCCAAATTTACCTGAGATTAACTTCATTTATTCATCTCCAAGCAAACGTCTGCAGCAATCTCGCCAAGACTTTGTAAGGGTGTAAAATTCAACTTTGGCAGAGGCGGAAAACAGGCAGTAGCGGATTGGATGAAAATAGTATGAGGCCGTCGATTTAGAACTGCCCATTTTGTGACTCTGCTGCAGTTGAATTTTTCGCCCATGTCTCTATATTTGATATTTTCTCTGCGTTTTGAGCAATGTTTATGGATTCTTTTATTAGCGGGTAGGAAACACACTGAGGTGGAAGGAGAAAATATTGACAAGGAAGCTGTATGTGAACTGTATGGGAGATTTATCCAAGCTGTACAATTGCAGATCTGAGTCAATTGCTTCCTCTTACCTTGTCCTGACCTATATAACCAGTCGACACCAGCACAAAGACAAGTCATGCAGCTGCATCTAAAGTGTAGATTTAAATCTCATCCGCCGCTTAAAGCTAATGGTGTAAAAATGCCGTTGCTTAGTGCCATCTGTTAGCACCCGAGAGGGCCATGAACGAGCCGCTAAGCTCATACTGCCCGAGTGCTGCACTGGCAGCGCCTCGCACAATCTTCAGTGGTGGTTTACTAGCGGCACTAAGAGTTAGCGCTGTGCACTCTAGCGTAACGGTGCAACACCCCCCGTAGCACCGCAGTCGGGAACATGACTGCTTTCGCCTGCCGTGGAGCCTGCCACGACTTCCGACAGGGAAAACAGGTGTCACCGAGAAGCTGCTGGGGCGATATGTCCAAGGGGGAGCAGGTGGGCAGTTAAAATGATTGTTTTTCTCATTAATGCATCTCTCCTAGATGCTAGAAACTGTTGTTTAGCTGCCTTGGCTTTCCTTTAACTTTTCGGGTGGTCCAGCTGACCCCTTTAGGCACTAGGATGCCGGTTTCCTAGTTCCAGAACTTCACCAGAACTCCCACGATAGCGCCCCAGGAATCAGGGTTAGCGCCCTAAGAGAGGTGTGGAAGTTCCCTTTGTGCGTCACTCCCCTCTTGGGGCACTAAAAGTGAATATCCTGATTGGAGGTGGTAAACATCGCCCGCCGCTAAAGTTAGCGACTAGGCAGTGTCACCGCCTCAAACCGGGCTATACTGAATTTTAACCCAATGTTTATTATCTACCCAAAATTACTGACTAGACCGCTGTCTCCAATCAATTTTCATCATCCCAGAAGATTTAATTTATATTAAAATTTGTGCCACATCTTTAAAATCCTTTGGCATTTACAACACTCATTGCTTTTTTTTCCTTTTAACAAACAGCAGGTAAGCAGGGAATGCTTTATTCCCATCTGCTACTGCTGGCCTCATGCATAGTTTCTCATTTTCAAGTCTTGTACAAGTACAGTACACTGTGGTCAAACAGAAAAAAAAGTCACTTCCATGTTGTGCTCCATGGCTAACATGCCTGACTGTCACCTCAACTGACATGTGAGAGAATTGTTCACTTTTATTCAGTGTATACATTGAGGCATACACAAGTTTTATAATTCTAGTATAGTGCAAGAGGAGAGTGAATCATTCTGTCTTACCTGGCGCATACTGCTTATCCCCATTTGCTGCAAAATAGCTTATCAGGAAAGCCTAAGGATTACAAGATCACAGCATGAGTTTAGAATGAAATAAAATGTCTGAAGTGATGAAAATGCACGAGGGACTGTGATCTAGTCAGGAAGGTGGGATAATTAACGAATATTGGCTTTAAGCAGGGGATGAGACATGGGTCCTGAGTATGGTTCAGATATATTACAGAAATGGCAATTTAGTGCAGATAGGTTTAACTGTACTCAGAATAAATTAATGTCTCTCCTCACAGAGCATCTAATGGCAAAGCAGCACTGCTGGGCTTGGTTTGATTAGACCTAAAAGGGTTGCTGACACCTAGGTTGCTTTTGACTATCCCAGGGCGACATCATTGTTAAATTTCAATTAATTTAATTTATTGCAGGAATTGTTCGGAATTTAAGTGTATTTTTCTTTTCGCCTCAAGCTGTTGGCACAAGAAATAGCTTGAGCAATTATGGCATTTATTAATGTTATTTTTGAATACTATTGCACTTGAAAACAGAATGAATCAGGAGTCCCAAGAGGGATTAATAAATAAGTCTATTTGCATTCTAATGAGAACAAATGTTTGGGGTGCATTGTCGAAATGTTAAAATGACTTGAATGTAATTATTTCTTTGCTTATTTTCAAAGAACTCATTCCCCAAACTCTTCTTAGATAACCAAGGTGCTTGAGTATTTAGGATTCTGGAGGCTATTTCATCAACGTAATTTGAACCCTTTACCAGTAACTTAGAGAGAAATGTTGCTACATCTCCCACTCTGTATTTCTTTTCTTCTTCTTTTTTTCTTTATCATTCATCTCTGAAGCAGTTATGTTGGTGAGTCCCTCAAGAAGTCTTGGAGAAATGTTTGAGCTTATGCATATTCCTTGTTTGTATTGGGTAATCATTTGGTAATTCCAGTCATTTTGGGCACCTTTTGGGACCTGTTCTCATTCTGTATGCGCGCCAAATAGTAATTCTCTGCTATTGCTCAAACTTTACCCATTTATTCAGTGTGCAAAGACAAACATTTGTTTCACTGTGAATGTTATTTGCTGATGTGGGAATTATCTATACGAGTGATGTCCAATTTTTCATTAGTAAGTGCATGTTGTTAATGGGTTAGGCTGCTCTTTTCTTGGTTAAACGACAGACTGTCCTACTGGGAACAACGGAGTTGCTGGTTACTTGCAGCATACAAGCCATAAAAACAAATCAAAATGACAAAACCTTTGGTTTTACGCAAATTATCAAAATGAGGCCATTGTTCACTGTTATTTGTCGAATTGCTGCTACAATGTGGGAATAAACAAAATGAAGTGAAAGAGCAAAGGAGTTGTGTAAATAATTTCATTTCAAAGATAAAGGGGGTGAAATTGACAGTTTTTTGTGCCCCTTTGTCGTCTGAGGTGACCCCTCACCACCGTGCACTGACCTCTTAACGGCCCGTGGGGGAAATTGCCTTTAATGAAAGGGGAAGGGCATTGTAGTGCGTCAGCACTAGGCGGATCTTCCACGTACTGCAGGGTGCAGCACCGCACTATCACCCCGGAACCGCCCCCAAAGGAAACAGAGCGCTGGAGACTGCGCTCCACTTCCTTTGAGGGGCGTTGGGGATAGGATCTCCGGGCTGGGCGATGAAAGTCCCAGCCCCAGAAGGTTACCACCCCTGATCGGGGCGCAGGGCAATTTTGTCCCCAAAATAATTTCAAATCTTGGAAATGTGAAATCAAAATGGAAAATCCTGCAAATACACAGATATGTCAGTATCTGTAAAAGAAAATGAATGATTCCGATGTAGGGTACACACACACGAGAGAAAAACGTACTTGACCTCGTCCTCACCAATCTATCTGTTGCAGATGCGCCTGTCCATGAAATTATTGATGGCAGTGACCACCACAGTCCTTGTGGAGACAAAGTCCTGTCTTCACACTGAAGACACCATCCATTGTGTTGTGTGGCACTACCACCATGCTAAATGGGATAGATTAAGAATAGATCTAGCAGCTCAAAACTGGGCATTAACGAGGCGCTGTGGGCCATCAGGAGCAGCAGAATTGTATCCCACCACAATCCGTAACATCATGGCTTGACAGACCCTCACTCTACCATTATCATCAAGCAAGGGGACCAACCCTGGTTTAATAAGGAGCGCAGAAGAGCATGCCAGGAGCAGCACCAGGCGTACCTAAAAGTGAGGTGCCAAACTGGGGAAGTTGCAACACAGGACTACATGCATGATAAACACAGAAACAGCATGCTATAGACAAAGCTAAGCAATCCCACAACCAACGGATCAGATCAAAGCTCTGCAGTCCTGCCAATGATGGCGGAGCCCAGCATGCGAGTGCAAAAGACAAGGCTGAAGAGTTTGCAACCATCTTCAACACTGGCATGTACCTGACACTGTGGAAAACTGCCCAGGTATGCCCTGTCCACAAAAAGCATTACCAATCCAATCTAGCCAATTACCACCACGTCAGTCTACTCTCATTCATTAGCAAAATAATGGAAGGTGTCGTTGAGAGTGCTATCAAGTGGCACTTACTCACCAAAGCTCAGTTTGGGTCTTGCCAGGACCACTCGGTTCCAGACCTCATTACAGCCTTGGTCCAAACATGGACAAAAGAGCTGAATTCCAGAGGCGAGGTGAGAGTAACTGCCCTTGACATCAAGGCAGCATTTGACTGAGTGTGGCATCAAGGATCTCTAGTAAAACTGAAGTCAATGGGAAACAGGGGAAAACTCTCCACTGGCTGATGTCATATCTAGCATAAAGGAAGATGGTAGTAGTTGTTGGAAGTCAATTATCTCTGCCCCGGGACATTGCTGCACGAGTTCCTCAGGGCAGTTTCCTGGGCCCAACCATCTTCAGCTGCTTCATCAATGACCTTCCCTCCATCATAAGGTCAGAAGTAGGGATGTTCGCTGATGACTGCACAGTGCTCAGTGCCATTCACAACTCCTCAGATAATGGAGCAATCTATGCCCGCACACAGCAAAACTTGGACAACATTCAGGCTTGGGCTGATAAGTGGCAAGTAACATTCACGCCACACAAGTGCCAGGCAATGACTATCTCCAACAAGCGAGAGTCTAACCAGCACCCGTTGACATTCAACGGCATTACCTTCGCCAAATTCCCCACCCATCAATATTGTGGGGGTCACCGTTGACCAGAAACTTAACTGGATCAGCCACATAAATACTGTGGCTACAAGAGCAGGTCAGAGGCTGGGTATTCTGTGGCGAGTGTTTCACCTCCAAAGTCATTGCACCATCTACAACGCACAAGTCAGGAGTGTAATGGAATACTCTCCATTTGCCTGGATGAGTGCAGCTGCAACACACTCAAGAAGCTCAACACCCTCCAGGACAAGCAGCACACTTGATTGGCACTCCATCCACCACCTTCAACATTCACCCCCTCTAGCACGGTGCACCATGTCTGCAGTGTGTACCATCTACAAGATGCACTGCAGCAACTCGCCAAGGCTTCTTCGATAGCACCTCCCAAACCCACAACATCTAACATATAGAAGGAAAATGGCAGAAGCACATGGGAACACTATCAGCTGCAAGTTCCCTTCCAAGTCACAAACTATCCTGACTTGGAAATACATCACCGTCCCTTCATCGTTGCTGGGTCAAAATCCTGGAACTCCCTCCCTAACAGCACTGCGTGAGTACTTTCACTGCACGAACTTCAGCAGTTCAAGAAGGCAGCTCACCACCACCTTCTCAAGGGCAGTTAGGGATGGCCAATAAATGCTGGCCTTGCCAGCGACGTCCACATCCCAAGAACAATTTTTTTTTAAACTGTCTTTTCTCTTTACAAATGATAGCTGATCTATTAAGCATTAACTGTTTTTATTTGACTTTATATATAGCCATGATGAGGTGACTAAATTGTTTTAATCCATTGGGTTAGGTAACACTTTGGCTTCCCTTTGGCTAAAGAAAATGCAAAAATCCCATTGATAACAAATGGAAGTGTCTTTTTTTTAAGAATGTTTGCTGGTTGAAATATTCTGCAATTTAATTTTGTCCCGAATGATAGGCTGCACAATCTCACAACCACTTGCCAACATTTATCTTTCACTAATCTTCCTCGCTTCCTTGTTTTGTAATAAAATGTGTTTCTGGCAATGATCGTATTGCTTTCCTTTGGGTAAAGGAGCCCCAGGTGTTAATATCTATGTTGGTTCCCACAATGAAAAGCTTGTAAAAACCTTGGGGCCGAAATTCACTGTCCCCGAAGGGACAGCTACCACGGAATTTCGGCAGTCGACCCAAAAAAAAATCAATCGGCCGCCGCAGTTGGGTACTTTTCCCTCCCTGAGCCATATTCAGCTCGGGGGGTGGGGGGCGGATTTGAGCAGTGTTCACTTTCACTGGAAACGGCGCGGTGAAGCCGCTGTAAAGGAGACTTTCCAGTGGTGAGCTCTGCAGCGTGCGGGCTGCTGGAAAGCAGCAAGAACAGGGATTTTCAGCTGCACAAAGGGAAGCCTTTTCCCAGCACGAGGTATTCGAGTCGGTGCTCGAACGGGACACTGCTGGAGTGTTGCCGCGATCGGGATCCTTTGGTAGGGAAATAGTTTTATTAATTATTAGTGTTTTAATTTAAGTTTACAGCATCCACTGTATTTATCTTTTAATTGCTTTATTAATTGTTTTGGCTCCAGTTAACCAGCTGAGTGCTGCTCGGAGGTTTGCACATACTTTTGTATAACTTTCAGGTCTGACTCTTTAGTGGAGTCCTGTGAGCTGCAGAGACCTGCTTGGCAGGGTTCATCCTGAGGATGGGAGGTGTGTTGGGAGGGCAACACCTGCTGCACCTGGTCAGAAGCAGGGTGGCACGCAGGAGAAGGCATCGCCGTTAGCACCGTGCAGAGAGGCAGCGGGCAAGGGAGGCAGCAGACATGATTTGTTCATTCTGTGCCAGACCAGTGTGCCCGCCGTCTTCACCGGCCCGAATCAGGATTGCGGTTGGCTGCTTGGGGACAAGGGATATCCCCTGTACACTTGGCTGCTCACTCCACTGCGGAACCCCAGGACAGTGCCAGAGCATGCAGACAATGACGCTCATTGTGCCACCAGGTGCATCATCGAGCAGTACATAGGCATCCTTAAGCAGAGATGCCGGTGCCTGCTCCGCTCTGGTGGCACCTTGCAGTGCTCTCCTCAACGGTTCTCCATAATCGTCGTGGTCTGCTGCATGCTGCACAGCCTGGCCATCATGAGGGGACAGATGCTGGAGGTCGAGCCAGCAGTACCATCTGAGGAGGAGGAGGCGCAGGAGGAGGAGGAGGATCCACATCGCCCCAGAGCTAGAAGACGTCGATCCATTGCCACCCTGGAAGGGTCGGGTGAAGACTGGCCAGCACCCTCCTGGGAGGGTGCATCCTCACATATATGGAGGTGCCTGACACCTCCCCTGCAATTTCCCTCCATGCATGATATACTGCCTGTCTGCCAGGTCTTGCCACGTCAGGAAACAGTATTCTTCTTCACTCCTCACTTTTATGTATTTAACCCCTTGTAACCTGTATAACACCTGACCACCAGAGGGCCCACCTGTTAGAATCCCAAGGGATCCCAGCATCCCTTGGGAGCACATTATATAAGCAGGCCACCCACGGGGTACCTGCACTCTGGAATCTTATTAAAGGAGCTAAGGTCACACTTGCTCATTGTACACAGTACTCAGTTTCATCCTTTATTATGAGTGTACCACTCACCACCTTCCATCAGTGTCTCCAGCTCCAGATCTATGAACCTGTTGCCTCTCCTTGCACCTCTTACACCAGCCATCCTTCCAACCTCCTTCCTCCCTCAGGGCCTTGCTGCAAACCCTGGACTTTAAAAAGACCAGGGAGCAACTGGCTCATTAGAAAGCCTTACCTGCCTGCTGAATTTCTCAGTGGTGATACCGCTCAAATTAAGACAGCCACACCGCTGAAAAATAAACTTTGGAAGGCTTCATTAGTGCTGGAACCCATTTGTTCACTTTTGGAGCTGAATATGGGGTGGCCCAGCCACTCAAAAATGTTGGCGCCAATGGCCACAAAACGGTGGGAGGAGCACCAGCTTTCCAGCGGTACTCAATTTCGGGCCCTTCTGCACTACGGAGGTACTATCACATTTTCATTTAGATAGCAATATTGCCTCTGAGTCAGATGGTTGTGGGTACGTCTTGCTCTAGAAACTTGAGCAAAAAATCTAGGTTGACTCTTCAGTGCAGTACTGAGGGAGTGATGCACTGTCAGAGGTGCTGTCATTCAGATGAGACATTAAACCAAAGCTCCATCTGCCCTCTTAGATGGATGTAAAAGATACCAAAGCACTATTCAAAGAAGAAGAGGGGAGTACTCCCCCGTACTCACCCACTCACTCGTAAGATAATGGGACTAAAGGCAGATAAATCCCCTGGACCTGATGGCTTGCATCCTAGGGTCTTAAGAGAAGAAGCAGCAGGGATAGTGGATGCATTGGTTATAATTTATCAAAATTCCTTGGATTATGGGGCGGTCCCAGCAGATTGGAAAACTGCAAATGTAATGCATCTGTTTAAAAAAGGAGGCAGACAAAAAGCAGGAAACTATAGTCCAGTTAGCCTAACATCTGTTGTTGGGAAGATGTTGGAGTCCATTATTAAAGAAGCAGTAGCAGGACATTGGGAAAAGCAAACTTCGGTCAGGCAGAGTCAGCATGGATTTATGAAGGGGAAGTCATGTTTGACAAATTTGCTGGAATTCTTTGAGGATGTAATGAACAGAGTGGATAAAGGGGAACCAGTGGATGTGGTGTATTTGGAATTCCAGAAGGCATCTGACAAGGTGCCACATAAAAGGTTACTGCACAAGATAAAAGTTCATGGGGTTGGGGGTAATATATTCGCAAGGATAGAGGATTGGCTAATGAACAGAAAACAGAGAGTAGGAACAAATGGTTCATTCTCGGGTTAGCAATCAATAACCAGTGGGGTGCCGCAGGGATCAGTGCTGGGACCCCAACTATTTACAATCTATATTAATGACTTGGAGGAAAGGACTGAGTGTAACGTAGCCAAGTTTGCCGACAATACAAAGATGGGAGGAAAAGCAATGTGTGAGGAGAACACAAAAAATCTGCAAAAGGACATAGACAGGCTAAGTGAGTGGGCAAAAATTTGGCAGATGGAGTATAATGTTGGAAAGTGTGAGGTCATGCACTTTGGCAGGAAAAATCAAAGAGCAAGTTAGTATTTAAATGGAGAAAGATTGCAAAGTGCTGCAGTACAGCAGGACCTGGGGGTACTTGTGCATGCAACACAAAAGGTTAGTATGCAGGTACAGCAAGTGATCACGAAGGCCAATGGAAGCTTGGCCTTTATTGCAAAGGGGATGGTGTATAAAAGCAGTTACAGTTGTACAGGGTATTGGTGAGGCCACACCTGGAATACTGCATGCAGTTTTGGTTTCCATATTTACGAAAGGATATACTTGCTTTGGAGGCAGTTCAGAGAAGGTTCACAAGGTTGATTCCGGAGATGAGGGCGTTGACTTATGGGGAAAGGTTGAGTAGGTTGGGCCTCAACTCATTGGAGTTAAGAAGAATGAGAGGTGATCTTATCGAAAGGTATAAGATTATGAAGGGGCTTGACAAGGTGGATGCAGAGAGGATGTTTCCACTGATAGGGGAGACGAGAACTAGAGGGCATAATCTTAGAATAAGGGGCCTCCCATTTAAAACTGAGATGAGGAGAAATTTCTTCTCTGAGGGTTGTGGATCTGTGGAATTTGCTGCCTCAGAAGCTGGGATTTTGAATAAATTTAAGACACAAATAGACAGTTTCTTAAACAATAAGGGAGTAAGGGGTTATGGAGAGCAGGCAGGGAAGTGGACCTGAGTCCATGATCGGATCAGCCATGATCGTATTAAATTGCAGACCAGGCTCGAGGGGCCGTATGGACTACTCGTGCTCCTATTTCTTATGTTCTTATGTGCCCTGGCCAATATTTATCCCTCAACCAACATCACTAAAACAGATTACCAGGTCATTGCTGTTTATGTATCCCGGCTGTGTACAAAATTGGCGAGCACAGTCCCCTATATTACAACAGTAACTACATTTCAAAGTATTTAATTGGCTCTAAAGCGCTTTGGGACATCCTGAAGTCATGGATAGTCATAAATCCATGTTGATACGTCCTTACTACACAGTATAAATGCACACGAGGCCCATGCTTGAGAGAAGGTCAGTCTGTGACCTGTCCTTTATTCCTTAGCACTCAAGTGATGAAGGTGGGTGGAGCTTCCCCTTTTATACCTGAAGGTCCAGGTTAGGAGTGTCTCCCACCTAGTGTTCTCACGGTGTACAACTTAGGTCAGTTTATACATGGGTTACAAAGCTGGTTGAATACATGACATCACCTCCCCCCCCAAAGTCTTATTGGGATCACAGGTTGAGTCTCTCTGGTGGTTTATGCTCCCTTGTAGAGCGCCTGAGTTGGGGCTCCGGTTGTTGGGCGCTGGCCTGAGTGTCTGCTGTTTGCGGTGCCTCAGGCCTGTCCGGACTGCCCACAGTGACTGGGCTCTCCTCCCTTTGGTTCTGGTGTTCGGTCACCTGTGGTGGAGTGAACTCTATATCGTGTTCTTCCTCTGCTTCTTCTATGGGGTTGCTGAACCTCCTTTTTGTTTGATCCACATGTTTGCGGCAGATTTGTCCATTGGTAAGTTTAACTACCAGAATCCTATTTCCCTCTTTGGCAACCGCAGTGCCTGCGAGCCATTTGGGCCCTGCAGCGTAGTTGAGGACAAAAACAGGATCATTTACATCAATACATCGCGCCCTCGCATTCCTGTCATGTTAGTGATATTGTGACTGGCGCCTGCTCTCGACAATCCAGAGTGGCAATCTGTTCTCCGAATCTTTGTGGGTCACGACTACCGTGGCGCTGCCTAGCACCGGAATGATCTGCTTTGTGTAAGTCCGTAGCTGTGCGTCAATCGGCGATAATTTTGGCCTCCTGGCCTTGGATGCCCACAACTTTTCGAACTGTTTGATACCCATCAGGGACTGGCTGGCACCCATGTCTAACTCCATTGATACTGAGATGCCATTGAGGAGCACTTTCATCATTATCGGTGGCGTCCTGGTGTATGAACTGTATACGTGCTCCACATGAACTCGCTGAACTTCAGCTTCCAGCGATTTCCCCCAGTGTCCATTTCTGCAATTTCTGCAGCTATTTTGCTCATCTCTACAAACTCCGGCTGAATGTATGTCTCCACGCCTCCAGCATGAGTTGCGGTTTGAAACAAAAGGTCCCTTGCCAGTCGATCGTCCCTGACTGCCCCTGTTATTGTCCTTGAGTGCACCATTAACAGGTGTTGATGGCCCCATTACTGGCCGCATTGTCCCTTGCAATGGCGTGAATCGCTGTTCAGCTTGCCATTGTCTCTGTCGAACTCCCCTTCTGGGTTCGACTACATGTTGGGGCATGCCTGACTGCCCTTGTCTGCCTGGAGAACTGTGTGCTGCTTTAACAATGTTGAATCTCTGTCCCAACCATTCCTTAACACAGTACCTCTCGTCTGTACTGCTAGTGGCCATGCTCGCGTGGTTTAAATCCCAGTTTCTTGTCGCCATTGATACGTCCTTACTACACAGTATAAATGCACACGAGGCCCATGCTTGAGAGAAGGTCAGTCTGTGACCTGTCCTTTATTCCTTAGCACTCAAGTAATGAAGGTGGGTGGAGCTTCCCCTTTTATACCTGAAGGTCTAGGTTAGAAGTGTCTCCCACCTAGTGGTCAGTGTTCTCACGGTGTACAACTTAGGTCAGTTTATACATGGGTTACAATGCTGGTTGAATACATGACACATGTCTTTTTTTCACTTTAGTCATTCTGGTCGAGATAGACTGACAATTTAGGTGTCAAAATCTCTGCCCACTAGCAATTCGGTTCAAAGTGCTCAAAACCAATTTATTTGAAGTCGTCACAGTCAGTAGAAACCAAAGCCATCCATTCCGTCAGTGCGGGAAGGTTTAGAACCAGGTCCAAAGGAGGAAAGGACAGTGTTCTGACTGATAGTTATAGTGGCAGGAAAGTGGAGTTTGAGGTTCAAAGATCAGCCATGATCTTATTGAATGGGGAGCAGACTTGAGGGGCCGTATGCTCCACTCCTGCTCCTATTTCTTATGTTCTTACTTTCTTATGACTGAAGAGTGACTTATTGACAGCCTGTGCTGATCCCCCACCAATGGAATCACTGTTAGCAGCTGTTTAAGAATGTCACTGAGTGACGTGCTCTCTGATTTTCTCATGCTGCCACCAGGCAAGTAGTTATTTCCTACACCTCAAACAATCAAGCTGAATTCAGGCACCAACTGGTTCGGTTATTACTGGCATAAAACCCATACCATGGTGCAATCATCAAGTGCATCAATGGGCCGGAAGTTGGTAGTGCATGGTCAGACATAAGGGTACACTGCATAATGGTGATGAGTGTGAAAGGAATGGCTTGGGCATTGCAGGGATGCTTTATGATGCTGCTATGGGGCAGTGCCAACCTGGTGCATCATGGGGCAGCCAGGGTGTACAACATCATGTGAAGTAAATGTAGCCATGGTGAGGCTATCCCTGGGGTCCCAGGCAGCAATGTAGTCGGGTGGTGATGCCCTGTGTCCTGTGCAGCATCAGGTCTTTGCGGAGAAGGTTGGTGTTGTTGGTGCTGCTGGTGTGTCTGGTGATGTGGGTGTTGGGGCTGATCATGATGGTATTCTGAGGACCAAGGTGAGATTTTTTCCAGGGTCCCGATGCTGCTGGAATAGATGGCAGGTGAGGTTGAAATGACAGAAGTGCCCTGTCAATGGTGAGAGCAGTTGCTCCAAGGAGGTGACAGTGAAAAGATACTGCAAACATTTCCAACCTGTATGCAGCTCAAATGTTTCTTCCAAATCCTGACGGCTTCATCTTCTGACATTGGAAAGTGAACAGCTGTGAATGGTAGCTTCTGCAGCTGTCAACTTGCCAAAGCAATAGTCACTGAGAACCCAACTCCACTTAACTGGCGTATTCCCTGAGGGACGGCAAACCCATCAAAAATCCTCTTACGTAGCTTTCAATAAGAACATAAGAACATAAGAAATAGGAACAGGAGTAGGCCATACGGCCCCTTGAGCCTACTCCACCATTCAATAAGATCATGGCTGATCTGATCATGGACTCAGCTCCACTTCCCCACCCGCTCCACGTAACCCCTTATCCCCTTATCATTTAAGAAACGGTCTATTTCTGTCTTAAATTTATTCAATGTCCCAGCTTCCACAGCTCTCTGAGGCAGTGAATTCCATAGATTTACAACCCTCTGAGAGAAGAAATTTCTCCTCATCTCAGTTTTAAATGGACGGCCCCTTATTCTAAGAGCATGCTCTCTAGTTCTAGTCTCCCCCATCAGTGGAAACTTCCTCTCTCCATCCACCTTATCAAACCCCCTCATAATCTTATACATTTCGATCAGATCACCTCTCATTCTTCTGAACTCCAATGAGTAGAGGCCCAACCTACTCAACCTTTCCTCATAAGTCAACCCCCTCATCCCCGGAATCAACCTAGTGAACCTTCTCTGAGTTGCCTCCAAAGCAAGTATATCCTTTCGTAAATATGGAAACCAAAACTGCATGCAGTATTCCAGGTGTGACCTCACCAAAATCTTGTATAGCTGTAGCAAGACTTCCTTGCTTTTATACTCCATCCCCTTTGCAATAAAGGCCAAGATACCATTGGCCTTCCTGATCACTTGCTGTACCTGCATACTATCCTTTTGTGTTTCATGCACAAGTACCGCCAGGTCCCGCTGTACTGCAACACTTTGCAATCTTTCTCCATTTGCATACTAACTTGCTCTTTGATTTTTCCTGCCAAAGTGCATGACCTCACACTTTCCAACATTATACTCCATCTGCCAAATTTTTGCCCACTCACTTAGCCTGTCTATGTCCTTTTGCAGATTTTGTGTGTCCTCCTCACACATTGCTTTTCCTCGCATCTTTGTATCATCAGCGAACTTGACTACGTTACACTCAGTCCCTTCTTCCAAGTCATTAATATAGATTGTAAATAGTTGGGGTCCCAGCACGGATCCCTGCGGCACCCCAATAGTTACTGGTTGCCAACCAGAGAATGAACTATTTATCCCTACTTTCTGTTCTCTGTCAGTTAGCCAATTGTCTATCCATGCTCATATATTACCCCCAACCCCATGAACTTTTATCTTGTGCAGTAACCTTTTATGTGGCACCTTGTCAAATGCCTTCTGGAAGTCCAAATACACCACAACCACTGGTTCTCCTTTATCCCCTGTTCAACTATCTGTTAACAACTTTACTTGACTGGCCCGCCACTTGGTGACGGGTCTGCAATCCGTACACAGACCTGATGGGTCAGAAACTGACATGGAGGCAGATTCATAGCGGGATCCCGACTCGCTGTCAGTCTCGGCCATTCTTACAGCGGGTCCACCTCTAAACCCGCATTTGCAGGGCTGGGCAGATTCTGACCATGGGTTCTGCTTCAGCAGCCTCAAAGGACATCTGCTTTGGCCTGTTGGAGATGAAGCCTGAGGCCAGAAGCCAGCCCAAAGATGATGCTCTGCATGCGAATCAAAGATGGCTGTAAGAGGACATGAGTTACATGAATATTGCCACTTGGTCCTTTGAGCAGTCTTTATGGAGTGAATGTCTACATTGATTGTGATGGGAGCCTTGTGGCAGGCTCAATTCAACAACAAGTATCACATTAAGGATTCCTATGTAGAAATTAAACTGTAGCAAAAGGTTATGTTTTCATTCAATGACCTTTGTTTCATATCTATGTACTGCTTTGGTTTTAAATATTCATGTTTAACCCTAAGAAGCAATGGGATAAGCCCATTTAAAATGCAGAGCATGATCCTGTGACGTATACAGGGCCCCGTTTACTTTTACAGAACAGTACTGGGCAGAGCGTTCATTGCTCAAGTTCCACCCACTACCTGCCAGTTTATTTTTGCGGTGCCCAGAGGAACAGGAGTGCTCCACAAACTCAGCCTGGGCCACCTCTGCTCTTGGCCTCCAACCCTCAGTGCTGCATTTTCTTTTCCCAGCTCCATTTGGGCTATTTCGATTCACTCCGTCAGGCCGAATTAGAATGTAAATTGTCCACTGAAGTCTGTAATGTGATCTAACATTGTCCTTGTGTCAGGTTTTCACTTTCACAACGTTCTTGTCACCATCGCTGCCAGATTGAGAAGTTCTCATTTGCAAGAGGTACAACACGGTTCACTGTTCCAATATTATATAGTTTACCAATGCCAAAAGACAGATGGGAATGCTGCACAGCAGCTCAGAATACAGACGGAGGTGTAGCTGGGACGCAAGTCATTTACAAGATCATAATCAGAGTAGAAACACAAGAGCTGCTGGCATTTAACCCAGGCCTACAAGTCTTCACCACTAATACGAGAGCTGCCAGTTACACTTGAATATTTAATAACAATCCAAAACGCCTGTTTGATGCTGCCGTAATTGAGATACTCAACTTGACAAATGGGTAAAGCATTAGTCAATGCAGCCAGTGTTTTCCGGTAGCGAGCTGGTCTGCCCATCATTTCTTCCCATTCACGGGCTAACGAGCACACAGCCATGAACCCCAGCCTCCCTCTTCTGCTTGTCAAACCCTTTTCCATACAGTGTTGTCATCTGCAACACTGTACTGTATAGGCAGAATTATCTGTCAGCCGCTGAACTCTGGTGTTTGGAGCTTGCATTCAACCGTAGTGTTTACCCATTGAGGTGCTGGCACAAATTTTTATGCTTACAACATGCTTCAATTCATGAGATATATACTTTTGTGAGTGATCATTGACTGCAGCCTGTTATGCCACTGTATGGGCCCAAGTTTCCACACGCGCCTAGAACGGCGCAGTCCCGACCTGGACGCCCGTTTTTCGCGCCACAAAGTGCGCCTAAAAAAATCCTCGGTATTCTCCACCTACTTGCAGGTCCTCTGGCCCTCAGCGCAGCCAGCACGAGCTGTGGGGGGGCGGAGCCAGGTCCCTGCGCTGAAAACAGTGCCGGGACCTCTGCACATGCGCGCTACAGTGGGCACGCAAGTGCAGTAGCTCCAGGCGCCGAACTGTGTGGGAGGGGCCCGAAGCACGCAGCCCCTAGCCCTGGCCGAATGGCCTCACTGGGGCTGCGTGAATTAGGCTCCTCCCACGGCCAGCTCCTGCTCCCCCCCACTGACCAGACCCGACACCCGCTCCCCACCCCACTGCCTCCGGACCAGATCCGACCCGACACCCGCTCCCTCCCCCTGCCTCCGGACCAGACCCGACACCCGCTCCCCCCCCCTGCCTCCGGACCAGACCCGACACCCGCTCCCCGCCCCCCCTGCCTCCGGACCAGACCCGACACCCGCGCCCCCCCCCCCCCCCCCGACTGAGCCGACCCGACCCGCGCTCCTGTTCCCGCCTCCCCGACTCGACCCGATCCGACCCGCGCTCCTGTTCCCGCTCCCCGCCCCCCCGACTGGACCCGACCCGACCCGCGCTCCTGTTCCCGCTCCCCGCCTCCCCGACTCGACCCGACCCGCGCTCCTGTTCCCGCTCCCCACCCCCCCCGACTGGACCCAACCCGACCCGCGCTCCCGCCCCCCGACCCGACCCCCCCCCACTGGACCCGACCCGACTCCCGCTCCCGGACTGGATCCGACCTGACCTCCCTCTCTCCCTCCCTCCCTCTCTCCCTCCCTCTCTCGCTCCCGGACTGGATCCGACCTGACCTCCCTCCCTCTCTCCCTCTCTCCCTCCCTCTCTCCCTCCCTCTCTCTCTCCCTCTCCCTCCCTCTCCCTCCCTCTCCCTCCCCCTCTCCCCCCCCCCTCTCTCTCACTCTCTCTCTCTCCCCCTCTCTCTCCCCCCCTCTCTCTCCCTCCCCCCCGAACGGAACCGACCCGACCCGACCCGACCCAACGCCACCTACCTGTAAATCTGGTGCTGGGGACGGGCCCTGCCCGAAGTCTCGGCCCCGGCCCGTTCAGCCTTCGGTCCCAAAAGGCCTGCCTGAAGCACTTTCACACAGGTAGGAAGATGGTTTATTTAATCTTTTCTTTGCTTCTAAATGTTTATTCAGGTTGGATTTATTTGTATAATATTTGTAGAAGTATAAATAAGGATTTATTGTAGAATTTAATGACTTCCCTTCCCCACCCCTCACCCCCCCCCCCCCCACCTCGTTCTGGACGCCTAATTTGTAACCTGCGCCTGATTTTTTAATGCGTAGAACAGGTTTTTTCAGTTCTACAAAAATCTTCACTTGCTCCATTCTACTTTAGTTTGGAGTACGTTTTCACTGTGGAAACTTTCAAATCAGGCATTGAAGAAAAAATTCTGTTCCAAAGTAGAACTGTTCTACCTGACTAGAACTGCAGAAAAAAAAATGTGGAGAATTGCGATTTCTAAGATAGTCCGTTCTCCACCAGTTGCTCCTAAAAATCAGGTGCAAATCATGTGGAAACTTGGGCCCATTATATTGCCATCTCAAAAAAGGTAAGGTATTAGATCACTGTTGCGATTGGCACCACCAGCCTCCTAAAAACCTGGGGGACTTAAAAAATATTGATTTTATATTTGTCATTTCTTCTGTATAGTAACTTTGTTGATGCAGATGCGACCTTGTGTTTTGTTCCCATTCCATGTGTGATATATGTTTGCATCCGTATTGATTATTTAGTTTAAATTCAACTATTGAAAACATAACTGGTGTGGGATCTAATGGAAAGAATTATCGCCTCACTTCGCCTGTCATGTCTTGTCCCAAATTAATTGTCAGTGTTAGTAAAAGAGCAGAAATTACCATTTCTTAAGAGCTCCATGTATAATGAACCCTTTCACCGACACAAAATTAAGAATAAATAATGGCTGTGACGCCATTTGAATAACAGCTTCTGCAGGGTCTGAGCTCGCCAACCAAAGAGTTAACATCAGTGCCAGGGAGGAGAATAAATTGAATGATTTCTCCCTTTAATGTTCGTGGGTGGAGAATAACCAGTATTGAAGGTTACATCCCTGAAAATCTATAAACTTCAGGAGCAGTGGAGATGTTTTCAGAAAATGCCCACAGAGACCTAACACTCTGCAAATGAATAAGAGCTAGTGCTGAGTGATTTGGAATGCATTGACATACAGTGTGTGGGACAGATATAATTGCAGGGACCTTGAGGTCTAATAATCAATAAAGAGGCTGCAACAAAGCATGATAAAAGCACAGTATCGTTATGGTGAATCTTTAATAACGTGGAAGATGATGGTTGTCTGGTATGCTGATCTCAGTTGATCATATATTACCGCTTCCATTTTTTGAAACATCTTCCTCCACTGTAATACTATGTGTTGGCATTGTGCTATGACAGGCTTTCTGAAAGGAGAAAATTCTGTAGGGAACAAGTCTAAATAGAGCTGCCCCCAAATGAATCGGAGGCTAAATCAACAACAACGACTTGTATTTATATAGCACCTTATAAAACATCTCAAGGCACTTCACAGGAGTACCAGCACTGCCTCCGCAAGATCCTGAAAATCCATTGGCAGGATAGGTGCACGAACATCAGTGTTCTTGCTCAGGCCATCAATCCAACATCCCCAGCATCGAAGCATTGACCACGCTCAATCAGCTCCGATGGACGGGCCACATTGTTCGCATGCCCGATACTCGATTCCTAAAACAAGCGCTCTACTCAGAGCTCCGGCATAGCAAGCGAGTCCCAGGTGGGCAGAGGAAATGCTTCAAGGCCCTCAAAGCCTCCTGGAAGAAGTGCAACATCCCCACTGACACCTGGGAATCCCTGGCCCAAGACTGCTCAAAGTGAAAGAGAAGCATCCGGGAAGGCGGCGAACATCTCGAGTCTCTTCGCCAGGAGCACGCGGAAGCGAATTGCAAGCAGCGGAAGGAGTGTACGACAACCCAAGCACCCGACCCGCCCATCTCTCCAGCCACCACATGCCCTACCTGTGACAGACTGTAGATCCCGTATTGGTCTCATCAGTCACCTGAGAACTTATTTTTGTGTGGAAGCAAGTCATCCTCGACTCCGAGAGATTGCCTAAGGAAAATGAGATGAAAATTTGACACCGAGCCGCATAAGTAGAAATTAGGTCAGGTGACCAAAAGCTTGGTCAAAGAGGTATGTTTTAAGGAGTGCCTTGAAGGAGGAAAGAGAGTTAGAGATGCGGAGAGGTTTAGATAGGGAGTTCCAGAGCTTGGGGCCTAGGCAACAGAAGGCACGGCCACCAGTGATTGAGCGATTATAATCCGGGATGCTCAAGCGGGCAGAATTAGAGGAACACAGATATCTTGGGGGTTGTGGGGCTGGAGAGGTTACAGAGATAGGGAGGGGCGAGATCATGGATGGATTTGAAAATAAGGATGAGAATTTTGAAATTGAGACGTTGCTTAACCGGAAGCCAATGCAGGACAGCGAGCACGGGGGTCATGTGGGAGAGGGACTTGGTGCGAGTTAGGACACAGGCAGCCGAATTTTGGATCACCTCTAGTTCATGTAGGGTGGATTGTGGGAGGCCAGCCAGGAGTGCGTTGGAATAGTCAAGTCGAGAGCTAACAAAGGCATGGATGAGGGCTTCAGCAGCGGATGGGTTGAGGCAAGGGTGGAAACGGGCGATGTTACGGAGGTGGAAATAGGCAGTCTTAGTTATGCTGCGGATATATGGTTGAAAGCTCATTTCACGTTCAACTCTGACGCCAAGGTTGTGAACAGTCTGGTTCAGCCTCAGACAGAAGTTGGGGAGAGGGATGGAGTCAGTGGCTATGGAATGGAATTTGTGGCGGGGACCAAAAACAATGACTTTGGTCTTCCCAGTATTCAATTGGAGAAAATTTCTGCTCCTCCAGAACTGGAAGTCGGACAAGCACTCTGATAATTTAAAGACCATGGAGGGGTCGCGAGAAGTGCTGGTGAGGTAGAGCTGGATGTCGTCAGCGTACATGTGGAAACTGATGCTGGGGCCGAAATTCAGGGTCCATATAAGGCCCGTTATCGCCTTATTACGCCGGCCATGCGGCGGAATCGAGTGGCTGCCGCATTGCAGTTGATTGGCTGCCACGATCCAAATTCACCTTGGGAATTTTTTTGGAGGTCCCCTCTTCCGCTCCGCTGCTGCTGACCACCCCAAGCGCATTATCAAAGCGTGCACCGCCGATCTCCTGCACCTGCATCCCACTCCGCGCGAAATGTACCGAAAAAAAAATACACAATCCGCTGCGCGGTGCCCCCGACAGCTTTTTCTGTCGGTGGACCTTGTTTTGTGTTTGTAAGCCACGGCATTGTGGCGGCCCTTTAAGGGAAGGGAGGACTGCCGTGACTGCCATGTTTATTTTTGCTGGCCGACTTCCCAATCGGCCAGACAATTATGGCTCCGGGTTCAGCTGGGCTGCCAACTGGCCTGGCCGAAACCCTCCCTGGTGGTCTAATGTCCGAACCTCATATAACATTGCTTCTCTCCGCTTTAAATGGGTGGAGAATGATAGCGGCTGAGATTCCGGTCCGCCCCCAATTCCGCCCCTCACCAATGCTTACCGCCGCACTTCCTCCCCCATTATGACCGACATCCGGTCCGCTCCAAAAAAAATTGCCAAAGAGGTGAAAATGGATCAAGAGTCTGCCTCGTCAGACCTGATGGTAAAAACATCGCGAAAAAGGTCGGTGCGCCAGCTTTCTGGCGGGGCCTGAATTTCGGCCCTGCGGTGTTTCTGGATGATGTCGCCAAGGGACAATATGTAGATGAGAAATAGGAGAGGGCCAAGGATAGATCCTTGGGGTTCACCAGAGGTAATGGTGCAGAGGTGGAAAGAGAAGCCATTGCAAGTGATTCTCTGGCTCTGATTTGATAGATAAGGTTGGAACCAGTCGAGTGCAATGCCACGCAGCTAGCCGACGGTGGAGAGGCATTGGAGAAGGATGGAGTGGTCAACCATGTCAAAGGCTGCAGACAAGTCAAGAAAGACGAGGAGTGTTCACATTCACAAAGGATGTCATTTGTCACAGCCGTTTTGGTACTGTAGCAGGCACGGAAACTGTATTGGAGGGATTCAAACATGGAATTGCAGGAAAGATCGGCACGGATTTAGGAGGCGATAACATGTTCAAGGACTTTGGAGGAGAAAGGGAGGTTGGAGATGGGGCGGTAGTTTGCAAGGATGGAAGGTTTGAGGGTTGTTTTTTTGAGGAGAGGGGTGATGACGGCAGATTTGAGGTAGTGCGGGACAGTACCTGAGGAGATAGAACCGTGAACAATGTCAGCTAACATGGGAGCCAGAAAAGGAAGATGGGTGGTCAGCAGTTTGGTGGGAATAGGTTCAAGGCAGCAGGAAGTGAGTCTCATGGTCAAGATGAGCTGTGAAAGGTCATGAGAGGAGATCAGAGAGAAACCGGAGAAGGATGAGAGGTCAAGGCTTAGGGCAGGACGCTTCCTTAGAGAAAGTTTGGCCCGGTGGGCTGGAGGAAGGAAGGGAAGAGGCAGATGTAAGGGGAAAATGGGAAGGCTTCTCCTGCCACGAGCGGGCCCCCTGATATAGAGGGTCGACGCTCGCCCCAACCCGCGTAACAGCCCTGGAGTTAGCAGACAGAGATGGATAGCAAGGTATAACGATTTTTTATTACGAACGTCCGGGAACACCTCTTATCACAGCCGCCTGTGAGTGGAGATGCTCCCTGAACAGCACAATCAGACAACTTTTATACATTTCAAAAACCCCTCCGTTCCCTGTTAAGACCTCCCGAGATCTCTAATTGGACTACCTTATCAGTGCTACTTCTCTAATTGGACTACCTTATTAGTGCTACTTTGGATTGAAAGGCCAAGATCCTTGTGACCACCTTAGGCCGTGACTAGAATGACTTCATTTGGTCAGAATTTGTTGATTCTCCTTGGTGTCCGTGAGTCCGCCTCGAGCCTCTTCGTAAGGTCTTATCAATGTCTGTTTAGGTTCTCACATCGTATCCTGTCGGAATATTATTGAATTAATAACTTCTGGAGCCTTGGTACAAGGCCGAAGAGAGGCCTTTTACCTCCTTATGGGTCGGTGCAGGAACCAGCACTTTAACCCTTGTCCCGCTGGTACCCCTAATGCCAAATTTTTCTTACACAGAGGTGGCCGAACGGATGGCCTCAATCTTAGAGACAAAGAGGTCTATGAGCTCCTCACACTTATTGTCGGAGGTGAGTGTGGAGACAGGGGAGAGGGGTTTAAAAAGATGGCTAGCAATGGAAAATAAAAGCCGGGGTTTATCTTTAGATTCCAGAATGATTCTGGAATAGTGAGCGATTTTGGCAGATGAGAGCAGGACCCAGTAATGCTTTATGTGGTCCAGCCAGATCTGGCGGTGAAAGGCTAAACCAGTTGTCCATCATATCCGTTTAAGTCTACGTCCCTCGGACTTAAGGGAACAAAGATCAGGGCTGTAGCAGGGGAAACGGCCAGGGTGAGAGAGAGAGTAATTGTTTTAACAGGGACTAGGGCATCAAAGGTGGCGGTGAGGGTGTGATTGAGCAGATCGGTAGCTGCAGAGATGTCATGGTGAATGGGGGCTCAAAGGCTGAACCGTTGGGTGTTGATAATACAGTTGTAAGAGAGTCGGGAGAGAGTTTTCTCCAGGGGCAGATACAGAGGGAGGTAGGTTTGGCTGGGGGAAGGAGGTTGTGGTTGGAGAGCGATACGAGGAAGTGGCCTGAGATGGCCTTATCTGCAATTGACACGATGGGAGTGGCAAGGTCGAGGGGCTGGCCGTGCATATGGGTTGGAGTGTTTACATGGAAGAGAGATTAAAGAAGTATAAGAGGCTGGAGACCTCAGAGGAGAGAGTGCATGATGAATTGAGATGGAGGTTGAAATCACCAAGGATGCAGAGGCTGAGGGTGTGGGTGTGGGTGGGCGTTAGAGAACGAGAATTTTAAGTGAGAGGCGTGGAATAGGGTGAGATGCTCTAAGGAGGAGAAGGTACGGGAGGAGTAGGGGACAGACTAAGGTATGATTGATGATGAGAGCCCCACCACCATGGCGGTCTGAGCGGGGCAAGTGGTGGAAGGTTTAGCCAGGTGGGCAGGCTTCATTTAAGGGTAAGGTGTCATCGCCCCTCAACCAGGTTTCCGTCAGGGCTATGATGTCAATGTCATCATCCACGATAAGCTCATGGAGGGGAAGGGCCTTTTTCGCAAGCGAACGGACCCTCTGTAATGCAAGTATTTAGCAGGCTACTCTAATGTTGCTGTCACTGCTCGAGGCCAACCAGCCTCTGTGTGGGCAATGATGGCCTCGTTGGACTCATGGCTCGCAGCGACAATCTGCGACCCTACCTCCGCAGTGAGCTTGTCGATGCTCGCGGGGTTCTATCCCACTGCATCAATGGTCTCACGGTGCATCGCTGTCTGTTAGCAGCCCGAATTTATAAAGCCTTGATAAAGTGCAACATCCCCACCGACACCTGGGAATCCCTGGCCAAAGACCGCCCTAAGTGGAGGAAGAGCATCTGGGAGGGCGCTGAGCACCTCGAGTCTCATCGCCGAGAGCATGCAGAAAACAAGCGCAGACAGCGGAAGGTGTGTGCGGCAAACCAGACTCTCCACCCACCCTTTCCTTCAACGACTGTCTGTCCCACCTGTGACAGAGACTGTAATTCCCATATTGGACTGTACAGTCTCCTGCGAACTCACTTTTAGAGTGGAAGCAAGTCTTCCTCGATTTCGAGGGACTGCCTATGAATGATGAATGAATTTGCCGACTCACCCTCCTGAGAGCTAGCCTGTGGGATTCCACCCCAGCACTGCGTTGCTGCGTGCCACTGGGGCCAGGAGCCTCCGATTCGTCAAACCCCGCGAAGTCAGCCTCGTCCCCAGATGAACTCAGTCCCGATGGGACATCTGGTGGGCTGGGATGCTCCACTGGAGCTGTATCATCCATTTCCTCATCCTCTAAACCATGGCGTGATGTGGAGGGCTCCCGCGAGAGATGCGGCGCCTCTGGCTGGTGATCTGAAGTAGAAAGCAACAGATGAGTGGTTAGCAGCAGGGGAGGGGGGCAGAGTGACATGAGGAAGCTGGCATAGCACAACTCATTTCATCATCATCGCCACTCCCTCAGGCTCATGGATGACTTGCTTCCACTCCAAAATTGAGTACCCAGGTGACTAATTTTAAAAGGTGGAAGATGCCTGTGCGTGAATTCTTTTAACATGGGGTGGCCGTTGCACACCAGCCACCACACGAGCTTGACGGAGCAAAGTCTTGGTCCAGTGGCAAGGGGATCCAAGACGACTGGAGACCAGGCTCTGTTGCATGTGCCAATACATACACACAAACTCAAGCATACTCCTACTGTCCTCCTTCCTTCCTCCTTCCCACAGGACCTGTCTCTACGTGGAATTCATAGCATGTTGCTAACACCGATGGAATCCAATCAGCTCACAATAGAGAAATTCTATTAATCTGACCTTTGATTTATAAATTTAGTTCTATAAAGTAAGCCATAGATGTATCAATTCTCCTTTATGTTTACAGAATAAAGAATATTTTCTGATACTTACTTTCTGATATTTTCTGAGGCTCATTTGAAGGACCGACACTACTCCATTATATGTCCCAATGCAGTGTTTTGAGTCATGCGATCCATTTACATACCCTCACCATCCGAAGGGGGCTCAGCATCGCCCTCGGCAAATGTCCGACCTGTGACTCCGATACGGGTTGAGACTCTCGCCTCCACATCAGTCAGAGGAAGAGTTTGAGGGGACCCCTGTCGAAATCTCAACTCTCAATATACGACTCTAACACAATCAGCTCCGGTAGATGTTCCTTTAATTTTTACTTGCAGCAAGGAAGAGTCTCACTCAGTCAAAGGCTAAGCGACGACACCCAATATGGTACAGTTTCAAAAAGTATTTATACAGTAAAAAACAAGTAACATCCTGTGTATTGGTTCTGCCTTTGCAGTCAGCGAAAACAGACAAAGAGTTAATGATTACCACATCCTTGTCTTTACATTTTTCTCAAATGTCTCCTTTGTTAGTGATTTTGGTGGGCCAGACAGCAATAACTCGATTAGGGTGTGATAATGTGCCATTACTGGCTTTGCATTGTTTTAGGATTGTCCAGTTTCCTGGCCAGTTATTTGGGCCCATGATTTCCATAGTGGTTGATTGGGTACTTGGCTTCTTGCATATTATGGATGAGTTCTGGACAAGAGATAATGGCTGGTAATTTGAGTATTTCTTAGTGGGTGAATTGGTGCTGCATCTTTACAACCTTTATCCAGCCCTTCTAAGGTCTGGTATAGCGACAGACTATTGATAATACAGGGGAGCACAATGGGTGATACTTATCTCAGCAAGACAGTCTTAATGTTGTCTGGTGGCTATTAATCAACTATCAGCAGTTTCAGTCAGGGTTAGCATGTTTATGTAAACAGACTGTCTGTTGCAGAAGTTTCCAGCAGGGCCTGGACTCCATTTTGTTTTATGGCAAAAAGGGTACAAAAAACAGTGTAATGCAACTTTAAAAATACATTTCCACATTCCCCCCCTTTTGTCCTTCACAAGGACAACTTAATCCATTCTAATCTTGCATAGTGTTTCTATTTCCATTTCCACACAAGAACCTTCAGTAGTTGTTGCTACCATAACCCTAGCAGTGGTCTCGGTTGGTAACACTATCAGCAGGAATATGATCGAACCCTGTACCAAAGATCTCCCTAGGGATCTCAACCATCCCGATGCCCAATCCCACGAGGTGTTACTGTCCTGGCAATAGTTTGTTTGTACTCTATTACTTTTTTCCTAATATATATTCAGCTAGACTGCCGATCTCTTCTGACTTATCTGGGATATACGTACAGCATTCTTCACCCATTAACATGCATGTCCCTCCTTCTTTGGCTAGGAGATAATCTAAGGCCATACGATTTTGGGGAGCCACTGTTTGAATGGCTACCATTTCGTCATTCACCCCTTCGAAGGCTTGGAAAGTTGCATTGGCTACTGATTCTACTAAATTAGCCAGTTCTCGTAATTGCCATTCGGTTGATGCTATTCCATAGGGTGGTATCATTAACTTGAATATTCCATTTAGCCATGTCAAATCACGTTTAAGTCTATGACTTCCATAGGCACTCCTTAGAGTCTTTGTTGTCCGAATAAATGGTACCACATATCCTAAGTAACAGGACCCTGTCCAGTTGGCTGGTAACCATAGGTAAGCTTTATGGCCACAAATAAAGTACGTGCAATTATAAGATGTCAGCTTTTGGTCCTTTCGTGCCATCCATACTTGAGTGGTCTCCCCGTCCCACCCTTCACCTGAGGCTTTATTATGGACCATCGTCCAGTTAACGGTTGCTATCTTTCTCCCGTCAGTGAGATTTGTTATGGCTTGCCATTTAGTCATTTGGGAACACTTGCTGCGTCCCATTTCTGATCCTTTAGTCTCATTACTCATTAGGCATATTATACCTTCAGGATTTCCTATTCCGGAAGTAATACTTAGGAAGGGTGGCTGACGGTTATTATTATAATTTGGCTGGTACCATTCCTGGAAGGTTGTAAGTTTATACCCTGCAGACCTCCATTCTGTTAGATCCTTTTTTTCTGATACCTTGGTTAGGTTCGTCTTATTTTGCACTATCAACCATTCTACCATTTCTGATTCATTAAAGGGGACGGATCTTAGGGGAATACCCCCTTCGGAGTGGACAGGTAGATGGGAAGATATCCAACGCTCGACAAGTTTCTTTCTTGAGCATACTTATGACTCAGCGCCATAAATACGTTTACCTGCAGTTCCCTTCGTTCGCGTTTCTGTACCCCTGGTATTATCAATAACGCAAAGCAAAACCCTGTCAAGCATAGTGCTATCAGTTCCCATTATTCCGTACAGTTCCTTATTCGGTCTTCCTTATTCTGTTCCTCTGGTTCCTTCTTCTCTTCCTCCTGGTCGGGTGCCCTTTTGCAATGGGACGCAAGGATCCATGTCGGTCTTTCCTTTACCTTGATTGCAGTATTGGTCGCCAGCAAGACCTGGTATAGTCGTTCAAATCTTGGTTGTAGACTGCTTTTTCTTTTAAAGATTTTGATGTAAACGAATTCCCTGGGCTCCAGATTATGACACTTCCCTTCCGCTGGCTTGATTTGAGCTTCTTTTACCTGCGAATGAAAGCTGGAAATGCATTTGATTCGTGCAATACAATAATTCAACAAATTTTCTTCCATTTTGTGGATGTCCATTTGTTTTGCAGTAAACGGTGCTGTAAAAGGTAGTCGTTGGGGACATCCCATAACTATCTCATGAGGTGACAGGCCTGTTGTTCTGTTGGTTGCAGATTGCATTACCATCAAGGCTAAGGGCAGCAGTTCTACCCATTTTAGTCCAGTGTCATTACATAATTTCGCCAGCTTATTTTTAAGCATTCCATTGCATCTTTCAACAAGTCCAGCTGATTGTGGATGATAACTGCAATGAAAACGTTGGGTAATCTGTAAAGCTTTACACATTTCCTTTATAACAGTTCCTGTGAAATGTGACTCATTATCACTAGAAAGCTTAGCAGGGATTCCGAAGCGCAGTACGATTTCTTTTAACAAAAATTTAGCAACAGTCGTGGCATTGGCCTTTTTACATGGAAAGGCTTCAATCCATCTCGAGAACACATCTACAATAACTAATGCATAGTTGAATCCTATACACATAGGTAATTCAATAAAATCCATTTGTAAATGTACAAAAGGCCCCATTGGATTTGGGTGGGAGGCAGATTCTACTTTTTCTGTCTTACCCGGATTCATTGTCTGACAGGTTACACAATTTTCACAGATTTGTTTTGCAATTGCCGAAATACCTGGTGCATACCAAGTTGCCAAAATATAATCTGCCATCCCCCCTTTGCCCGCATGTGTGAATGTATGAACACATCGGGCAATCCATGGAAGTAAGGATCTGGGCGCCACCACGCGGCCGTCGTGGTGAACCCATATTCCTTCTGGATTTTTATAACGTTGATCCTTCGTCCAGGTCAACACCTCCTCCATACTGGCCTGTGTCTGGAAGGCCAGCACATCATTAATAATGGGTGGCGGATCTGAGCAATTATTTTTCCTCAGTGAAAACAATGACACCTGCATCCCCCCTTTTGACAGAGCTGCTGACTTAGCTGCATTATCAGGTCTGGCGTTTCCAACTACCACCTCATTCAACTGGCCTGTATGTGCTTGGCATTTGATAATGGCAAGTTTTAAGGGGCATTGAATGGCTCGCAGAAGATTGTCTACTTGTTCTGCATTCTTCATAGTGGTTCCTGAAGAAGTCAGGTATCCGCGAATTTTTCAAATTTGTCCATAGTCATGTATTACCCCAAAAGCATACCTGGAGTCAGTGTAGATATTAACTGTTTGTCCTTCAGCCAGAATACAGGCTCAAGTTAATGCAAATAATTTGGCTTATTGGGCTGAAAAGGAGTCTGGAAGAGAGGCTGTTTTGACAACATTAAACTGGGTTACAATTGCATAAGCCGCTTTAGGTTGGCCCTTATCATTTCGTAAGGCTGATCCGTCAACATAGTACACTAGATCAGGGTTACACATTGGTACATCTGTTAAATTGATACGTGGTTTAGTCATGAATTCGATTACCATTTCACATGAATGGGGTTTGCCGTCTTCTTCCGTGGGGAGTAGAGTGTCTGGATTTAAGGTAGTACATCTTTTAATGATACGGTTCGGATTTGGTAACAGTTGAACTTCATATTTAGTGGTTCTTGCAGAAGTTAGGTGTTGAGTGGCACATTTAGTAAGTAAAATCTCGACAGAGTGTGGGATATATAAAACGGTTTGATGATTTAGAGTTATTGTCTGAGCCTGTTGTACAGCATAATACGCTGCTGCCAAAGAAGGAAGACATCCTGGTAGTCCGCATGCCACTGGATCTGAAATACGCTATCGGTCGCTGCCTGTCCCCATGTAACTGAGTCAAAACAGATTGTGCAAAACCCGACTTGTGATGAACAAATAATTTGAATGGCTTAGTGTAATCTGGTAATCCCAAGGCTGGTGCTGAAGTGAGGGACTGCTTAAGGTTCTGGAAAGCATTCCGGGATACTTCATTCCAAATCAACTTTTCTGGTAGTGAGGGCATGGATATGTCTAACAATGGTCTAACGATCTCAGAATAATTCATAATCCATTGCCTGCAATATCCTGACATGCCGAGGAAATGTTTCATTTCTCTCTTGGTTATTGGTAGTGGAGCAGAGCAGATTGCTTTTACTCGGTCTTGTGTCAATTGTCTCGTATCTCTGACCAATTCGTGTCCTAGATACCAAACCCTTTGAGACAAGTTGTAACTTCGCCTTTGACACTTTGTGTCCTTTCGAGGCCAAGGCTTTTAATAACACAAGAGAATCTGTTTCGCAGGCTAATTTGGAGGGTGAGGCGAGCAGTAAGTCATCAATATACTGCACAAGTGTCAAACCTGCTGGTAAAATTACATCTTCCAGATCCTTCCTTAAGCATTGTGAAAATATAGTAGGACTTTCGGTAAATCCCTGTGGGAGTCTTGTCCACGTATATTGGCATCCTTTATACGTGAAGGCAAACAGGAATTGGGGCTCTGGGTGAATGGGTATTGAGAAAAATGCTGAACATAGATCAATCACCGTATAATACGTTGAGTTTGCCAGAATACTGGTAAGTATAGTCGCACGAATGGGCACCACTGGATAAGTTGGGAATACAGATTCATTCACAGCTCGCAGGTCTTGGACAAACCTCCATTTGTTACTATTGGGCTTCTGAACCGGAAAAATTGGTGTGTTACACGGACTTCTCATTTATGCTTATAGTGATTCACAGATAACAGAATGCAAAGTACTTGTTTTATAATTGTGTGTCCAACTTCTGTTTTAGAAGCTGAACATCAAAAACTCCAATCTTTTGCTCTGTAACTTCAATTTTATGATACAGTGTCTCATAAATTACATATTTTTAAGCTTTAGCTTCTGACGCAGCAGTTGTGTAATTTTATTCAAAAGGCTTTCAAACCAAGATTTTCCAATACAATCAAAATGTTTATCAAGGAGAATCAGCTAAAATATCTCAAAATCCCAATTCAAATATTGTACTGCCAATCTTTTATTTAAAACTCTTTTTACTGAGATAGAAGCTTTCGTGTCAAGGTTTTACACAAAGGAAAATGGGAGTGTCCTTCCCCAGCCTCGAGACCCCCACACAGGCTCTTTTTTTTAAAGGCATTACAACTTCCCTTCTCCGTTCTTTACCTCATTCCTAGACTACATTTATTGTCTTTCAACCCAATGTAATCAATGATTGCATGTTTTCTTTTGACAAGTGAGCGTGTCGAAAACATTTTTTTTTTACAAACCAACAGGACCACGCATTTTTTATCTTTTACTCAACAAACCTATCCTTTGTGCATTTCCATAACTTATCATCCGAATAAATCCACACCTGCGTTTCTAACTTAAAATGTAATTCAATTCAAGGTTCGCACTTTCTTAAAACTTCCCACATATAGGACAACACTCCGAAGGGTTAAAAAAAACCTTCACTCTGTCCGGAAAAGTGGGTGGAGCTAAAACAGCAGACAGCTCCACCACTTTCTCAAACAGGCTTTCAGACACATGAAAAATTCATTAATTCCCACCTCAAATATTCTGCAGTCAAAAATCACACAAGCACTCTCATTCAAAGACAGACATTCACAAAAGTCTCTCTTCATTCAAAAAAGCTTATTGTTTGGCCAGCTCTATTTTTGGATCCATACGTCACTATCAGGTTTTTTTTTTCCTTTTCTTACATATTGATTTACTTCCTCTGTTAATTTTATGTGGGCTCGAAGAATCGGAACCCAGGCCTTTTCTATTACTTTCTTTTTTACCTCTTCTACCTGGGTCTCTGTCTATAAGGCACTCCTCTAGACATGTTATTCTTTCTAAATTAAATAAACCATTGGGTGGAAATGCCGGTTTCCATCCTTAGTCCATTTTACCCATTTTTTTAGCTGGTCAATTGAAGACTGACCACAATTCTGGAGCATAAAATAGGCTGGTATGCCCTTTGGTGGTGTCTTACTTGCCCCGGCACCCATTCTGTATGATTAAGATTTTTCACAGTTTCTGATCTCACAATCCTTTCAGTCAGCCGAGTTCTCTATGCCCACTTCTCCTGGCCATCACGTGGCCTGTAAAGGCTCTTAATTCGGGCTCAGTCTGGGTGTGTGAGATATGTTGACATGAACCAACCATAGTTGATCAATCAGTTACTGTTTCTTTTCTCAATCAATCCTTGTTTTTCCAAATCATAATTTTCCCTAGTGACTCTTCCCGTTTCTCTAATTGCAATGTCGCACAAAAGTATTGAACACAAGAGTATAACAAAGACAACTAGGACAATCAACATTCACGCGGGTATACAAATAATAGCCTTAAACTCTATCTCTAAACAAAGAGTCAATTCTCAGTCTGCGTTGTACGCCACTACAGACCGAGTCCTTAACTTATTTTAATAAAATTTATGGTCCTATCACACAAGGACCCGGATCCTATCGCACAAGGACTCTGTCCCTTCTAAGGCAGTCCTATCGCAGAAGGAACTTTCCTTTAGGGACTTGTATTATCCTATCAAATAAGGATAATTCCCTTTATGGTCCTATCGCACAAGGACCCTGATCCTATCACACAAGGATCATCGGTCGATCGCGCTCTTTTTTTACCTTTTACCTATGAAAATCTCCCCGGACTGTTTCCAGATCAGATATTTTCAGATCAGATCCCTTCTGCCTACAAGCTGAGAAGGAAATGATTACAAAAATAACTTTAGCTCTTAAATGTTGAGTCTCGTAGATCGCAGTACCTCCACTGTGGACAACAGATTACATATGCGATTCAACAGTAAAGAGACCTCTTGAGAGCAAAAGGCTCACTTTATTCTGGCCAGTGAAGCCCTTCACTGAAGAGGCACTATGCCAGCATTTGTTTACTCACAGAGTAGAGAGTAAGCGATCTCATTGGAGCCTCCAAGAAGTAACTGTCAAAATCTCGACTCTCAATATATAACTCTAACACAATCAGCTCCGGTCGATGTTCCTTTAATTTTTACTTGCAGCAAGGAAGAGTCTCACTCAGTCAAAGGCTAAGCGATGACTCCCAATATGGTACAGTTTCACAAAGTATTTATACAGTAAAAAACAAGTTATGGTTACATCCTGTGTATTGGTTCTGCCTTTGCAGTCAGCGAAAACAGACAAAGAGTGAATGATTACCACATCCTTGCGTTTACATTTTTCTCAAATGTCTCCTTTGTAAGTGATTTTGGTGGGCCAGACAGCAATAACTCGATTAGGCTGTGATAATGTGCTATTACCGGCTTTGCATTGTTTTAGGATTGTCCAGTTTCCTGGCCATTTATTTGGGCCCATGATTTCCATAATGGCTTCTTGCATATTATGGATGAGTTCTGTACAAGAGATAATGGCTGGTAATTTGAGTATCTCTTAGGGGGTGAATTGGTGCTGCATCTTTACAACCTTTATCTAGCCCTTCTAAGGTCTGGTATAGCGACAGACTATTGATAATACAGGGGAGCACAATGGGTGGTACTTATCTCAGCAAGACAGTCTTAATGTTGTCTGGTGGCAATTAATTAGCTATCAGCAGTTTCAGTCAGGGTTAGCACGTTTATGCAAACAGACTGTCTGTTGCCGAAGTTCCGAGCAGGGCCTGGACTCCATTTTGTTTTATGGCAATAAGGGTACAAAAAAACAGTGTAATGCAACTTTAAAAATACATTTCCTCACCCTCCACCTGTCCGCAGATGCTCCCTCCGGTTGTGGGAGTGCTTCGACTGAAAAGATAAAAATGGGAAGTGTTGAGAGGGACAACAAGCACGAGAAAAATCAGATAGTGTGTCAGATTTATCTTTGAAGTCATGGAGGCATGCATAGATGAAAATGTCACTCACCCTGATGATCCTCGTGAGGTCATTAAACTTTTTTCGTCACTCTGTGCCAATCCTGGTCAAAAAATCTGCAGCAGAGGCCTCTTGTGCTGTGTCCCTCCAAATCTGCTTGAACTCTGGAGGCAGTGATCTGGATCCCCCTCGAAGATGGAGTGCAGCCCACCTCCTCTCCACAGCACCTACCAATTCTTCATTGGCCTCATGGCTGAAGTGCCTGGCATGCTGCCTTCTCTCCTGCTGCGCCATCTCAGCAGAAGTGGCTGAACTGGGCCAGCTTAAATGCGCATGCGCGCAGGAAGGTACCGCACTCTGCATTAGCGTCTGCGACTGGAAAATAAACCAGGAAGGAGGAATAAAAAAAATTCAAAGTGCATGTGCAAAATGGCCACCTCCTTCAACGCCGAAAGTTTCGGCTCTGGCGTGCAAAGTCTGTCGTGCAACGCCGTACTTAATGCCAAAGATACTCCCATGCATTTGTTACCGAAAATTATTTGCGAGGTCGCAAACGATTTCCCGGCGCAAACTTTTGTGCTCCGCCATGAATTGCGCCCGGAAATCCTAAAACCAGGAAATCCAGCCCATGGTATGCCAGTTTGAGGGCTGGTATATCGGCTTCTCTATTAATGGCCCAACAACAGCTTCCACAAGCAAACATTCACCCTATAATCTATAAGCTGTGCCTTTTCCGTACTCTATTCGCATACACAAATTATTCTTCATGCAGTAATCTATTTACTGGATTTAACAATCTCCCATACAATTCCAAATTCTTTTTGAAATGGAACATATTGCTACACAGAAAAGATATTCACAGCTGAAAGCAACTAATATTTTTATTTATCTTTCTATCTATCGTTATCAAATGGAGTGTGCAAGTCTCAATAACTTGAAGGAACAAAGCCCTAGTTTCAACACAGTATGGTTTCACCTTCTTCCAGATCTTCAGCACCAGCTAATCCTTTGAACAGGAAATGAAATCAGAGGCCTAGAAATTCATCTCGGGTGGTGGCACAAAACAGGCGGTATTGGATCTTCCGCCGGTTATATGCTGCACCTAATACTCAGTTCCAATGACTGCAATGGTGGTGCGCATAAAGGGCAGTCGATCCAATACTGCCCGTTTTGCTGCACCGCCAAAGACAAATTTCTAGCCCAGAGTCCCTTATTCACCAGGTTATCAATCAGCTCCTAGACTCAATAATGTGATCAGTTTCCTATCTTGTCAATTGATTCTTGTAAATTCTGGACTTGGCATAGTTTCAAACTTCTGTTTTAAACCTTTCAAGTGTCAAAATTAGCAAATGTCGGTACTGATGAAGGGATGTTGACCTGAGACGTTAACTGTGTTTATCTCTCCACAGATGCTACCTGACCTGCTGAGCATTTCCAGCATTTTCTGTTTACATTTCAGATTTCCTGCATATGCAATATTTTGCTTTTGTACATGTGTTAGCGTTAGTGTTTTCTTAGAAGAATCACTCAACACTCAGGGTCGGTTCCAATGCTGAAGCAGCTTTTATTACGCTCAGCGGGAAGGAAAAACTCAGGACCGTATCCAGGTTTCTCTTCACAGAACAAAGAGTTACATGTACCTTTATATGTTTTCCAACAGTTACAAAACGGTTTCCTACAGTTACACAGCCCATCACGGCTGGACACAAGCCAATCATAACGATTATAGATTACATATAGGTTCTTTTAATCCAATAGAATTCTCCTAGTAACCAGGGAACCATTGTCAATTTGGGCTGATTGATGACTTTATATGTTCTCTCCCTAGTTCTTTCATCTGGGAGAAATAATTGGTTTGTAGCCTTGTTTACAGCAAATGGTTTCCCTCTTATCTTTCTTCCTGGGGAATTAATTGGTTTATGGCCTTGTTCACAGGAGATGGTTTCCTTCTTATCTCTGTCTTCCCAGGCATTCCTACAGTGGGCCTCACAGGGTTATTGCTCGGTCAGTGAACGTTCAACAGTTCACAGCTTGACTACCTGGTTTCCCATCATGCCTGGGCAGCCATTTTATGTGTGTGTCCATTTAAGCTTATGTGAGTTTTAAATATCCAGCAGGTGCCTAATGCCTAAGTCTATATATATCTACTCTCTACAACAACATGTATTAACTTTATTGATGGACAGAATCCCAGGCAGTCTCAACAATGCTTCATGCATATAAATAATTAACGACAGTACATCACTGCAGATGTTGAATATCCTGAAAACTGTGCCCAATTTGCATGTCTCCTTCAAACATGCAGAATTATACAATGAACAGCCCAGTTCTTACCAAGGAGCAGGCTATCCTCGATCGGGTACTGTATAATGAGACAGGATTAATAAATGATCTCGTAGTAAAGGATCCTCTAGGAATGAGTGACCACAACATGGTTGAATTTCAAAATTCAGTTGAAAGGTGAGAAAGTTGGATCGCTAACCAGTGTCCTAAGCTTAAATTAAGGAGACTACAATGGTATGGAGGTAGAGCTGGCTAAAGTGGACTGGGAAAATAGATTAGTGGGACGGTTGATGAGCAGTGGCAGACATTTAAGGAGATATTTCATAACTCGCAACAAAAATATATCCCGATGAGAAGGAAAGGCTGGAAGAGAAGGGATAACTATTCGTGGCTAACTAAGGAAATAAGGGATGGTATCAAATTGAAAAAAAGGGCATACAATGTGGCCAAGACTAGTGGGAGACCAAAGGATTGGGGAAACTTTTAAAAGACAGCAAAGAACGACTAAAAAATGATAAAGAGAAGGAAGATAGATTATGAAAATAAACAAACACAAAATATGAAAACAGATAGTAAGAGTTTCTACAGGTATATAAAAAGGAAAAGAGTGGCTAAAGTAAATGTTGGTACCCTCGAGGATAAGACTGGGGAATTAATAATGGGGAACAGGGAACTGGCAGAGACTTTGAACAAATATTTTGTATCAGTCTTCACCGTAGAAGACACTAAAAACATTCCAATAGTAGATAATCAAGTGGCTATTGGGAGGGAGGAACTTAATACAATCACTATCACTAAATAAGTAGTACTCAGTAAAATAATGAGACTAAAGGTGGACAAGTCCCCTGGACCTGATGTCTTGCATCCTCGGGTCCTAAAAGAATTGGCTGCAGAGATAGTGGATGCATTGGTTGTAATCTACCAAAATTCCCTGGATTCTGGGGAGGTCCCAGTGGATTGGAAAACTGCAAACATTATGCCCCTATTTAAAAAAGGAGGCAAATGGAAAGCAGGAAACTATAGACTGGTTAGCCTAACATCTGTCATTGGGGAAATGCTGGAGTCCATTATTAAGGAAGCAGCAGCAGGACATTTGGAAAAACATAATTCAATCAAACAGAGTCAGCATGATTTTATGAAAGGGAAATCATGTTTGACAAATTTGCTGGAGTTCTTTGAGGATGTAACGAGCAGGATGGATAAGGGGGAACCAGTGGATGTGGATGTGGTGTGTTTGGATTTCCAGAAGGCATTCGTTAAGGTGCCACATAAAAAGTTACTGCACAGATAAAGGTTCACGGGGTTGGGGGTAATATATTAGCATGGATAGAGGATTGGCTAACTAACAGAAAACAGAGAGTCGGGATAAATGGGTCATTTTACGGTTGGCAAACAGTGACCAGTGGGGTGCCACAGGAATCAGTGCTGTGGCCTCAACTAGCCAAGTTTGCTGATGATACAAAGATGGGTGGGAAAGCAAATTGTGAGGAGGACACAAAAAATCTGCAAAGCGATATAGACAGGCTAAGTGAGTGGGCAACAATTTGGCAGATGGAGTATAATGTGGGAAAATGTGAGGTTATCCACTTTGGCAGAAAAAATAGAAAAGCCAATTATAATTTAAATGGAGAAAAATTGCAAAGTGCTTCAGTACAGAGGGATCTGGGGGTCCTTGTGCAGGAAACACAAAACATTAGTAAACAGGTACAGCAAGTAATCAGGAAGGCAAATGGAATGTTGGCCTTTATTGCAAGGGGGATAGAGTTTAAAAGCAGAAAAGTCCTGCTACAAGTGTACAGGATATTGGTGAGGCCACACCTGGAGTACTGTGTACAGTTTTGGTCTCCATATTTAAGGAAGGATATACTTGCATTGGAGGCTGTTCAGAGAAGTTTCACTAGGTTGATTCCGGAGATGAGGAGGTTGACTTATGAAGATAGTTTGAGTAGGTTGAGCCTATACACATTGGAGTTCAGAAGAATGAGAGGTGATCTTATCGAAACATATAACATAATGAGAGTGCTCGACAAGTTGGATGCAAAGAGGATATTTCCACTCATAGGGGAAACTAAAACTAGGAGACATAGTCTCAGAATAAAGGGCCACCCTTTTAAAACTGAGATGAGGAGGGATTTCTTCTCTCAGGGGGATGTAAAGCTGTGGAACTCTCTGCCCCAGAGAGTTGTGGAGGTTGGGTCATTGAATATATTTCAGTCGCAGATAGACAGATCTTTGAGCGATAAGGGAATAAAGGGTTATGGGGAGCGGGCAGGGAAGTGAGACTGAGTCCATGATCAGATCAGCCATGATCTTATTAAATGGTGGAGCAGGCTCATGGGGTCAAATGGCCCACTCCTGCTCCTGTTTCTTATATTCTTATATTCTTATGTTCTTACATGTGAAAGGAACAATTTACTAATTACATCAAGGAAACAAACCAATTTGATCTTCAAGTAAATGAGACAAGCAATTTAAACTTTGCTGCTGTCATGTGGAATCATTTTACTGTCAAAAGGATTACAAAATTATGGGTTACATTAATAATTCTTACCTTACCTAGAAACTTTTCAATATTCTGAACTGAAAAAGATTTTTTTGAAAATGATTACATAATTACAGTGCAAATTTTCCCATAACATACAATTCTTTGCAATATTTTAGAATCAAAATTGTAGATTCAGTTTTTTTTTTTCACCTCCCCTTCTCTGCTCTCCTATTGACACTGATTCCTTTACTAGTCCTTTAATGGCCAGACATCATCCTCTTGTCCTCACCTGTGTGGCCATTATTCATGTGCTAGACTGGACAGAGTGTGTTCGGAAGCTATCCAACTGCCGAAGATATCACAGAGGCATGATAACTTCCAGACTTGATAAGCTTTCTAACGCACTTGTCTTGTCTTGATTCAGCATTGACACAAAGGCACTTCCCACAAGGAAGTGATCAGGAGCAAGAACCTTGGCTGTTTTCTCCTTCGCTAAACTTACTGTTGCCTGGATGAGGGAAGCTGTTCATAAGGCTCCTCACAATGGTGTGATCATGAGATCCGGTCTTTTTTTTTTCCATTTGTTATATAGTACTTGCCCTTTCATTGTATGGCATAAAGACTGAAGGCTTTTGTATGACTGAGCAGGTTTTACATCTAAAATTCACCATTCAGCTGTCCCACGATCAAGTTTTTTTGTTTTGTGGTGAGACGGATATTAAAGGCTCTCAATGAAACAGCCCAAAGTGCAAAGACAGTGAAGCATTTGAGTTCTCAATTGATTTTCTTTACGCATTTCTGGCATTTAAATCTCCTGCAGCTAAACATCCTGCTGTCCTGTCAGTCAGTTCAGCGGGGCTTTTGATTGGTCACAGTGTGATATGTGATGAGATATGTAAATAAGCACGTGGGCTTGAATCTGCAGGCTGATAAAGTGCACAAATAAGTGGTTTATTCATGTAAATGTATTCAATTAAATGGGTTCCGTTTGCATAGAATTTGATGTGAAAAGAATTGGATTTGTGCAATTAAATGAGTTTGGGGAATAAGATTTATGCAGTGAAGTGGGGTGCAGAGTGCATTTAAAATACCTTTATGTATAAATTTATGCGCACACACAAAACATACCCTTATCCCCAATAATCATCAAATCATACGGCACAGAAGGAGGCCGTTTTGCCCATAGTGCCTGTGTCGGCTCTTTGAAATAGCTATCCAATTAGTCCTACTTCCCTGCGGCTTCCATATAGCCCTGCAATTGTTTCCTTGTTCAAGTATATATCCAATTCTCTTTTGAAAGTTACTATTGAATCTGCTTCGAACACCACAGTGCATTCCAGATCATCATAACTTGCTGTGTTTAAAAGAAATCACATCATGTCCCTCTGGTTCTTTTGCCAATTATTTTAAATCTGTGACCTTTGGTTACCAACCCTCCTGCCAGTGGAAACAGTTTCTCCCTATTTACTCTATCAATAACTATTTTTTTATAAAAAATTATTGTTGGTTTAATCTAGCACATCAAATGCAACACTAATTGCAAGTACCTCAGATCATCTGGAGTGACTGAAGCACACTTCATCCCTAGATTGTATGAGACTCTGTACTTCAAATATTTATTTTTATATACTTAAAAATATTTGAAGTTAGATATTTCTATTTGACAGATTTTCAGTGATAGAATTACAATATTATTGATGCTCCCGATATGTCAGTCCAAGAGAGCAGTCACAAAGGATGGTGTAATTTATTTGGATATCTAGGGGGGCGGGGGGCGCGGCGGGGAAAGAAGATTTCTTCTGTGCAACATCTGTTGTTATATGCAACAAAATCATAAACCTATTTATAAAGAATAGCTTTACAGTTTTCTTGCACATGATGCCGAGAGAAAATCTTTCCCTGGTTTGTGCAAAGGGATTGTTTCGGATAGTTAACATCTTTACTTTCTTTTGCAAAAAAAATCCCACCATGCTGTATAATGGAACTTGAGATGGCTACATCCCAAGGTGATTAATTTTTGTGTAAGTAGTTATTGTTGTGATAACATCGTTTTTGAAACATTTATTAAAGCTGTGTTTGGAGAAATGCACCATGATGTCTGTGATTGTCCTTGCAGATGAGTCAAAGCTAAGATTAAAGTGCAATGTGTTGCATTATAATGTATTCAGCATCCGTTATGCTTCAAACTTTCCCAGTGGCTGACATGGCAACACCTTTAGAAGGGGCAATGCCTGGATGGGAAAACTCCTCAATGTGTCGACAGCTCTGCTTTAACAGAAAATATTCTTGGAATATTGAAGTCTAGATCAGATCTGTATTAGTCAGCTTAATGAAAGCGAAGATTTTGAAATATCACCACAGCTTTTAGACAGGAGGGTCAGAAAAGCTAAATGACCAAGGTGGCATCGCATAACAATTTTACAGTCGTTGACACTTGAGGGAACACAAATGTTTTCAATTGCATTAACCTCTCTGACAAATACACAACAGTCCATAACTAGGGACAGAGCACTGACACAAAATCGCTATTAGTGTTTCTGCTATCCTGTAGAAATAGGGAAAGTCGGTTCATTTAAAATTTTTTATTAAATGCAGCACTTTGCATTGTGCTGCAGATCCTAGCTGTAGAACTACATAGTTAAAAGTTACAGTGGGAGTACGCCAGAACAGCCATGGATTATTTGGGGCCAAGATCTCTGAGTGAGGCTGACAATGAATGAATTATGCTTTTAACATCACCTACTAGGGTCTATGTTAAGATTGTTCCAAATTAATTTCATTTACAATGCTAATAGCAATTAGTGAGAGGAAACTTGAATCCTATTGGTTTGGACGACATAGGTGGCCTCTTAATGCACTGTTCTGATATGACAGCTCTCTCGATGGTTCAGATGTTAAAGTCAGCATTTAACTGATAATGCAGGCCAGAAGGTTACCGGGTTCAATTTTTGGCTCGTGCTGAAGCAATTGATCTTAGTTGGAGTGACGGTGGTGGCATTACAATTAGCTTTAGCAAACCTGGGCTAGAGAGGGAAAAAACTAGCTTGGCTTCTGCAGCTGATCGTAATCCAGTTAAAGCTGCTGAAAAGTCTGCGTTGTGTGTGGACATCAAATGAAAATGGAATTTGGATCCAGCTGTGATGTCCTCTGACAGCATTACCCGATACCACTCACTGTCTTGGCTCGTACGTGGTGTCTAGATACTTGGATGAGGGTGACAGACTTGGAATTTCATGACTTCAGAAGAGAAAGAATATTGGAGAAAAATGCCAATGCACAAATATAATTTTTTTTTCAATTGCAGGATCCAGGAAGTCATCTTACAGTGTCACAAAGTCTTAAGTGCTAATGTTATGCTCTTAAGCACAATAGTTATAGGGCCCAAAATTGGAATTGGTCCATGTACCGCCCAAGAATGTGATTTTGGTCAAAAAACATCGACATACCGCCGAGTACCGCTCGACAGAATATTCATCATTGACGAGCGGTATACACACCATCCGCCGTGCAAGATCGCTCGCATACCTCCCAAAAAGTCCGATTTTCATCGCATACCACCGGAGCTGCATACCGTCCTGGAAAAGGTGATTTTATGCGATGGTAAGTGGGTGGGAATGGGCGGAGTGCACGGATCCACCACTTTGGAAATCAGGAACAGTCAGCTAAAGCAGCACTTCTGTATTTCTGAAGTGAACAGTGATTTTACAGTGCAATTTCGGGCGGAAGAGGTATTTTTATCGGTACTGAGTAACTTAAGATAGAAGGCATTTTAGTAATATTTTTTCATCAAAAAACATTATGGAGATTTAAAAAGAATGGAGCCTGTACTATCGCAGCCTATATTGCTGACTACCTGTCTAATGGAGGAACCAGATGTGAGAAGGTTTATTGAGCACAGTTATAAGAGTAATGGAGGAGGTCGCAGAATGATGAGAAGGAGACCTTACCCTGATAACTATTACCCCAACAATTTGACACTGCACAAGAGTGCTTAAATTAAATGCAAACATTTTTGTAAAAATCTCAAATATACAATTTTAAAACTTTTATAGTTATACATTTTACAAACAACTCTAACAACTTCAACAAAACTTTTCAACTTTAAGCTTGATTTGTAAAAGTTTATTCAATGCACAAGTGCAACAAAAATACCCTTTACTGGCCTCGGCTACAACCTCGCCCCCTGGCCTCGACCGTGTGCAACACCACCCTTGGGACTACTCCTCCCCCCCCCTTTCTTACTCCCACCTTTCCCTTTCCCACTGTCCCCGAGCCTGGATCTTCCCATGTTGGTCGCAAGCCGGCATGCAGCACCGCACCCAGAGTGTCGTTGCTGGTCAGACGGTGCAGGTGCAATAAATGGGGCCTCAGGAGAAGCTCGCGATGTGGAAGGCGTGGCTTCAGGGCTGCAAGATGATGTCAGCTCCCCACGCTCAGATGCTGTCGATCTGACTACTATGGCATGGGAGGATTCCATGGTATGTCCCGCTCCCGTCAATTGCCACATCCTTCGACGGCTCACTCCATTGCGGTGATCATACGTGACATATCCTCCGACTGCCGCTCTGATAGAGCCACGATGCTTGCGGCTTTCGCAGTCATGGCCTTGAGCGGCTCTCGACCTATGTCGACGCTGGCCTGTGACAGATGCACCACGTCCTGGTTCACGCCTACAGCAACCGACCTTTCCTGCACCAACCTCCGTCGCTGCGACAAAGTCGTTGCAATACTGGGGGCGCCTTGCTCTGCACCGCTTGGTCCCGCAGAATCAGAGGAGCCGTGGTGGAGGATGTTCCAGCTGTCCCACATGGAGCTGATGTATCCTCCTCCATCTCCACTGGATACAGGATCAGCGGCTCTCCTGACTTCACCACTGGCAGAGATGAGGGAAGAGGGCTGGGTGACGCTAGAGGTGGAGGCAGTGGGTCTGTCGTCTGTGTCGGTGTGGTCTGAATCATCCAGAGTCTGGAAGTACAAAACAACATTTAAAAAAGCTTGACACTAGGAGAGGGGTCATGGTTATATGACTACATAGTACAGTGACTTATCGCAGTCTTTCTTAAATGTCCACCACTGCTGCAGTACTGCATTAGATATATGTATTGCGTTACATGATCCCAACATTTTGTGTCTCGCTCTCTTTGAAAGCAAGCAAGTGTCGAAGAGGAGAGAGAGAGAGAGAGAGAGAGAGAGAGAGAGACCAAAACTGCGCCTCTCATACCTGCATAAATGCTTCTTCTCGCGCCAAAAGTCCTGAAGCAGTCCAACTGAAAGAGTAAATGAAACACATTTTCGGATGGTGTCTTTGTCAACTGTCCTGCTCCTGCAGATAAGGCTCTAACAAGTCTAGGTGGTTGAAAAGCTTCCTTTGTGTCTTAAGCACCGACCAATCTTCTTGATCTCTCACTGATGGGTTCCCATTACATGACAAAGGGCCCCCCCATCAACCACCTTCCTGCCATTTCAGCCATTGATCCATTCCTGCCCACCTGATGTGTATTCCTGTGGAACATGTTTGGACCTGTCTCACGTCATGCTGTCTGCCCTTCTGCGGTAACAGCCCAGTTAAAAGCAATGTCCAAAAGTTTATGCTTTTGCTCTCGATGTTTTCGCCGAATGGTGGTGCAGGCTCGAAGGGCCGAATGACCTACTCCTGCACATACTTTCTATGAATCCTTACATCCCCCCTCCCGTTATTGCAGATGTCTTCTTCTGCAGAAAGCAAAGTAAATCAAAGTAAAAATCTTCAATCCATTTAAACACGCACACACACAACCGCGCACACAACATTTACATTGCACACGGAAGGTGCATAAATAAGATCATTACTTATTCTTGCTACCCTCACCAAGTTGTTCCACCTCTTACGGCACCTTTCCCAGAGCGTACCATGGTACTTTTGGAGAACACAGCCACCCCGACCTTGACCCATATTCTGGTTGTACTCCTTTTGGGAGGGGGCGGGGGGGGGAGGCTTTCCACGACCACCCTTCGTTAGCTCGGAGTACTTCTGTTATATGCTCGAGAAGGGCAGGTAACTCCATCTCGTGGAAAGCAGGCGCCCTCAACCGCCCGTCTTTTTCAATGTTCCAACACTTTGATTTTTTTTAAAAAACATTTCCATAATATTTCTGTTATGATTTTTGCTTTGTTAAATGTCTTATTCTTCAAACTGTAGAATTATTAGCTTTAGGAATTATTTTTAACTCTGTAAAATGTTTTTTCAAGTAACTACCCGTCGACTAGCTTGCTGCTCCTTCTCACTCTCTCCCTCCTCTTCAAGTCACCGCACATGTGCAGCTGACCCCCTGCCCCCCAAAATCGCGGGGAAGACACTACTGTGAAAAAAAAGGGAAAAAAATTGCGCATGTGCAGTTCAGTGCCAGATCATCCATCGAAGAGAAAGTCGATCTGGAACAACTACTAAGTTACATACGTCCCGCTGCAGACCGCTGGCATATTGCCGACATAACGGCAAAAACATTTTGATGAATTTTGTCCTCTTCGGTCTCGATGGTATGCCAGCGGTTTGAAATGACATACCGCTGAGAACTGGGCGGACTTTATGCATCGACCAATTTTGGCCCCATAGTTTCTTCCTTCAGTGTGCTAATACCACCATATTGATTCACTATTGCATTCTGTAATAATGTATAGTGTGCAGTTATATTTGAAAGTATATTTTGACTTCAGCTCAGAATAATGTTCAATTGAAATTATTCCTTTTGTTTACAAGCAGTCACTGATCATAAACACAGTGAGATCTACAAGCACATCCCACTCACAAAACTGTGCTGCAGTGATGAATCCTTTCAAGACAACCTGAAAAATATAACTTACAGTGCATTGAAGCCATTGGTAGCAATCTTCTGCTCAGTGAAGAACATCAATAGTCCCTAAAACAAATTCAGTTGTGAAGTAAGATAGCAGGCCTGCTCTGACATTCAACACACTGCTTCTACAAGAGGACCATGGACATTCTCAGCTGGTTTTCAAGCTGTGACCCATCAAACTTAACTCTTGGAATACTGTAGAAGCCGTTCGGGAGAAAATTTTAACATGCTTTTTTTTTTTTTTACACATTGTATAATGATATTATGAATTCACAAAATTTTTGAAGGAAGGCCTTGCACTGGTGATGAGTCTTATGATGGCTTCATGGTTTGTGGGATAGATTCATTGGTTACAATTGCGACATCATGACAATGTGATTACAAACAATTAATATAAAATGAATAATGATCTCACTCTACATAATAGAATAATAGATGAAGGGTAGGAAGTTATTGCTGTAATCTAATCAGTGATTGATAAAACCGTAGAACTCCATTTTCCCCTTCTTCCTACAGGTGTCAGCCGTGACTCAGTGGCCGCACTCTTGCCTCTCAGTTACAAAGTTGTGTGTTCAAGCCCTACTCAAGCCCGACTTGAGTACATCATCGTCATAGGTGTTGTGTATCTGTAAAGCATGCACTCCTATGCTCCACCACCAGAGAGCTCATCCCCTGAAGTCCCAAGGGATCCCAGCATCCCTTGGGAGCACTGTATATAAGCCAACCCCTAAGGCCTGTTCCTCACTCTGGAGACTGAGGTCACAGTTACTTTAACCTCCCTGTGTTAGGAACACAATAATAGGCAGTCCCTCAAAATCGAGGAAGACTTGCTTCCACTGTCAAAGTGAGTTCTCAGGTGTACAGTCCAATACAGGAATTACAGTCTCTGTAACAGGTGGGGCAGACAGTGGTTGAAGGAAAGGGTGGGTGGGGAGTCTGGTTTGCCTCACGCTTCTTCCGCTGCCTGCACTTAGTTTCTCCATGCTCTCGACGATGAGACGAGACTCGAGGTGCTCAGCGCTCTCCCAGATGCTCTGTCTCCACTTTGGGTGATCTTGGGCCAAGGATTTCCAGGTGTCAGTGGGGATGTTGCACTTTATCAAGGCGGCTTTGTGTGTGTCCTTGAAGCGTTTCCTCTGCCCACCTGGGGTTCACTTGATGTGTAGGAGTTCTGAGTAGAGCACTTGCTTAGGGAATCTCGTGTTGGGCATGTGGACAATGTGGCCTGCCCAACAGAGCTGGTCGATTGTGGTCAGTGCTTCGATGCTGGGGATGTCAGCCTGGGTGAGGACACTGACATTGGTGCATCTATCCTCCCAGTGAATTTGCAGGATCTTGCTTTGAGATGTTTGCTGTATATAGTCCACATCTCTGAGCCATATAGGAGGACGGGTATCACTACTGCCCTGTAGACCATAAGCTTGGTGCCAGATTTGAGGTCCTGGTCTTCAAACACTCTTTTCCTCAGGAGACCGAAGGCTGCGCTGGCACACGGGAGGTGGTGTTGGACCTCGTCATCGATGTCCGCCCTTGCCGACAGTAGGCTCCTGGGGTATGGAAAATAGTCCACATTGTCCAAGGCCGAGCTGTGGATTTTTATACCAGGGGGGCAGTGCTGTGTGACGGGGTTAGGTTCGTGGAGGACCTTTGTCTTACGGATGTTTAGCCTAAGGCCCATGCTTTCGCATGCCTCGGTGAAGGTGTTGACTATGGCTTGGAGTTCGGCCTCTGAGTTTGCGCAGACGCAAGCGTCATCCGCATACTGTAGTTCGATGGGACGACCTTGGATCTAGCCTGGAGGCGATGTAGGTTGAACAGGTTCCCATTAGTTCTATAGTTTAGTTCCATTCCGGCGGGGAGGTTGTTGAAAGTACGATGGAGCATTGTAGAAAGGAAGATCGAAAAGAGCATTGACGTGATGACTCAGCCCTGCTTGACCCCGGTCCGGACATGGATTCGGTCTCTGGTAGATCCATTGGTCAGGATCACTGCTTGCATGTTGTCGTGGAGCAGGCGGAGGACTCAACCAGGAAACACCAGGACTGGTTTGACAAGAATGACCAGAAGATCCTGCTATGCATGTAAACCTGTAATTACCATGTCTAACCACCAGAGGGCTTATCCCCTGGAGTCCCAAGGGATCCCACAATCCCTTGGGAGCACCTGTATATAAGGAGGCCTCACAGGCTGGAGAGGCACTCTGAGATCTGTAATAAAGGACTACGGTCCCACTTACTTTGAGCTTGCAGTATCTAGTCTGATTTCTTACAACCTAAGGAATAGATGATGGGTGGAGAAAGCACAGGAGATCCAACAGCTGGCTGACAATCATGACAAGCGAGGATTCTTCAGCGCAGTCAAGACCACCTACGGCCCAAGCACCCAAGGCCTCACCTGACTGCTGGCCAAGAACAGAGAGGCACTCATTAAGGACACCAAGGCAGTCAGGGCCCGCTGGAAGGAGCACTTCGAAGATCTCATTAACTGAGACTCTGCTTTCGACACAAGTGTCCTTGACTCCATCCTGCAGCATGCTACCCGCCACCATTTCAGCAAAACCCCAGCCCTGCACAAGGTAGAAAAGGCCATCCATCAGCTCGAGAATGACAAGGCATCAGAAGGAGATGGAATCCCCACTGATGCACTAAAGTATGATGGAGAAGCACTATTGGCACGAATGCAAGACCTCATCTCTCTTAGCTGGAAGGAGAGAGCATGCTAGGAGATCTCAGAGATGATGTCATCATGACCATCTTCAAAAAAGGGGACAAGTCCGACTGCAGCAACTGCTCTGGGCCACTGGGAAAGTCATTGCAAGAATCCTCCTCGACCATCTTCTCCCTGTGGCTGAAGAGCTCCTCCTAGAGTCACAATGTGGATTCCATCCACTAAGGGATACAACGGACATGATCTTCACCGCAGGACAACTACAGGAGAAATGCAGCGAACAGCATCAACCCTTGTACATGGCCTCCTTTGACCTCACAAAAGGCCTTTGACACTGTCAACCGTGAGGGACTATGGAGCGTCCTCCTCCATTTCGGCTGTCCCTAAAAGTGTGTCACCATCCTCCGCCTTGAGTACATAATGTAGCTGACACTCAATACTGAGTGATGCACTTTTGGAGATACCATCTTTCGGATGAGATGTTAAACTGAGGCCCCATGTGCCCTCTCAGGTGGATGTAAAAGATCCCATTGCACTATTTTGAAGACGACCATGGGAGTTGTCCTGGCCAATGTTTATCCTTCAACCAACATCAATGAAAACAAATTATCTGATTATTTATTTAATTGGTGTGTACGATTTGGCTGCTGCATTTCAAAATACTTAATTGGCTGTAAAGCTCTTTGGGACCTCCCGCGGTCATGCAAAGTAAAATGCAAAATGCAAATCTGCCTTTAACAGCCACACATGAAAACATTGTGACCATGGGCTCGATTTTAACTGCCGGACTGTGCCCGCCCGGGTGCGGGAGTAGGGAGGCTCGGATGATTTTAACGGTCTAGCCTCATTAGCATGCCAACATCAAGAACAAAGCGGGTGGAAAGTCGGCAGGAAGCAGCTGACCCGCTGTTAAAATTGGGTGGCTGGAAGCCACCGCTGGAGCCCCAGGGATCCAGGAGGGGAATCCGAATAGGGGAAATGGGAAGCCAGTTGGGGAGATGAGGCCCAGCCTTTCCTTGTGGGTTCTGGAGGAGCACTCGAGGATAACTTTTTAAAAAAAACTTCTCTTACTGTGACTCTTCTGGCCTTGGCTGTTGTTCCTGACAGGAATTGCCTGGCATGGAGACTACCACTGTTCCCCCACTCAGGTCTCAGGTTAAAATGACAGATCAGCCCCCAGTTAATTATTAGAATCCACTCTGCATATTTAAAGACAACCCTGTCGGCTTTAGAATTGCAGTCAGGCAGATCAGGGCAGGGACGGAGTGCATAAACCACCCATCCATTTTACCCCCAACAGCCAAGCAGAGGCAGTTAAAATTAACAAGTGTGCTGCAGCTACAAACTACATTCCTGTGGTTCTGACATAATTGTGCTTTTTGGTACACATCGATTGGCTGGATTTTCGGCTTTTCTGTTTTCGGGGTGATAATGGCGGCGGGGTGGGAAAGTTAGGCGTTGAGAATAGTTGTGCTTTAGTATGTAAGTTTTGGCATCTGGGCCCTATTACACTCATAATAAATGGTCAGACTGAGTACTGTGTGTAATGAACAAGTGTCACCTTAGCTCCTTTATTAAGGTTCCAGAGTGCAGGTACCTCGTGGGTGACCTGCTTATATACTGTGCTCCAAAGGAATGCTGGGATCCCTTGGTACTCCAAGAGGTAGGCCGTCTGGTGGACAGGTGTGATGCAGATTACAAGGGATTAAATACAAAACAGGCCATGTGTCAGGGAGTGCAGCGGTAAGGGAGGCATCGTACACCTCTCGTGGCGCAAGGAAGGGAAACTCCCAAGCTAAAGGGCGGGGCTGTGAGCATGCCGAGAGGGGCCTGGGGTTATCAAAAAAAAACATTCCTATAACATTGCCCACACCACTGCAACACAAATCACATAAACAATTAAATACAAAAAACACTCGCACTTACTTTTGTAGTACTTTACCTTCCTCTCTGTCGCGGACAAAGAAACATAGAAAATAGGTGCAGGAGTAGGCCATTCGGCCTTTCGAGCCTGCACCGCCATTCAATGAGTTCATGGCTGAACATGCAACTTCAGTATCCCATTCCTGCTTTCTCGCCATACCCCTTGATCCCCCTAGTAGTAAGGACTACATCTAACTCCTTTTTGAATATATTTAGTGAATTGGCCTCAACAACTTCCTGTGGTAGAGAATTTCATAGGTTCACCACTCTCTGGGTGAAGAAGTTTCTCCTCATCTCGGTCCTAAATGGCTTACCCCTTATCCTTAGACTGTGACCCCTGGTTCCGGACTTCCACAATATTGGGAACATTCTTCCTGCATCTAACCTGTCTAAATCTGTCAGAATTTTAAACGTTTCTGTGAGATCCCCTCTCATTCTTCTGAACTCCAGTGAATACAAGCCCAGTTGTTCCAGTCTTTCTTGATATGTCAGTCCCGCCATCCCGGGAATCAGTCTGGTGAACCTTCGCTGCACTCCCTCAATAGCAAGAATGTCCTTCCTCAAGTTAGGAGACCAAAACTGTACACAATACTCCAGATGTGGCCTCACAAAAGTCCTGTACAACTGTAGTAACACCTCCCTGCCCCTGTACTCAAATCCTCTCGCTATAAAGGACAACATGCCATTTGCTTTTTTAACCGCCTGCTGTACCTGCATGCCAACCTTCAATGACCGATGCACCATGACACCCAGGTCTCGTTGCATCTCCCCTTTTCCTAATCTGTCACCATTCAGATAATAGTCTGTCTCTCTGTTTTTACCACCAAAGTGGATAACCTCACATTTATCCACATAATACTTCATCTGCCATGCATTTGCCCACTCACCTAACCTATCCAAGTCGCTCTGCAGCCTCACAGCATCCTCCCCGCAGCTCACACTGCCACCCAACTTAGTGTCATCCGCAAATTTGGAGATACTACATTTAATCCCCTCGTCTAAATCATTAATGTACAATGTAAACAGCTGGGGCCACAGCACAGAACCTTGCGGTACCCCACTAGTCACTGCCTGCCATTCTGAAAAGTACCTATTTACTCCTACTCTTTGCTTCCTGTCTGCCAACCGGTTCTCAGTCCACGTCAGCACACTACCCCCAATCCCATGTGCTTTAACTTTTCACATTAATCTCTTGTGTGGGACCTTGTCGAAAGCCTTCTGAAAGTCCAAATACACCACATCAACTGGTTCTCCCTTGTCCACTCTACTGGAAACATTCTCAAAAAATTCCAGAAGATTTGTCAAGCATGATTTCCCTTTCACAAATCCATGCTGACTTGGACCTATCATGTCACCTCTTTCCAAATGCGCTGCTATGACATCCTTAATAATTGATTCCATCATTTTACCCACTACCGATGTCAGGCTGACCGGTCTATAATTCCCTGTTTACTCTCTCCCTCCTTTTTTAAAAAGTGGGGTTACATTGGCTACCCTCCACTCGATAGGAACTGATCCAGAGTCTATGGAATGTTGGAAAATGACTGTCAATGCATCCGCTATTTCCAAGGCCACCTCCTTAAGTACTCTGGGATGCAGTCCATCAGGCCCTGGGGATTTATCGGCCTTCAATCCCATCAATATCCCTAACACAATTTCCCGACTAATAAAGATTTCCCTCAGTTCCTCCTTCTTACTAGACCCTCTGACCCCTTTTATATCCGGAAGTTGTTTGTGTCCTCCTTAGTGAATACCGAACCAAAGTAATTGGTCAGCCATTTCTTTTTTCCCTGTTATGACTTCCCCTGATTCTGACTGCAAGGGACTGTCTTTACTAACCTTTTTCTCTTTACATATCTATGGAAGCTTTACTGCTCTGATTTCCCAGGCGTTCATTGTGGGCGTACTTCCGGGCGGATGGTTTGGGCAGGAGCTCAAACTTGCACCGGTGTTGCAACCAGGGGCGTTGCACACCGGGCGCAGCTCTTCCCGGCAGTACTGCTCAGCGCCGCCGCAAAACCCAACCGGAGGATCGCAGCGGGGCGCAGGAGAGCTCACCGCTGCCTTTCAAGCCGCTCTCGGGTCAAAGGACTGGAAAATCCAGCCCAAATTTAAAGAATCTGTACATCCAAAGTATGTCTCAGCATCCATATCAATCTACTTACAACGAGCAACATTCCCTTTTGCATTTATTTACCTTTCCCTGGTGCAAGGGTTAAGGATGTCTCTGAGCGGGTGCAGGACATTCTGAAAAGGGAGGGTGAACAGCCAGTTGTCGTGGTGCACATTGGTACCAACGATATAGGTAAAAAAAGGGATGAGGTCTACGAGATGAATTTAAGGAGCTAGGAGCTAAATTAAAACGTAGGACCTCAAAAGTAGTAATCTCAGGATTGCTACCAGTGCCACGTGCTAGTCAGAGTAGGAATCGCAGGATAGCTCAGATGAATACGTGGCTTGAGCAGTGGTGCAGCAGGGAGGGATTCAAATTCCTGGGGCATTGGAACCGGTTCTGGGGGTGGTGGGACCAGTACAAACCGGACGGTCTGCACCTAGGCAGGACCGGAACCAATGTCCTAGAGGGAGTGTTTGCTAGTGCTGTTGGGGAGGAGTTAAATTAATGTGGCAGGGGGATGGGAACCAATGCAGGGAGACAGAGGGAAACAAAAATGAGACAAAAGCAAAAGACAGAAAGGAGATGAGTAAAAGTGGAGGACAGAGAAACCCAAGGCAAAAAACAAAAAGGGCCACTGAATGTAAAGGGGCTGCAGGAGGGGTCAAAACTAAAAATCATGGATTAAAAACTAGTATTAAAACACTCTACCTAAACGCACGCAGCATTCGAAATAAAGTAAATGAGTTGACGGCACAAATCATTACAAATGGGTATGATTTGGTGGCCATTACAGAAATGTGGTTGCAGGGTGGCCAAGACTGGGAATTAAACATACAGGGATATCTGACGATTCAGAAAGATAGACAAGAAGGGAAAGGAAGTGGGGGAGCTCTGTTAATAAAGGATTATATCAGGGCAGTTGTGAGAGAAGATATTGGCTCTAATGAACAAAATGTTGAATCATTGTGGGTGGAGATTAGAGATAGTAAGGGGAAAAAGTCACTGGTGGGCATAGTTTATAGGCCCCCAAATAATAACTTCACGGTGGGGCGGGCAATAATCAAGGAAATAATGGAGGCATGTGAAAAAGCAACGGCAGTATTCATGGGGGATTTTAACCAACATATCGATTGGTCAACTCAAATCACACGGGGTAGCCTGGAGGAGGAATTCATAGAATGCATACGGGATTGTTTCTTAGAACAGTATGTTACAGAACCTACAAGGGAGCAAGCTATCTTAGATCTGGTCCTGTGTAATGAGACAGGAATAATAAACGATCTCCGAGTAAAAGATCCTCTCAGAATGAGTGATCACAGTATGGTTGAATTTGTAATACAGATTGAGGGTGAGGAAGTAGTGTCTCAAACGAGCATACTATGCTTAAACAAAGGGGACTACCGTGGGATGAGGGCAGAGTTGGCTAAAGTAGACTGGAAACACAGACTAAACGGTGGCACAATTGAGGAACAGTGGAGGACTTTTAAGGAGCTCTTTCATAGTGCTCAACAAAAATATATTCCAATGAAAAAGAAGGGCGGTAAGAGAAGAGATAACCAGCTGTGGATAACCAGGGAAATTAAGGAGAGTATCAAATTAAAAACCAATGCGTATAAGGTGGCCAAGGTTAGTGGGAAAATAGAAGATTGGGAAAATTTTAATCGACAGCAAAGAATGACTAAGAAAGCAATAAAGAAAGGAAAGATAGATTACGAAGGTAAACTTGCGCAAAACATAAAAACGGATAGTAAAAGCTTTTACAGATTTATAAAACGGAAAAGAGTGACTAAAGTAAATGTTGGTCCCTTAGAAGATGAGAAGGGGGATTTAATAATGGGAAATGTGGAAATGGCTGAGACCTTAAACAATTATTTTGCTTCCGTCTTCACAGTGGAAGTCACAGAAACCATGCCAGAAATTGCTGATCACAGGAATGTGGGAAGGGAGGACCTTGAGACAATCACCATCACTAGGGGGGGGTAGTGCTGGACAGGCTAATGGGACTCAAGGTAGACAAGTCCCCTGGTCCTGATGAAATGCATCCCAGGGTATTAAAAGAGATGGCGGAAGTTATAGCAGATGCATTCGTTATAATCTACCAAAATTCTCTGGACTCTGGGGAGGTACCAGCGGATTGGAAAGCAGCTAATGTAACGCCTCTGTTTAAAAAAGGGGGCAGACAAAAGGCAGGTAACTATGGGCCGGTTAGTTTAACATCTGTAGTGGGGAAAATGCTTGAAACTATCATTAAGGAAGAAATAACGGGACATCTAGATAGGAATAGTGCAATCAAGCAGACGCAACATGGATTCATGAAGGGGAAATCATGTTTAACTAATTTACTGGAATTCTTTGAGGATATAACGAGCATGGTGGATAGAGGTGTACCGATGGATGTGGTGTATTTAGATTTCCAAAAGACATTCGATAAGGTGCCACACAAAAGGTTACTGCAGAAGATAAAGGTACGCGGGGTCAGTGGAAATGTATTAGCATGGATCGAGAATTGGCTGGCTAACAGAAAGCAGAGAGTCGGGATAAATGGGTCCTTTTCGGGTTGGAAATCGGTGGTTAGTGGTGTGCCACAGGGATCGGTGCTGGGACCACAACTGTTTACAATATACATAGATGATTTGGAAGAGGGGACAGAGTTTAGTGTAACAAAATTTGCAGATGACACAGAGATTAATGGGAAAGCGGGATGTGTAGAGGACACAGAGAGGCTGCAAAGAGATTTAGATAGGTTAAGCGAATGGGCTAAGGTTTGGCAGATGGAATACAATGTCGGAAAGTGTGAGGTCATCTACCTTGGGGAAAAAAAACAGTAAAAGGGAATACTATTTTAATGGGGAGAAATAACAACATGCTGTGGTGCAGAGGGACCTGGGGGTCCTTGTGCATGAATCCCAAAAAGTTAGTTTGCAGGTGCAGCAGGTAATCAGGAAGGCGAATGGAATGTTGGCCTTCATTGCGAGAGGGATGGAGTACAAAAGCAGGGAGGTCCTTCTGCAACTGTATAGGGTATTGGTGAGGCCGCACCTGGAGTACTGCATGCGGTTTTGGTCGCCTTACTTCAGAAAGGATATACTGGCTTTGGAGCGGGTACAGAGACGATTCACTGGGCTGATTCCGGAGATGAGGGGGTTACCTTATGATGATAGATTGAGTAGACTGGGTCTTTACTCGTTGGAGTTCAGAAGGATGAGGGGTGATCTTATAGAAACATTTAAAATAATGAAAGGGATAGACAAGATTGAGGCAGAGAGGTTGTTTCCACTGGTCGGGGAGACTAGAACTAGGGGGCACAGCCTCAAAATACAGGGGAGCCAATTTAAAACCGAGTTGAAAAGAAATTTCTTCTCCCAGAGGGTTGTGAATCTGTGGAATTCTCTGCCCAAGGAAGCAGTTGAGGCTAGCTCATTGAATGTATTCAAGTCACAGTATGATAGATTTTTAACTAATAAGGGAATTAAGGGTTATGGGGAGCGGGCGGTAAGTGGAGCTGAGTCCACGGCCAGATCAGCCATGATCTTGTTGAATGGCGGAGCAGGCTCGAGGGGCTAGATGGCCTACTCCTGTTCCTAATTCTTATGTTCTTCTGTTTTAAGCTTTTGTGTGTTTAGGCAGACAGTGCCCAAAAAAGATACTGCAAAGTGAGTCAGACTAATGTTACTCACTTGACCTCCATGTTCGAGTTTCTGCAATCAAGATCACAGGCTGATTTAGTTTTCAAAAGAAACCTGTGTTTTGTCTGCATCTTGTGTTTTCACTTTCTGTTTTCTGCTGGTTCACAATTGTGTTTGAATTCCTACCACACAAGTCTGTGCAATGTACTGTTTATCGAATAAACAGACTGTTAAGCAAATTAACAATCAGAACAGACTTGAGAGTGAAATGAAAGCTCATTTTGATCAAAGAGGAGTTTGTAAATTAAATAATGATTTGGATGGATAATAGGAAAGAGGAGGGTATTTATCAATGCTAATAGTTCTAATTCCCCTCTCTCCCAAGGATCCATCCTCGAACTAATGTGTTCATGACCTGAAGTAAATAAAGATGTCCAAATTGGAAGACACCAAGGATGCAAGGTGCAGCTATTTCAGAGACAGTATTGAAAGAAATCTGCTGGGATTTAACAATTTGACTGGTGGCATTCAATATTAACTATTGAGGTCTTAATTACTGTTCCTTATGAGGTATATTGTTAAAGAATTGGGTAAGGAAAAGATTCAGGTGTGATAGTTGGCAAAGTTAAAAGCGTTTATTACATTGTATATTGCCTCAATTGTTCAGGCCAGCTATCAAAATGCTTAGGCCCATAAAGACAATTTTGTTCAATGCAGTTTGAGTCTTGTCTCCACTATTGGTCTCTTGTACTCAAGCATTAAAACACTTTTATAGATGGTACTAAGGGTCTTAAATGACAGATCTATGATGGGAGATTAAAGATGGTGGATCTATTTGCATTGGGAAAAGTACTCATGGCTTTAAACACCGAGAACCATTACAGTAGTACCTTCTCCATTAGACTGAAGACCCTGGGTCTTGCGTTCGGAATTTTTCATTATTCATTTGCCTGATCATATTGCACTGTTACATGAAATAACTGAACTATGACCTTTCATTAATTGCAGTACATCATACTTGGAAGCTAACATAATATTCTACGGTTCTTAACAAAATGCACCACATTATCGAACTAAAGGAAGCAATTGATCAACTTATCAATACAACCATTAGTATGTCCCACATGACAATAAGCAAAGTTGGATTAACCACACTCAGAACCACCATCAGGACCTCAGCAGTTTAAGACAATGAGTAACTGCACTATGCAGATGAGGAAGATTCCAGGTTCAATTCGAAGTATAGCTTAAAATTGCACACATTAAGGAGACACTGGGTTGCTCCAGTGTCATCAACCCAAATAAAAACAATCCAACAAAAGTGCCCCCTTTTTAGAGGGGCACAAACAATAATCACCCAAATCATACCAAAGGAATCTTAACAAATTAAATCATAATATTTCCTGTATTGATTTTGCACTCTCGTACCTGCGACGCAATTCCTTGAGTACTCAGTTAGCTGATTATAACTGTGTGACTGCTGCAATCAACCTGGTAGATCTGCCCAGCGACCCTCACTGAAGTAGCCATGGCAGCTAAGAACAGGAGCAGGCTTGGTTGTGATACTCTCTCCCTAAGTCAATTAACAAGCCAATACTTGCTGTTGAGGCTCACACATGTAGTCTCTCGATACCAGAAGCCGATGACTACTCATTGAACCATACCCCCGAAGAGAGGATGGGAAAGGAGAAGGTTGGTTGTGTGGGGGTGGGGGTGGGGGAGGGGGAGGGGGAGAAGAGTTACATGTAGAGCTTGTTTGTGTCAACAAGGCAATGGATGTTTACAATGTGAGTTGGAAACCTTTCCAATTACAGTCATCCAGTATCCCCATCCAGCACTCCAGACCAGATATGCAGCTGTGGAATAAAGCTACCCTAACTGCAGCAGAAATGCGCTTCAATCCGAGTCATAGGAAGTCCCAACTGTTGCACTGATGTGACTGTTCCATATTTTTAAACCAGCGATCTCTGTGACCTTTAATTGAGATTGTCAATTTGCCAAATTGTGGGCAGTTTGATATTATGCCCTTGTGTTCATTCGGAAAATCAAATGGTCAAATTTATTTTCACGAAGGACCTATTGGGTATGCCATTAAAATAAACTCCCCTCTGCTTTGCCCCAACAACTTGAAGTCTTTTGTGTTTTGTGCTGTGGGTCTTTTCTGATGGACCAATAAAGGTGATGCTGGATTGCCCCAGGGTCACCAAACATGCATCATCACAAGTGCTCCTTTTAGAGCACCACTAATATGGGATGGTTGAATCAAACTAAAAAGATGCCAAAATAAGCATTAAGTGCCAGCAAACACAAAAGGATACGGTCCCAACTTAATCAAGATGTTATTATAGACGGCTATGAGACATTCTTACCCTGTGGGGCCCACTGGTCGTGGAATTGTATCAAGTGTACCGGTGGGCACTGCTTGCTGCCTCTCCAGGGCCACCCGGACATGGACAAGACTGCAGAAAAGAGGCAGGCAGCCAGACTCATGGGCTCCACCAGTCCTGAATTTAAAATTGCTGTTATTTCCAGACATAGGAGCAGATCCTCCAACTTGCCCATCTCCATCTGCACCGATGGTCAAAGATTAGCAGAGTGGGGTTAAACTGTAGCCAAAAGTTGAACAGCAACTCCTTCAGCTAGGGACTAAAACCTGTCATGATCCACATAGACATGGACTGCAGAGTCCTCTCGACTGCAAAAATGTTTTGTGCTGTGGACCCTTATCTGACTGCATTGAAATTGCATAAACCCAATACACATGAGGCCCTCACAGCAAGCAGAGAGAGGAAATTATAAGCCTGTTCCAGATTTCTGAATTAAGGTCCCAGAGGTGAACCCATTATATCATTCAGTCCCCTATCATTAAGCCAATTAAAAATAGAATACGGGTAAGACTCAGGCTTGATGCTGGAATGTTGGTCCAAAGGCTGAAATCACAGGATTGTTAATAGATTGTTAAGAGGCTTAATATATTGGAGAGGATTTAGGAGTTAATGAGAGAAACTGAACATGCCCAATAAGTATAAATTAGCAATCAAATTAGAGCTTTGTGACTAGCCTTGTGGCATAGTGGTTCTGGGAATATGTTGTAGATCATTGGGTGAGAATGAACAGGCTTATTTGGAATTGTTTCAGCATTGAAAGAAGGTTGTGAGGGAAGGAGGGATGGAGGGATGGAGGGATGGAGGATGGAGGATGGAGGATGGAGGATGGAAACTAGATAGTTTCAGATGTATTACAAAAGATTTGAAGCAGTTCAATCATTAACAAGAAAGCAAAAGCTAATTGAGATGCTTCATGATTACTTTTATGAAAATATCAATCCTGTATCTAGGGTAACTTTATGGATGTTGAACTCCTCAAAGGGCTGGAGATCTGAAAGGCAGGAAAATATGTTGGGAGCAAGTGAATGTAACCTTGTTCATCAATATTTTGAGAGTATTCAACTTTTGACAGAACAGACTTTTCATTTCTGAAGGAAGCAGAAGGAATTCAATTGGGAGTTGTTTCAAGTAAGTGGTTGCAGACTTCTGTTTAAAATCAAAGACTTTCTGCAAGGTGAAATACCTCCCTCTGCTCTTGCACAGATTAAAAGGGAGGAAACTTTTTGTAAACACAAAATGAATTTCTTTCAAATAGACATTACCATTCCAGCACAATGTTTCTTTTAAACTGGCATTCAAGATCGCGGAACATCGATTTACACTTGACGTAACTTGAGTTTAAAATTCCACGATCCTTTGCACTGGTTTGGCCGATTTGCAAACTAACAGAAACTCTCGGCCCAAACATCTTAAAATTACCATTGTGTTGTGTGATATATTCTTACGACATGACCAACAGCAAACATTACAAGATGGCTCCTCAACAGAAAATCTGGACCCTTTTGTATTTACATCAGTGGTTGCATTACTGCAGTAGTCCACTGTGTGTGTGTATCCCAATGATTGAGGTCTTTCTTTTTCTAAATGATAATGATGCCCCTTTTTAGGAGACTGGCATCTGCACAGTAAACATTGTGAAGGACACTAAAAATAATTAGGATTCTGAAGAGGAAATGTAAGAAGAAAATTAATCTGCAACCGCCCACCACCCCACTCCCCTCCCCACCACTCCAATCACAGGGACTTGGGTGAGGAAGTAAGTGGGACAGCTTTTGTGCACCTCCAGCATCTGGTTAAACTGTAGTGGTTGATATGAAGTAGGTTCTTTGCCTGCTCTCTAGCCGAGAGAATGATGCATGATGTAGGGGATAAAACTAGGAACAACTTGAAGCCGATTAAAATGTTTGCAGCTTATTCCTTTAATAATAAAACCAAACTGTCTAAACCAATTATTACTGAGTAATCATGGGACGCAATCATTTTACTTTTTGTGGGGTAGAAGGGAGAATAATGCTGTGGTTACAACGTTAAAGAATCTTGGTGGACTGAGTGGCATAGTTGATGAGAACTTTTAACCACCTGGTACCTGAGTTTGAATGTGGCTTGCACAAATGGAATGAAAGTCTTCTCTCTGCCAGCTGTCTGGGGCTGAAGTGAAATGAGTTTTGGGCATTGTTAACCCAGTTCCTTCTGGGTGCAATTAAACAGCACAATACTGCTTATAATTCAGCAGTAATTGCCACTAAATTGTCAATCTCACACTGAGACACCACAAGATTGAGTCAGAGGAAATAGAAATGTTGCTCTGGTGCAGGATGAGAGTTGAGGTGCATTGTTAGGCCGGTGAGCGGAGGTTTTACTGTGCATCAGGGAATGATTGATCCCAACACTTTAAGTGAAAATATGTTCTATTCCCCAGATCTGAATTCCCGCAATTGAGCAAGGACAAAAATGCACCAGAAACGATAGATAAAGGGCTTCAAGTGTCCACAAGATGACATCCCCTGCACAATACCTACAAACATTACAAGGAATAAGATTTCCACCGATCCCTATGGCGCCATCGCAAGAACAGTGATGTTCTCTGATCACGATTTCTAGCCTGTATACACACTCTTTTAGAACATTTTTTTTTGATTCAATACAAATAGCAAATGGAAGAAACCTACATATTGTATTTCCAATGTCACTAACACATAACGAGCAGAGGAAATCTTCACCTTGCGAATGAAATTCCTCTTTTGAAAATGGAAGAATTAATAATTTTTTGCTCTGTGTTTCATGACTGGATAATAACGTATTGTGAATGCACAGCTTTCTACCATTTAGCAGTGTAATATTATTAAAGGGTGATCAAATACTGAGAAAATAGGGCATTGTTGTGCTATTAATTGAGAAATGTCACCCACTTTTAGTCCTTTTGATGACTGTGTGGAATGTTTCCCCAGTAGTTTTCTCTGGAATCCTAATTATCACCTGTCCCCCAGTTTTGGGTTAATTGCAGGGATGTCCATTTAATGTGAACTTTCTATGTTATATATCTTTACGGATCAAATATAAAGATCTGTCATGACAACAATTGGATCAAATCTTGCTTATTGGGAAGACTAAAGCCATTGTATTTGGTCCCCGCCACAAACTGCGTTCCTTAAACACTGACTCCATCCCTCTCCCTAGCATCTATCTGAGGCTAAACCAGACCGTTTGCAACCTAGGTGTCATAATTGACCCTGAAATAAGCTTCCGGCCACGTATCTGCGGAATAACTAAAACCGCCTATTTCCACCTCCGTAACATTGCCCACCTCCGCCCCCTGCCTCAGCTCATCTGCTGCTGAAACCTTCACCCATGCCTTTGTTACCTCTGAACTTGACTACTCCAATGCACTCCTGGCTGGCTGCCTACATTCTACCCTACGTAAACTTGAGGTCATCGAAAACCCGGCAGCCCGAGTCCTAACTCTCTCCGAGTCCTAACTCTCACCAAGCCCCGATCACCCATCACCCTTGTGCTCACTGACCGACATTGTCTCCCAGTTAAGCAACGCCTCAATTTCAAAATTCTCATGCTTGATAACAAATCCCTCTATGGACTTGCCTCTCCCTATCTCTCTAATCTCTGTCAACCTCACAACCACACTAATTGTCTGCATTCCTCAAATTCTGCCCTCTTGAGCATCCTTGATTATAACTGCTCAACCATCGGTGGCTGTGCCTTCAACTGCATGGGCCCTAAAGCTCTGGAACTCTCTCCCTAAACCCCTCCATCTCTCTTTCCTCCTTTAAAACACTCCTTTGAACCTAACTCTTTGACCAAGCTTTTGTTCATCTGCTGTAATTTCTTCTTATGTGGCTCAGTATCAAATTTATTTGTTTTGTCTTATAACACTGCTGTGAAGCACCTTGGGATGTTTTACTATGTTAAAGGCACTATATAAATTAAAGTTGTTGCTTTTAAAAAAAGCTTCAATTTTAAAATTCTCATCCTTCTGTTCAAAACCCTCCATGGCCTCCCCCCTCCCTAACTCTGTAACCTCGTCCAGCTGTACAATCCAGCCACCTCCCCCCCCCCCCCCCCCCCGAGATATCTGCGCTCGTCCAATTTTCTTAGCTCCAACATTGGTGGCCGTGCCTTCAGCTGCTTGGTCCCGAACCTCTGACATTCCCTTCCTAAACCGCTCCACCTTTCTCCCTCTCTGTCCTCCTTTAAGTCGCTTCTTAAAACCTTTCTCTTAGACCGAGCTGTTGTTCACCTGTCCTAATATCTTTGTGGCTCAGTGTCAAATTTTGTCTGATAGCACCCCTTTAATGTAAGGGGAGGGCACTGTGCTCGTGCCAGTGCTATCTGGAGAGGCCGTGTAGCACTCGCAAATTTGCGTGCTAACCGCCCTGGTCCCGCTCCTGACATTGTGCTCCACTTCCTCTCGGGCGGTACCCCCAATTTTACAGCTGGTGCGGGACGGTCCCAATCGGGGTGATACTGAATTTCAGCCCCTTAGTCTTTTTTAGTAGTGGGTGTCGATAGAAAGGGTCCATCAGTAAAAGTCAGTATTAGTGCTTCAGGCAAATGGGAGGAGATATTCAGAGAGCAGAGAGAAATATTGCAGTTAGATCTAATATACCTTTATTTCTCAGGGTGGAGTGGATTGAGGTTGAAGAGTGGCTCATGGTAGCAGAGTTTGAGACAAGGAATAGCATGGGGTGGAAAGAATCGGGTCTAGGATAGGATAACCGAATGATGATGGCATTGGAGGGGGGAAAGGAAGTCTTGTTTTAATTAGTGTGGCATATTGGGATTACAATGAACAAATGATCCTGTATGACTTAGCTGGAAACTGATAATTGAAGAAGTAGTTGGACAATTAGTATAGAACTAAAAAGTGTGCTGTTTGCACAGATGGCTAAAGAGCAGGAAAATAGAGAATCAAAGCAAGAAAACTACACTTGCAGGTTTATTTATTTCCTTACATAGGAACATTAGGAACAAGAGTAGGCATTCAGCCCCTCGGGCCTGCTCCGCCATTCAATTAGATCATGGCTGATCTACACCTCGCCTCATCTTTGCACTATATCCCTTGATACACTTACCTAACAAAAATCTATCGATCTCAGTCTTGAAAGCTCCAATTTTCCTTGCCTCCATAGCATTTAGGAGAAGAGAGTTTGAAATTTATGTGGAAAAGTGCTTCCTGAATTCACTCATGAATGGCCTAGTTTTAATTTAAGATTAAGATTATGTCTCCTTACTCTTGATTCCCCCAGCAGAGGAAATAGCTTCTCTGTATCTCCCCTATCAAATCCTTTTAAACTCATTCCTCCAACAATTACATTTCAAATATACTTAATTGGCTGTGAAGCACTTTGGGATGTCCTGAAAGATGCTTATTGTGTCTATAAGAAGCACTCTAGTAATGACTCCACGAGGCAAGGCATTGTACTTGAACTGTGGTGACCTTAGTCCATTTATTACAGCTCCTGAGTGAGGGTACAGCATGGTGAGCTCCCTTGTATACCTGGTTACCTGTCGTGTACAGGTGATCCCTAGGTCTCCACCAGTTGCACCCTCTGGTGGTACAAGCATAGTGTATACAGTGTGAGGGTACATCCAGTAGTCTCATGTAACTGTACATTGATGTACAGGGAGTATACTTATGTTATACATACAAACATCACTCTCTCCTCAGTCTTGTTCCACTGGCCTTTGCATTGTGCGCTCTAGCCCTAGACTTGAGTGCCCAAAGCCCTTGCACCTTGTCTATGCTTTGGCTTGGCTCTCTCCCTGTTGACCCCCAAGTCCTTATTGTCACAACATTGGGAAATGGTCAGCAGTGGACGGTTTGAGGTTGCAGTGGGGGTTGAGTGGGTTCTGGGTTTCATCCATGTGTGTCCATGGCTACATACATCCATTTCCCCCCCCCCCCTCCCAGCCATACATAGACCATGGGCTCAACACCTGCATGTGCATACATGTACAGAAAGAAATAACAACAAAAAAACTTCGGATTAATTACATCACTGTTTGGGTTCCAGGTTGTCTGAAGCTGGCGCTGTGCCCCTTGCCAGCTGGGTGAGCTCGGATCACTCATCTGGCTGAGTCTCAGGGCCATTGTCGTTGCCTAGTGGTGGGCAGAGCCACAGGAGTGTGTGGCCTCCCTGTCCTCCTTTGAGAGCTACGGTGTCTCTTTGCTGCCCTTCAGCGATAGTGGGAGCCTGGTCAACCCAGGTCCTGTTTGGAAAGTTGGAGGGTGCTAGCCTCTTGCTCCCGGTACTAGCCCTGGTGGCCAGAGAGGTAGAGTCGATCAGGAGCAGGGTACCGGTAATGGTGCCTTTGCTGTCCACTGATTGCTGGCCCTGCAGCTGGTATGCTCCCTCTGTGTGTGGCCATGCTCCCTGGGTAGCCCGCTGGACCTGGATGCTTCCGACGGGAGGTTGCCCTTGGTTTTGTCGGCATGCACGTAGAACCTGGCATCGCACATCATCACTTCATTTACTCTCACAATACATTGGTTCCAACTGCAATCGCCCGACTTATCATGGTTAGCTACATTTACAAACTTGAATTTGTCAATTACATCTCTTACATACGTATCACCGGCATCGCTGTACAAAGAGTGGCACTGTCCCTTTTAATTGTGTTGGGTTGCCAGTCTCCTTTAAGAGGGCCTTGCAATCTTTACCCCAATCCGGTTTGCTGCTCAGCATCACGTGTTGCTCCATCAACGCTGCCCTCGTGGTCTGGCCGCTGCCATCTTTACTTCAGGAGCTTCACCTCGTGGTTCGGGCGCCATCTTTTTTCTCTCCATGAGGTAGACTGCGGTGATCCTTTTCTCCCCAGATTCTGCCATGAAAGCAGGGAAGTTGCCTGCTGCGCTGATTTTCTTCCTCCGGAGTCCTGCCACTGGAGCCTGGAAGGTGAGATCGGGTTGTTTCGGCTGGATCATCTCACAGTTGGGTTGAGCGGTTTGTGTCATCTCCACGCAGTCGAGTTGAGCGGCTCGTTTTTCAGGTGCTGTGCTGGATCCGACTTCGGGGCCGTGGAGGATGTCGATCGCTGGAGGTTGGAGCTTTTCCCAGCTCCAACGGATCTTTTTCATCCATCTTCTTCCTAACGGCAACGACCTTCCCCAGCAACAATCCACAAAGGTAACTTGTGCATCGCGCCATCATGGGACACCTGGACATCCACACTGCCAACGACTGGGATGGTGTCATTTGTGTCGGTGAGCAGCTTCACTTGGATTGGGAATCATTTTAGGTCGTTCGACTGGATTGTCCCAGAGTTTCTCAAAGGCCGCCTGATTCATCAGTGACTGGCTCGCCCCTGTGTCCACCTCCATCGTGATTGGAACACCGTTGATTTCGACTTCCATTTTCAACGGGGAACCCTCGGTGGTGCAGGTAACACTCCATACACCTCATCGTGGGGCTGAGCTGCCTCATGGACTCTCTCTTCATCGTCGCTGCAGTCCAGATGATCGGCCAGCTCTTCATCGACTCGGTGAGTACGATTTCTCTTGCACATTCGCTGGAGGTGGTCCTTCGTGTTACAGCCTTTGCATGTGTAGTCTTTATAGTGGCACTGGTGGGCCCTGTGGTTTCCTCCACAGCGCCAGCATGGGGTTAGCTGGTTGGCTCTATGTGGCTGACTCAGGGTTGTGGGATTTGGGGTTCTGTTCTCTCTTCCTTGAGAGAGACTGCTTGCAGCAGCCTTGCCTTTAAAAGGCGCCAGTTGGTTCACAGTACTTGTCGGGTTAGAGTCCTGGGGGTGAGCCATCCGCTTGGAGTCACAGGCCGAGATCATGAACGCCTGGCTCACGTTAATTGCCCTCTGCAGGGTGACCGTGGTATCCACAGAGAGCAGCTTGTGGAGAAGGCCCTCGTGGCCGATTCCAATAACGAAGATGTCCCGCAGCGCTTCAGTGAGGTGATTGCCTGCACCATGTGATTTTGGCAATCATCTGCGGTCTGCAGCATATTTTGCGATTTCTTGGCCTTCGAGCCGCCGGTGGGTGGCAGAACCGGTGTCTGGCTGTGAGGATGCATTCTTTAGATTTGAGTTGTTCCTGTATCATCGTTACAAGCTCCACATATGTTTTGGTCATTGTCTTATCTGGGGCTAGCAAGTCACTGACGAGGCCATAGATGGTGGGCCCACAACTGGAGAGCAGGATAGCTCTGCACTTATCAGCCAGTGAGGTCGGGTTGTCTCCTGCCAGGTCATTCACAATAAAGAAGTATTTGAGCCTTTCCACAAATGCCTCCCAATCTTCCCCATCGGCGAATTGTTGAAACGTGCCAAGGTTAGCCATTTTCGCGTGGAAATTCATAATCTCATTGCCAGTTATTGTATCTATAAGCACACTTATAATGACTCCATGAGGCAAGGTATTGTACTTGAGCTGTGGTGACCTTAGTCCATTTATTACAGCTCCTGAGTGAGGGTACAGCATGGTGAGCTCCCTTTTATACCTGGTTACCTGTCATGTACCGGTGACACCTCGGTCTCCACCAGTTGCACCCTCTGGTGGTACAAGCATATCCTGTATACAGTGTGAAGGTACATCCAGTCGAAATCAAGCGCTAACAGCGGAAAGAGTGGCGGCAAACCAGTCCCATATACCCCTTCCCTCAACAACTATCTGTCCCACCTGTGACAGAGTCTGTGGCTCTCGTATTGGACTGTTCAGCCACCAAAGAACTCACTTCAGGAGTGGAAGCAAGTCTTCCTCGATTCCGAGGGACTGCCTATGATGATGATATCCAGTAGTCTTATGTAACTGTACATTGAGTGTACAGGGAGTATATTTATGTTATACATACACAACAGTGCTATGTAAATGCAAATTATTTTTCTTAGAGGTTACCTGGCCTTTGAAGAAAATATGAACGAGTCCTGCTGCCAAAGAGGAGCATAATTGTTTTAAAAATAAACTCTGAAGCTCACGCTGCACTGGGCTTCAGAGCTTCATTAAATGTCTGCTGCTTGGGTGTTACTGATTCCATTTGACTGATAGGCTGTGGCTGCAGGATTCCCTTTTGTCCCTAGCCGTTCGTCTCATCGATCATCTCTATTAATTGTGGGCCAAAATTCCCCGATGGTAGCTGTTGTCAGATTTTGTGTGCGCCACACTATCTGGAGTGAAGGAAGAATGGAAAGAGGCTGATGAGAAATTCAATATGCTTGGCCATCAGCTGGCCTCGCACAATTACAGTACAAGGTGCAAAGCTTTGAAAGATCCGGCTCCTGATCAGGACGAGAGTGAAGGGCCGCTGAGGAGCGAGAGAGGCTTACGCAACAGCTTGGTTTGGTGAAAGCCACACTGTTCAGCGGCTTCAGGTAGGTGGAACTGTTGAGAACAGCCCCACCTGCAGCTCGGAAGCTTGGAGACCCAAATGGGGGGAAAAAATAACTAATTGGAGGTAAGGAATGAAAGAAAAGACTTGCATTTATTCATGAATAAATATAATATGGTCACTAATAAATCCAGTCGGAAATTCAGGAGAAACCTCTGTACCCAGAGATGTGGGGTAAAATGTGGAACTTGCTCCCAAAGGGCCGAGTTGAGGTGAGTAGTTATAGATGCATTAAAGGGGAAAATAGATAAGCACGCTGATAGGGTTGGATGAAGAAGGGCAGGAGGAGGCTCGTGTGGAGCATAAACACTGGCATGGACCTGTTGGGTCAAATGGCCTGTTTCTGTGCTGTGTAAATACTTTGTAATTCTTTGTAATTAATTCAGGATATCCCAAAGTGTAGCTTAGCCAATGAAGTACTTTGGAAGTGTAGTTACTGTTTTAATGTATGGAAACACAAAGTGTCGCAAACAGCAATGAGATACGTGACCAGATAATCTGTTTTAATGATGTTGGTTGATGGCTGTAATGTATCAGCATTATGGGTTCTTTGCTTAAGAATTCAGAGCAACACATTGGTATTAAGAACTAGTTGGTTTATTAACAAAGGTTCAACAATCGCACTACACATTACCAGTTCATCACGATCTCACAACTGCACACCTCATCGTGGATGACCAAGACCCAACTGACTGGGTTTTATTGAGTCTTGTGAACGTCACATGACTGGCTAAGGCACTCACAATGCAACAGCTCTACAACTATTTTGAGCTAAACTTTAAATCAAGTGTCCCCTTTTGGTAAGGGCACTAAAACCCATAAATGTTCGACATTAAACTTTAAAGGAAACTTAGCTCAAATTAAAATTTGGCTTCCAGGGGTAATGATGCACTCTAGTCCTTCCCTCCGGTGCCCACCTCTCACGGAAGGTCGCGAGCGTAGCGGTGGACACCATGTGCTCCATCTCCAGGGACACCCTGGCGCGAATGTAGCCGCGGAAGAGAGGCAGGCAGTCGGGCTGAATGACCCCCTCCACTGCCTTCTGCCTGGACCTATTAATGGCCACCTTGGCCAGGCCCAGGAGCAGTCCTATGAGGAGACCCTCCGACCTGCCCGCTCCCCTCCGCACAGGGTGCCCAAAGATCAAGAGTGGGGGACAGAAGTGCAGCCAAAAATCGAGGAGCAGCCCCTTCAAATAATGGAAGAGGGGCTGTAACCTCACACATTGTATATAAACGTGGTTCACGGGCTCTGCCAGACCGCAGAAATTGCAGGCGGCCTGCAAGGCCATGAACTGACTTAAAAACCTATTACATGGGACTGCCCTGTGCAACACCCTCAAAAATATGGAGCTCTCACAGGTGTATATATTACAATGGCCAGGACACTGGGAAAAATCCCCTACTCACCTTTTGAATAGTGTCCTGGGATCTTTTTGGTCCACCTCAGGGTGCAGAGAGGGCCTCAGTTTAACATTTCATTTGAAAGACAGGACCTCAGACAGTGCAGCATTCCCTGAAGTGTCAGGCAAAATAATGTACTCAAGTTGTTGCTGTGAGATTTGAACCCATAACCTTCGAACTCAGAGGCGGTGGGTGCTACCACTGAGCCATGGCTGATGTGCATAATGAAGTTTTAACAATAGCACGGTTATGCATAGTTATATTACAGTTACAGGAAATGCATGCGATACGCAAGACTTTTAATATATTATTGATTAGGGAGAACAAGGGTGAACAAGTGGGTGTGGTGTATTTGGATTTTCAAAAGGCTTTTGATAAGGTCCCACACAAGAGATCAGTGTGCAAAATCCAAGCACATGGTATTGGGGGTAATGTACTGACGTGGATAGAGAACTGGTTGGCAGGCAGGAACCAGAGAGTCGGGATAAACGGGTCCTTTTCAGAATGGCAGGCAGAGACTAGTGGAGTACCGCAGGGCTCAGTGCTGGGACCCCAGCTCTTTAGAATATACATTAATGATTTAGATGAAGGAATTGAATGTAACATCCCCAAGTTTGCAGATGAACTAAACTGGGTGGCGGTGTGAGCTGTGAGGAGGATGCTAAAAGGCTGTGGGGTGACTTGGACAGGTTAGGTGAGTGGGCAAATGCATGGCAGATGCAGTATAATGTGGATAAACTTCGGGGGGAAAATCACGAAGGCAGAATATTATCTGAATGGCAGCAGATTCGGAAAGGGGGAGGTGCAATGAGACCTGGGGGTCACGATTCATCAGTCATTGAAAGTTGGCATGCAGGTTCAGCAGGCGGTGAAGAAGGCAAATGGTATGTTGGCCTTCATAGCTAGGAGATTTGAGAACAGGGAGATCTTACTGTAGTTGTACAGGGCCTTGGTGAGGCCTCACCTGGAATATTGTGTTCAGTTTTGGTCTCCTAATCTGAGGAAGGACATTCTTGCTATTGAGGGAGTGCAGCGAAGGTTCACCAGACTGATTCCAGGGATGGCGGGACTGACATATGAGGAGAGACTGGATCAACTGGGCCTTTATACACTGGAGTTTAGAAGGATGAGAAGGGATCTCATAGAAACTTACAAGATTCTGACCGGACTGGACAGGTTAGATGCGGGAAGAATGTTCCTGATGATCGATTGAGTGGACTGGAAGTCCAGAACCAGGGGACGCAGTCTTAGGTTAAGGGGTAGGCCATTTAGGACTGAGATGAGGAGAAACTTCTTCACTCAGAGTTGTTAACCTGTGGAATTCCCTGCCGCAGAGAGTTGTTGATGCCAGTTCATTGGATATATTAAAGAGGGAGTTAGATATGGCCTTTACGGCTAAAGCGATCAAGGGGTATGGAGAGAAAGCAGGAAAGGGGTACTGAGGGAATGATCAGCCATGATCTTACTGAATGGTGGTGCAGGCGTGAAGGGCCGAATGGCCTACTCCTGCACCTAGTTTCTATTTTTCTATCACTTCTCCCAATCAATCGTGCTACACCTCAACCTGTTGCTTCGATCGGAACTCCTACCTCCACCTTCCCACTGTCTATGCCCCTTTCTACTCATCATATCATAGGCAGTCCCTCGAAATCAAGGAACATGAGAACATAAGAATTAGGAACAGGAGTAGGCCATCTAGCCCCTCGAGCCTGCTCCGCCATTCAACAAGATCATGGCTGATCTGGCCGTGGACTCAGCTCCACTTACCTGCCCGCTCCCCATAACCCTTAATTCCCTTATTGGTTAAAAATCTATCTATCTGTGATTTGAATACATTCAATGAGCTAGCCTCAACTGCTTCCTTGGGCAGAGAATTCCACAGATTCACAACCCTCTGGGAGAAGAAATTCCTTCTCAACTCGGTTTTAAATTGGCTCTGCTGTATTTTGAGGCTGTGCCCCCTAGTTCTAGTCTCCCCGACCAGTGGAAACAACCTCTCTGCCTCAATCTTGTCTATCCCTTTCATTATTTTAAATGTTTCTATAAGATCACCCCTCATCCTTCTGAACTCCAACGAGTAAAGACCAAGTCCACTCAATCGATCGTCATAACGTAACCCCCTCATCTCCGGAATCAGCCTAGTGAATCGTCTCTGTACCCCCTCCAAAGCTAGTATATATCCTTCCTTAAGTAAGGTGACCAAAACTGCACGCAGTACTCCAGGTGCGGCCTCACCAATAGCCTATACAGTTGCAGCAGGACCTCCCTGCTTTTGTACTCCATCCCTTTCGCAATGAAGGCCAACATTCCATTCGCCTTCCTGATTACCTGCTGCACCTGCAAACTAACTTTTTGGGATTCATGCACAAGGACCCCCAGGTCCCTCTGCACTGCAGCATGTTGTAATTTCTCCCCATTCAAATAATATTCCCTTTTACTGTTTTTTTTTCCAATGTGGATGACCTCACATTTTCCGACATTGTATTCCATCTGCCAAACCTTAGCCCATTCGCTTAACCTATCTAACTCTCTTTGCAGCCTCTCTGTGTCCTCTACACAACCCGCTTTACCACTAATCTTTGTTTCATCTGCAAATTCTGTTACACTACACTCTGTCCCCTCTTCCAGGGCATCTATGTATATTGTAAACAGTTGTGGTCCCAGCACCGATCTCTGTGGCACACCACTAACCACCGATTTCCAACCCGAAAAGGACCCATTTATCCCGACTCTCTGCTTTATGTTAGCCAGCCAATTTTCTATCCATGCTAATACATTTCCTCTGACTCCGCATACCTTTATCTTCTGCAGTAACCTTTTGTGTAGCACCTTATCGAATGCCTTTTGGAAATCTAAATACACCACATCCATCGGTATACCTCTATCCACCATGCTCGTTATATCCTCAAAGAATTCCAGTAAATTAGTTAAACATGATTTCCCCTTCATGAATCCATGTTGCGTCTGCTTGATTGCTCTATTCCTATCTAGATGTCCCGTTATTTCTTCCTTAATGATAGCTTCAAGCATTTTCCCTACTACAGATGTTAAACTAACCGGCCCATAGTTACCTGACTTTTATCTGCCCCCTTTTTTTAAACAGAGGCGTTACATTAACTGCTTTCCAATCCGCTGGTACCTCCCCAGAGTCCAGAGAATTTTGGTAGATTATAACGAATGCATCTGCTATAACTTCCGCCATCTCTTTTAGTACCCTGGGATGCATTTCATCAGGGCCAGGGGACTTGTCTACCTTGAGTCCCATTAGCCTGCCCAGCACTACCCCCCTAGTGATAGTGATTGTCTCAAGGTCCTCCCTTCCCACATTCCCGTGACCTGCAATTTTTGGCATGGTTTTTGTGTCTTCCACTGTTTAAGGTCTCAGCCATTTCCACATTTCCCATTATTAAATCCCCCTTCTCATCTTCTAAGGGACCAACATTTACTTTAGACTCTTCCAGACCGCAGAAATTGCAGGTGGCCTGGGAGCCTGTGAACTGACTTAAAACCTTATTGCATGGGACTGTTCCATGCAACACCCTCCAGGCCAAGTCCCCAATAAATAAAGGAAGGACTCCCGGGTCGAGAGCACTCCATTGGGGATCAACAGCTCTGCAAACCTGTGAGCATACATTATACATTCCTCAGCAGTGGTTCAGAGGCAGGCTACGGTGTCCATTTTTAGGTGGCCCCTATGCTTGGACACCTCGAAAGCATTTCAAACAGAAATGGAGGCAGGAGATTGGAAATTCTCAGCCTGCCTCATTAACGTGGGTTCCCCTGCTTTTGCCAGAGAGTGGTAAGAATGTGGAAATTGCTACCACATGCAGTAGTTGAGGCGAATAGCAGAGCTGCATTTAAGGGGAAACTAGATAACTACATGAGAAAGAATGACTTGCATTTATATAGCACCTTTCACGACCACTTTACAGCCATTGAAGTACTTTTGGAGTGTAGTCACTGTTTTCATATTGGAAACGCGGCAGCCAATTTGTGCGAGAGAAAAGAATTGAAGGTTATGATGATGGGGTGAGATGAAGTAAGGTGGGAGGATAAAGACCGGCATGGACCAGTTGGGCGGAATGGCCTGTTTCTGTGCTGTAAATTCCAGGTAATTCTATGTATTCCATGCTCTAATATCCCCTCCGTGGGTGTCCCAGGATTTTGAGATAATGGGGCCGAAATTTAGTAGCGCACGAAAGCTGGCGCACCTATGATTTTATTTTTATGTTCTTACTGCACAGATCCATAATGCAGTCGGATGACCTATTTTCAGGACTTTGAAATTTTTTCAAAGTCCCAAAGGCAATCGGTCATAGTGGGGGCGGAAGATAGCCAGGAAGGCGTGCTGAGGGGCTGAATTTGGGTTGGGACCGGGACTCCGCCAATGTCACTCAGCGGTAGAATAGTGGTGACGTCACAGCGCGTGTGCGTCACCACGCTCTCTCCCCTTCGTTAAAGGGCAGAGAATCTGTCAGTTTTCATCTTTGGCCACTGGGGCCACCAGGGAGGTTTCGGCCTGGCCAGCGGGGTACAAGGCTGCCCGTGGACAGCCCGGCCGAACCCATGGTCACTGTCTTGTGGCTGATTGAGAAATTGGCCGGCAAAAATTATTACGTGGTGGCCACGGCAGTGGGCCCACCCCTTGAAGGGCCGCCGCGCTGCTGGGCCGCACTCACTGGGGATAAGGTGCACCAACACACAAAACTGTTGGCACCACATGGCGGGGTATCGATTTTTTGACCTAAATTTCGGTAGGTGGATTTTGAAGGTGAGGGAAAGCGGTGGAGCGCATTCTGATGACGCGCTTGCGGCGGTCATCAATATCAGGCAGTATCAGGTCCAAGCCGAAAAAACCCCCACCTGAATTTGGGTCGGGTCTGCCAATTGAGCACACAGCGGCAGCCACAGAATTCCGACGCATGGCTGCCGCAAACGGACAGTGACGGGTCTCTCTGAGACCCTGAATTTCAGCCCCAATATATCTGGACGTGATTAAGGAAAGCTGAAGATCGTGGAGATAGAGCAGTAGCATCCCAAGATAATCCTCCAAATGACTAGGTTATCTTAAAAACCTAAGACATTACAGAGTGTGATAAACATAACAGCGTTGGTGCATCCTCCATGGTTATGCAACCCGGCATCATGAAGCCAGACATTTGCCAATGCAAAAGTGAATTCATGGGATAAGACAATCTTCGCAAGCATTTCGCTATAATTTACTCCAGGGGGGTTTATTGGTTCCATAATTGTTTGCAGATGATTTTCAGGAAAAAAAACCTGCAGGACATTCTAACCTTGTATGCAGATTTTACAGTACTTGGATGTTTTTGTTTCCATGCATTTTTTGATGTCTGATCATTCTTGTATCGAGGCAGAGAACCAATGCAGGAAAATGTATAGCCTACAGCGAAAGTCTGATCATCCTGAAATGCTGGCCAGTTAGATCAAGTTTAACTCTCAGTAAAGTATTGGAGATCATTGTAAGAGATCCCATTTTGAGAAACATGTTTAGATGGAGCATGATAAAAGAGAGCTGACGTAGATTGACTGAAGAAATGATTTTATTTTCTGGACGTCATGTTAAATGTAGATAACTGAGATGAAGTGGGTGGATTTTCCCAAGATGTTTGGTGAAGTCACTCGCTGGGGATTTGGCGGCATCATTTGAATTTAGAAAAGTTAACAGCAAATAAGAAAGAAAGCAAGGTCAATTAACTTGGAGGATTTGAGCCGACAAGTTCAATAAAAGGAAATTTATGAAATACCTTCAGCTTTAATCCTGGATCTTGGAATCTTTCATGATGCTCTGAATTGTGAGAGATAAGGGAGGGGAAAAGGTAGATTTAGCTGGCTATTACATTTAGAAGCACCAGCTCGCGCTGCTCCCTGGAGTGCTATGCTTTTGAGGCTCCGACCTGCCGCAGATGTTCCCTTGCAGGTCGCAGCGCGAGCTGGTGCAGGAGGGCGACAGCAGTGAAGAGGATGACTGGATTGGACGTCACCATAATCCAGGTTGGTGATTGTAGCGTGGACAGGTATAGCAGGAGCGGCAAGGCAGAGGCGAAGGAGCGGCGAGAGATTGCAGAGCGATGTGATCGGGGCTCAGGAGAGGCATGAGTTCGGGGCCCAGGGCCAGCCCACACTGCGATATGTGTGCGCACTAGATCCATGCAGCAGGGTTGGTCTCTAGTCATCTGGTTAATCCTTGCCACTGGACCAAACTTGGCTCTGTCAAGCCCATGTGGTGGCTGGTGTGCAACGGCCACCACACATTAAAAGAATACACGCACAGGCATCTCCTACACTTCAATATGCAGTTTGGGACATGGAATATTAGATCCTTCATTGAAGTACCCGTGAACTCATTCCTTTTTGGTGTGGAAGCAATTCATCCTCGATACGAGGGACTGCCTAAGAAGAAGAAGAAAATATTTTGAAGACAATGCAAGATTTGGTGTGGGCCGCATGTTTAGAAAAAGTCATTAATTTGAAGAAGGATAAGTGCTGGAGTGAAAGATGGGCAATGGGCCTTTTAGATGTTGAAAAACGAAGAGAGTTGTGCATATTGGCTCTCGCAATAGTGGTTAGGAACACAAAATGGAGAAACACTTAGAGAGAGTGGCTTTTATAGCCATAACTAATAACTTATTGAACATCATGAATACGCAAAGCAGAAATTAAGGAAGGAAATCTATTTAAGACAAGCATTAATGTTCCATGAACCAGGATTGAAAACCACAATGCACCATGTATTCACTGCTAATAATTTTTTGTTGTAGGGTTTTTGCAGGATTTTAATGGAAGGGTTTCCTATCTATGAAAGGTTTCACACAGTAATCATTTTAAACTCCCAGTTATTTAGATAAAACAACTCTTCGTATCATGTCATAGCAAAAGTTATCCTTAATTCGAGCTTTAAAGAATATTCCTATTTGTAACTGGTTGCGGGAGTTAGGGGCAATGTGTTTACTTTATACCAGTAGACACAAGGATCCGAAATTGCCCCTTTGTGCAGTGCCAGTTAGTGCCACCGGCCAGTGTTAATGGTGCACCAAAGGTTTAGCGCACGGGCGTGGCGGTCACATCGACGGAAGCAGATTTGCCCCTGGGGCAATATGGTTCCTTGCTCCGCAATTACCAAATCGCTGTGGCGATGACGTCAACACCGTGCGTGCCAATCCCTTATCGCCCCGCGCCGACCCCTTTGCAACCTTTGGGGGAAATTGCCCCGCGGGACACGAGGTTAGCGTGGTGCGATGCCAATGACAGCTTCTCGGTGCAAGAAGCTGTGGTGGCTGTGGCACCCCGGCCGCCCTTAAAGGGGAGATGGTAGTACGGCGGCTGCCATATTTTGTGTGTCGGCCGACTTTTCAGTCGGCTCGACAATGGCGGCCACTAGTGTGGCCAGGACGCCAACATGCAGCCCGGCACCCCCTCTTGCTTGCCAGGCCGCTGGCTCGGCCGACCCCTTCCCTGGTGGCCCAGTGGGCGCCACTGAGGAGGCTTCAGAGGTCGCAGCAGCCCTCCCCTTTAAAAGAAGGGGAGGGCCATTGTGAGGCGGCAGCGTGACATGGCACGTCCACATCGCGCTGACGTGCTGAGCGCGGCGCTTAGTGTCATGCCCACACCGTGAGAATGCTCCGTTCTAGCAGCAGTAAGTTATTTTAACTCCAAGAGCCCAAATTCGTGTCGCTACCGGCGCAAAACAATAAGTGAATTCGAATTATGCGTTGCAAACCCAGCGCGGGGCAAATCCGGCCCCCAATTGTTAATTACTGAAGGACAAATATCATTTAATGGAAAATATTTTCTTGCAACAAGAATTAGCAGCAGTTGAAGGGGGTAAGCTGAGTAAAGCACCTCCATTTAATCACATTTTAAAATACCGAATGCAGCTTTAGGCTCTGTGTTTGCAAAAAGATATAGATGCTCTGGAGAGAACAGGAATAAGAACTGCTGGGATGATTCCTGGGCTCGGGTCCAAAAGCAGTGAGGATAAATTAAGCGAGCATTGGTTATTCTCCTTGGGACAGAGGAAGTTGGATGGAATGAAGGACATGATAGAAGTATTTAATTTGGTGAGAAGAATTGATAAAAATGGAACTGACTAAATTACTAAAACAAGGGCCTGATAGCGAGATTTAGAGAGGACGTTGAACAAGGATTTTGGATGTAATTTGTTGTCTCAGAGGACACTGGAGTGAACTGCATCCTAACCTGGCTAATGTGGTTAATTCAACAATGGTAAAGCTCTCCAAAGGGGAGTTGAATAAAGTTTGGGTTGCTGGAAGAAATACAGTTGGAGGGTGAGGGAAGGGATGGTGTTTTATTCCTTGGTTTTTAATGTGTGTGTTGTCTACCTCTATTTAACGTGACTGAAGGTATTTGCAATTTTACTTTATCACAAAGTGCTATGAGGTACGATTGCGAGACTCAGCACTCCCAGTGGGGAGTGTATCTGGGAACATCACGGGTGCACATCCCATGCATCTCCTGTGTGCACTGTTTCCCATTGTTGGGAATACTGAATTGTGGAATCGCCCCGATAGTTTCTCCTTTCTTTAAAAAGGACGAGTTACATTGAAAAATAAAATCATTTGTTTCTTGCACGCTGATAAAACGGGGGAATGTTTTGCAATAAGATTTCATTCAATTAAAATGTCAGTTAGTAGCTATGTGCCTGCAATAAACCATCAGCACAATTCAAGAAACTAATAAGCTGCTTAACTGATATAAATGACCATAATTAATGGATTCAATCGTCGTGTGCATAATTCTTTTGTGAAAATGGCTGAGTGACCGAGTTGTAGGCCTAATTTCATATAATTAATGAAAGATGCAGCACAGAAGGAGGGCATTCGGTCCATCGTCCCTGTGCCGGCTCTTTGAAAGAGTGGTCCAATTAGGCCCACTCCCCTGCTCTTCCCTCAGCCCAGCAATGGTATCCTTTTCAAGTATTTATCCAATTCTCTTTTGAAAATTATTATTGAATCTGCTTCCACCTCCCTTTCAGACAGAGCATTCCTGATCATCATAACTGGCTGCATAATTTTTATTATCTCATGTCACCTCTTATTTTTCCCCAATTACCTTAAATCTGTGTTCTCAGGTTCCAGACCCTTCTGTCACTGGAAATATTTTCTCCTTATTTACCTGATCAAAACCCTTCAAGATTTTGAACACGTATCAAATCTCCTCTTAACCTTCTCTGCTCTAGGAGAACAGCCCCAGTTTCTCTAGTCTCCTCACATAACTGAAGTCTTTCTGCCCTGGTACCATTCTCGTAACCCTCTCTAAGGCCTTGCCATCCTTTCTAAAGTGTGGTGCCCAGAATTGAACACAGTACTCCAGCTGGGGCCTAACCAGTGTTTTATAAATGTTTAGTATAACTTCCTTGCTTTTGTACTCTATTTCTGTATATATAAAGCCGACAATCCCCTATGCCTTTTTAATAGCCTTCTCAACTTACAACCTTCAAAGACATCTGTATGTGCATCCAAAGGTCTCTCTGTTCCTGCGCTCCCTTTAAAATTGTAATTTTTAGTTTATATGGCCTCTCCTCATTCTTCTTACTAAAATGAATCACTTCATACTTCTCTGTATTAAATGTCATCTGCCACGTGTCTGCCCATTTCATCAGTCTATGTCCTCTTGAAGTCTGTTACTAAGCTCCTCACTGTTTATTCTATATTTCAGAGTTTTATGTCATCTGCAAACTTTGAAATTATGCCTTTTATAATCCAGTCCAGGTCATCAATATACATCAAATAAGAGTAGTGGTCCCAACACTAACCCTGGGGGACACCACTGCACACTTCACTCCAGTCTGAAAAACAGCCGTTAACCATTACTTTATGCTTTCTGTTCCTTAACTAATTTTGTATCCACACAGCCACTGCCCCTTTAATCCCAATGTTGCTAACAGGTCTATTATGTGGTATTTTATTAAATGACTTTTGAAAGTCCATATACACAACATCAGCCGCACTACCCTCATCAACCCAATCCATTACTACATCAAAGAACTCTAATCAAGTTGTTCAAGTTGCCTTTAACAAATCTGTGCTGGCTTTCATTTATTAACCCATATTTTTCCAAGTGCCACTTCATTTTGTCAAGGCTTAATATCTCTAAAAGTTTGCCCATCACCAACGTTATCTGATTGGCCTGTAATTGCCGGGTTTATCCCTCTCTCCTTTTTTGAATAGGAAAGTAACATTTACAATCCTCCAGTCCTCTAGCACCACTCCCATTTTGAAGAATGATTGGAAGATTGTACCCAGAGTCTCTGCAATTTCTACTCTTACTTCCCTCAGCAACTTCGAATGCATCCCATCTTGAGCAGGTGACTTTCTTACTTTGAGCACTGCCAAACTTTTAAGTACCTCCTCTATTTTTATTCTTTCAAATTTCTCTACCATCTCCTCCTTTACTATGACATTGGCAGCTTTAGTGTTCATTTAGTATCTTAGCCAGTCCCTCTGCCTTCCGAAGAAACACTTTATTTTGGTCTCTAATCGGCCCCACCCTTCATTTAATTTTTATATGTTTATAAAAATATTTTTGTGTTCACTTTTATGTTACCCATTAATCTATTTTTATACACTCACTTTGCCCCTCATTTCCCTTTCCAGTTCTCCCCTGTACTATTTGTATTCAACTTGGTTCTCCACTGAATTATGAACCTGACATAAATCTCCTTTTTCTGTTTCATTTGAAAATCTCTGGGCTCAATTTTCCCCAATTATCTGTGCCCTTTTTTTGGTGTGCACTTTTTTTTTTGGAGTATATTAAAATCTGCAAGTTCCCCAACGTTTCTGTGCTAGCTTAATTCACTTAGATAGGATTTCTTTTAGGCTACGATTTTTTTACCTCACTGTGGGTGTAACCTGCCACCCGCGGCAATACTGACCATTTAAGCAAGTCTGGCCAGCTCCGATTCACTCCAATGTTACTTAGGACAGCCTATGTGACCACTCTTGAAAAACCTTCTGGGCAGTTAACATCGGCTGAGGTAAGCGAATCAGCACAGCAGGTGCAGTTTCACGGCCAGGACAGCAACAGCAGCAGAGTGGAGAGAGGAGAGAGGGGTGTGGAGGGGCGGGTGTGGAGGGGGGCGCGGGTGGAGAGGGGGAGAGGGAGGCCTTTCGACCAGAGTTAGGTGTGGCACCCGGCACTTGGTGGAGGGGAGAGGGAGGCCTGTCGGCCAGGGTTAACCGTGGCACCTGGCACTGGGAGGGGGATAGACTATTGGCATAAACACGTCAATAATTTTATGCTGGTAAACTGCTGCAATGTGCAAGGTGCTTGTGCAGATTGCTGTGAGTTGACCAGAATGTCTTGTATGTTTCACTTTCCAGTCTCAGCCAGCAGTGTGCCCTTCGTTACCCTGGCAACCTGATCTTTTTGGCGTTGATCTTGGGCTCCATTATCAAAGCTAAAGGACAGGCTAGGTGGCTCCAAAATCAACAATTCAAACAGGAAAAGTTGGATGATTTTTTTTTTTTAGCATTGTTGGGCCCCAAGAAATGGTCGTAACTCTTCAAGTACGCCAAAAAACAGTATTGAGGAAAATTGAGCCCAAAATTTTTAGTCATCCAGGGAACTCTAGTTTTGGCTGCCCTGCCTTTCCCATCGTGGGGATGCATATAGTTTGTACCTAAACTATCTCTTCTTCTCCAGGCCTCCCATTGCTCATTGAATGTTTTACTAGCCACTGAAATGAGCCCTAATCCAATTGAATATTTTCTGATTTGATTTTTCCTTTTCTTTTTCCTTTTCCACAGCTACTCTAAACCGAATGATACTGTGATCACTGTTTCCCAAATGCTTTCCCACTGACACATGCTCCACTTGCCGCACTTCATTTCCCAGTACTAGATCCAGTGCTGCTTCCTTCCCCATTGGGCTGGAAAGAAACTGATCAAAAAAATACTGTTATACACATTTCAGGGATTCCTACCCCTGTTTGCCCTTTACACATTTGTATTCCCAGTCTGTATTAGGATAATTTAAATCTCCCATTATCACTACTCTCAAGTTCTTGCACCTTTCTGCATATTTGCTCCTTTTCACTATTCGGTGACCTAAAGTATACACCCAGTAATCTAATAACTCCTCTATTGTTCTTTAATTCTAACCAAATAGATTCTGTCTTTGAGCCCTCAAGTACATCATCCCTTTCCAGTGCTGTGACTGTATCTTTGATTAATACTGTCACCCCTTCCTCCTGTTTTTTCTTCCCTATCTTTCCTGAATACCATGTAGCTAGTAATATTAAATGTAAATTCCTCCCCTTCTTTGAGCCAGGTCTTCGTTATTACCTCTACATCATAATCCCATATGGCTACTTGTGCCTGCAGCTCACCAACCTTATTGATCATGCATTTACGCACTGTAAACCCATCTTAGTTTGCCTCACATTTCACCACCCACCATCCGTTCCCTTCTGATTCTGAACGACTCTTTATTCTAATACTGTTTGTCTCTGCCAGTCCTCTGTGCACCTTGAATCTCTTCTCCAATGCTTCATCCTTGTGCCCCTCCACCAGCCAAATGAGTTTAATTTTACCGACTGGACCCTGACTGTCTGATGGATTATGTAATAATCCTCTGGGAGGGCACTGAGCACCTCGAGTCTCGTCGTCAAGAGCATGCAGAAACCAAGCGCAGACAGCGGAAGGAGCGTGCGGCAAACCAGACTCTCTCCCCACCAGTTCCTTCAGCCACTGTCTGCCCCACCTGTGACAGAGACTGTAATTCTCGCATTGGACTGTACAGTCACCTGAGAACTCACTTTTAGAGTGGAAGCAAGTCTTCCTCGATGCCTATGATGATGATATAATATAGAAATACTGATTTATCTGGGGAGAAAGGTCACCCGAAACAAGCCATGGAGACAAGATGCATGTGGAAACAGGTAACAGAGTCTTGCAACATGGTTTCCAGCTCTCGGTGTAGTCTGAAAGAAATGGTGTGACTTGAGAAATAGCCCAAAGGTTGGACTAGAATATTGCTCGAAAGTTGCAGTCCAGCACACACATGATGTGAAGGAAATTTGTTCAGAAAATGATGCACCAAATTAAAGAAATGGTTAGAATGTTGCAAGGAAAGCAGTCTCACAACATTTGCTCTGTGTTTTGCTTGTTCTGCAAAAAGACAAATTCCCTCGGCAAAACTGCATACCCTGTGACCTGAATACCCTGTATGGGAGATAGCATACCACTGGGGAAAAAAATGCTGCTTTTTGTAAAATTGCCACGGCATATTACAGCACAATTCTAACATTACCTTAGAAGACAGACAATATCAGTAAGGACAGACACTGTAAGAGACTAAATTATTAGAGGTTTATTTGCACATAAAATATGTACAGAAGTAAGCAATATCGGTGTGATTTTGAACAGTTTAATGTAGAACCAGAAGTTGGGCAATGGCTCACAGGGGGTTACTCAAATCAGCCCGACGAGTCCGTTTCAGATTCTTCTTGAGCCGTATTGCGCAGGAAGAAAATAAGAAACCGTGCTTCTCAGCAAAAGCAGAAGATGGTCTTTGTAAGATTCCAACTAAGCTCAGAAAGCCTAATTTACCTCTGTGCACTTCGAAAAGATCAACCAAACTGCTGACACACGTAGTGTTTGTTTTTCCACTGCTGATCCCTTTATAGAACAGTCGCTGTTTTGAAAGTCATCTGAACAATGCCACAATATTTCTAAGCTATAAGCAGAGGGATTGTATATTTGCACTGGTGCTGTTTGATGACGGACATACTGATAAATTGTGTAGGTTTGGTAAATTTGACACAATTTTAACCAAAATAAACAACATCACACATTCATAAGAACATAAGAATTAGGAGCAGGAGTAGGCCATTTGGCCCCTCGAGCCTGCTCCGCCATTCAATAATGGCTGATCTTCCACCTCAACTGCACTGTCCTCATATCCCTTGATTCTCTTAATATTCAAAAATCGAGCAATCTCTGTCTTGAATATACTCAAAGACTGAGCCAACACAGCACTCTTGGGTAGAGAATTCCAAAGATTCGCAACCCTCTGAGTGAAGAAGTTTCTCCTCATCTCAGTCATAAATGGCCGACCCCTTATTCTGAGACTGTGACCCCTGGTTCTAGTTTCCCCAGCCAGAGGAAACATTCTCCCTGCACCTATCCTGTCAAGCCCTGTAAGAATTTTGTATATTTTAATGAGATCAGCTGTCATTCTTGTAAACTCTAGAGAATATAGGCCTAGACAACTCAATCACTCCTCATAGGACAATACCCGCATCCCAGGATCAGTCTAGTAAACCTTTGTTGCACTCCCTCTATGGCAAGTATATCCTTCCTTGGGGAAGGAGACCAAAATTATACACAATACTTTAGGTGTAGTCTCACCAGGGCCCTATATAATTGCAATAAGATGTCTTTAATACTCAAATCCTCTTGTAATAAAGGCCAACATACCACTTGCTTTTTTAATTGCTTGCTATACCTGCATGTTAACATAGAAATATAGAAAATAGGTGCAGGAGAAGGCCATTCAGCCCTTCGAGCCTGCACCACCATTCAATAAGATCATGGCTGATCATTCACCTCAGTACCCCTTTCCTGCTTTCTCTCCATACCCCTTGATCTCTTTAGCCGTAAGGGCCATATCTAACTCCCTCTTGAATATATCCAAGGAACTGGCATCAACAACTCTCTGCGGTAGGGAATTCCACAGGTTAATAACTCTCTGAGTGAAGTAGTTTCTCTTCATCTCAGTCCTAAATGGCTTACCCCTTATCCTTAGACTGTGTCCCCTGGTTCTGGACTTCCCCAACATAGGGAACATTCTTCCTGCATCTAACCTGTCCAGTCCCGTCAGAATTTTATATGTTTCTATGAGATCCCCTCTCATCCTTCTAAACTCCAGTGAATACAGGCCCAGTTGATTCAGTCTCTCCTCATATGTCAGTCCTGCCATCCTGGGAATCAGTCTGGTGAACTTTCGCTGCACTCCCTCAATAGCAAGAACATCCTTCCTCAGATTAGGAGACCAAACTGAAAACAATATTCCAGGTGAGGCCTCACCAAGGCCCTGTACAACTGCAGTAAGACCCCCCTGCTCCTATACTCGAATCCCCTAGCTATGAAGGCCAACATACCATTTTGCCTTCTTCACCGCCTGCTGTACCTGCATGCCAACTTTCAAGGTCTCATTGCACCTCCCCTTTTCCTAATGTGCCGCCATTCAGATAATATTCTGCCTTCGTGTTTTTGCCACCAAAGTGGATAACCTCACATTTATCCACATTATACTGCATCTGCCGCGCGTTTGCCCACTCACCTAACCTGTCCAAGTCACCCTGCAGCCTTTTAGCATCCTCCTCACAGCTCACACCACCACCCAGCTTAGTGTCATCTGCAAACTTGGAGATATTACACTCAATTCCCTCATCCAAATCATTAATGTATATTGTAAATAGCTGGGGTCCCAGCATTGAGCCCTGCGGTGCCCCACTAGTCACTGCCTGCCATTCTGAAAAAAAACGTTTATCCCAACTCCCTGCTTCCTGTCTGCCAACCAGTTCTCTATCCACGTCAGTACATTACCCCCAATACCATGTGCTTCAATTTTGCACACCAATCTCTTGTGTGGGACCTTGTCAAAAGCCTTTTGAAAGTCCAAATACACCACATCCACTGGTTCTCCCTTGTCCACTCTACCAGTTACATCCTCAAAAAATTCCAGAAGATTTGTCAAGCAGGATTTCCCTTTCATAAATCCATGCTGACTTGGACCGATCCCATCACTGCTTTCCAAATGTGCTGCAATTTCATCTTTAATAATTGATTCCAACATTTTCCCCACTACTGATGTCAGGCTAACCGGTCTATAATAACTCGTTTTCTCTCTCCCTCCTTTTTAAAAAAAGTGGTGTTACAGTAGCTACCCTCCAGTCCATAGGAACCGATCCAGAGTCGATAGACTGTTGGAAAATAATCACTAATGCATCCACTATTTCTAGGGCTACTTCCTTAAGTACTCTGGGGTGCTGACTATCAGGCCCCAGGAATTTATCGGCCTTCAATCCCATCAATTTCCCGAACACAATTTCCCACCTAATAAGGATTTTCTTCAGTTCCTCCTTCTCACTGGACCCTCGGTCCCTTAGTATTTCCGGAAAGTTATTTGTGTCTTCTTTCGTGAAGATAGAACCAAAGTATTTGTTTAACTGGTCCGCCATTTCTTTGTTCCCCATTTATAAATTCACCTGAATCTGACTGCAAGGGACCTATGTTTGTTTTCACTAATCTTTTTCTCTTCACATATCTGTAGAAGCTTTTTCAGTCAGTTTTTATGTTCCCAGCAAGCTTCCTCTCATACTCTATTTCCCCCCTCCTAATTAAACCCTTTGTGCTATTCTGCTGTATTACAAAATTCTCCCAGTTCTCAGGTTTGCTGCTTTTTCTGGCTAATTTATATGCCTCTTCCTTGGTTTTAACACTATCCTTAATTTCCCTTTTTAGCCACCTTCCCTGTTTTTATTTTTACTCCAGACAGGGATGTACAATTGTTGAAGTTCATCCATGTGGTCTTTAAATATTTGCCATTGCCTATCCACCATCAACCCTTTAAGTATCACTCGTCAGTCTATTCTAGCCAATTCACGTCTCATACCATCAAAGTTATCTTTCCTTGAGTTCAGGCCCCGAGTCTCTGAATTAACTGTGTCACTCTCCATCTTAAAAAATAATTCTACCATATTCTTCCCCAAGGGGGCCTCACACAACAAGATTGCTAATTAGTCCTTTCTCATTGCACATCACCCAGTCTAGGATGGCCAGCCCTCTAGTTGGTTCCTCAATCATCCCTAATACACTCCAGGAAATCCTCCTCCACCGCATTGCTACCAGTTTGGTTAGCCCAATGAATATGTAGATTAAAGTCGCCCATGATAACTACTGTACCTTTATTGCACGCATCCTTAATTTCTTGTTTGATGCTGTCCCCAACCTCACTACTACTGTTTGGTGGTCTGTACACAACTCCCACTAGCGTTTTCTGCCCTTTAGTATTCCGTAGCTCCACCCATACCGATTCCGCATCATCCAAGTTAATGTCCTTCCTTACTATTGCATTAATTTCCTCTTTAACCAGCATCACCACCCCACCTCCTTTTCCTTTCTGTCTATCCTTCCTAAATGTTGAATACCCCTGGATGTTGAGTTCCCAGCCTTGGTCACGCTGGAGCCATGTCTCCATGATGCCAATTACATCATATCCTTTAACTGTTATCTGCGCAGTTAATTCGTCCACCTTATTCCAAATATCTCCTCGCATTGAGGCACAGAGCCTTCAGGCTTGTCTTTTTAACACACTTTGCCCCTTTAGAATTTTGCTGTATTGAGGCTCTTTGCTTTTTGCCTTGGGTTTCTCTGCCCTCCACTTTTACTTTTCTTCTTTCTATCTTTTGCTTCTGCCCCAATTCTACTTCCCTCTGTCTCCCTGCTTAGGAGTTGTATACTCCAGACAGGGATGTACAATTGTTGAAGTTCATCCATGTGATCTCCCTCAATGGAGTTGTGCACATGGATGGAATGTTGGCCCTTCCTATCTTTAAAAAAAAAAAGCTATAGGATTGTTGCCCAAAAGTCTACATATGTACAATGATGCCTTATACCTTGACGAAGTCATCAATTTGGATCAACATAAGCTGTCCCTTGCCCTGCTCCTGCTGACTGCTGTTAAAGTGTATGTAAAGGGGTCTATGGTGAAAAGTTGCCTCAGATACCTCTGTAATGGAACAGAACATGCAAACAAAACTCTGGTGCTGTTCCCTGAAGGTACCTGGAAAAACTCTTTGGCATTAACATTGAGGACAGTGGAAACCTTCACTCATACTGGTAGTGCAGTAACGATAGTTGACTGTCCTGGCAGGTCTTTGTGAGCCATGTGGCACCCCTCAGTCACAGCCTCCCTCCTGAGTCTAAGCCCCATTATGTACCGCTCCTCATTAACTCTAATGTGTTAGATCTTCTCTCTGGGAGAGTTTGTTCTGTGAGGTGTGCACTTCCAATGCCCTCTGCACACTAGGGTGGTCCTCTTCTGCTTCATGCGGGGATACTTCATTGATACTTATTTTGACTATGCATTAGATATTAGCAGTCTCTACCATAAGTCAACCCTGTCTCCCTTACGATTAGGAGTTTAATTTTGCTACCCAATATCTGGTCATGCAATAGTGCAACCTTGGGGTCAGAACAGTGAATCCCCTCATTGTGTGTCTTGGATACTTTAATCTCACACGTGGCCCCACTTGTAACTTCTAGAATGTGGACCAATATACGCTCTTTTGAGATGAGACCCAGAGATTGTTGAGACGAGCTCTCAATTAAACCTGCTAATGACCTCCTCGGTGTGTTCCTGGCAGCTATCCCTTGTGGAGCTCAAATGAATGCAGCCATGCCAATATATTAGGTATGAATGTCACCAGAATGTTTCAATGAACCCTTGTGTTTCAAACTGATTATCTACTTGAGCAACACCATCATGTACATATACTTCATTTGGACTTAATCCGTGTTCCCAAGAGCAGGGTACATTGTGTGGATTTAATTGTTTATGATCTGAATATAACTTAGCAGCATAATCTGAAAGTAAATTAATCCGAAAACCCTCTTTGGAAAAACAAAATCTCAAAATATGGCTCTGGCTGCTGTATGCCAGACGTTCTTCAGTACTCTTCACTTTTGTCATTGATGTGATGACACGCTGACATTTTCCCCTTTGTTCAGTTGACTAACTCCAAGTGTGATCACTGACAGATGAACTGTTGAGAACCCCTTGCGGATTCATTTGCCTACCTAAGTCACTACCCTTCAACATTAATTTACATGTGAAACTCTTGAGACGTTTTGATGCGATCAGGTGCTTTTTAAAGGGAAATATTATCACATGGCATCTCGGCCCATAGTCTGTTTCTGCAGCTTCGTACCAGCCTGTGTTGTGACAAGAGTTGCAAACCCTCAGTACCTGGGAGTTTCTGTGTGATTACCTGTACAAATCTTTGAATAGTTCAAGTTTCTACATCTAATTCAATGTTCAGAAATAAACATCCAGCATTATGATTAGCGTATCTGAATTGAAATTTGAAGTTCTGCACTCTCTGGTTAAGTTGTTCATGGATTTTAGGGAGGGGTATTCAGCCATGGTCAAGTATGCGTATGCTAGTGTAAACATGTATCTAAATATTTACCATGCAGTTTCCTCTCATCTTTCATATTATTGCAAGTATTTTTCTTTCTTTTGCTCCAGGTGATATTTTGTCTTCTCGCACATAATTTCCCTTCTTCCCTCATTAGCTCTCGAACCTTTTTCCCACCATTTCTCCCTCCAGATCTATATCTATCTTGCTCCCTGTCCACGTCAAGTCTTCCATTTTCTTTTTTCTCCTTTCATTAACTCAGCAACAAATTTATCCCCCTTGAGTTTTCTGTCTTTCTCCCTTCCCTCTCCATCTCGTTCATTCTGCATCTCACTATTTACCCAGCAAACCTTGGATAACAAACCTAAAATGTTGCAGTTTTTCACTCCTCCAATTGCGTTCTTTCTCTGTCCTTCAAGCTTTCCTATGACCCAACTCGTATATTGGTGCATGTGTACTGTCACGGGGAAGGTGGCTTTCCATTGCAATCCTGGATGGTTCCAATGGATGCTCTGCGTAATGATTACTCCAAGTGGGACAAATGGATCTCCTCCATTTGTTACCTTTGTAAAGTCCTGTCCCCTCAGTACAGATTCACATGAGGCATGTAGTGAAGTCAAGGTCACTCTGGACCTGCACCTTTATTTCACAGCTTTGGAATGCTGCACTTGCCTGAGACCTGTCCTTATATACCTGTCTCTTGCAAGTGCACCCCTGGTGGTAAGGTATGCTGGTGGTTACAGGTCATATCTTATTACAGTCATGTATAGCATGTTGGGATACAGTTATATATAATAATGTAAGATACATGACAACCTTCTCTTTCCTTCATTATGATCAAATGTGATAGTGGCTGAATAATGAAATGAGGAAGCAGTGGGTATTTCTAATTTTAATCCATTTGTTTTTCCCCCTATTCAGCAGGAATGTAATAGAGTTCCTGAGCAGTATCCTTTGTTTATCTAGGCCCAGGTTTTGGGACGTTAACATAAAATAACATTTATTCCAAGATAACGATGCAAGCTCTGTAGGATTGCTATTAAATGTTGGTGGGTTTTTTAATGCTTGTGATGTGCTGTGATTTTGTTGTTCTCATTCTGATGACTATGAGCCCAAGTTTGTAGCTGCACCTAGAATGGCGCAGCCCCGACCTGGATGCCCATTTTTCGTGCCCGAAAGTGTGCCGAAAAAATACCTGCAGATTCTCCAGCTCCCTGCAGGTCCTTTGGAGCTTGGCGCGACGCAGCACGAGCTGTGGGGGGCGGAGCAAGGTCCCTGCGCTGAAATCAGTGCCGGGACCACTGCACAGGTGCGCGACAGTGAGCGTGCATGTGCAGTAACTTCAGGCGCCCGAAACTGTGTGGGAGGGGCCCGAAGCATGCCGCCCCGAGCCCTGGCCAAATGGGCTCACTGGGGCGGCGAAGATCAGGCTGCATCACTCTCGTCCAGCTCCTGCTCTGGCTCCAGCTTCCTCCCCTGTTCAGCTGGCTTTCTCAACCCCCCACCACCCCCCCCCCCAGCTCCCACTCCGATCTCCCTCCCCCCCCCCCCCGCCCCCCAGCTCCCGCTCCGACCTCCCCCCCCCCCCCCCCGCCCCCCAGCTCCCGCTCCAACCTCCCCCCACCCCCCCACCTCCCCCCACCCCCCCACCTCCCACTCCAACCTCCCCGTCCCCCTCAGCTCCTGATCTGACCTCCCCCCCCACCCCCAGCTCCCGCTCCGCACCCCCCAGCTCCCGCAACGCTCCCGCTCCGCTCCCCCCCCCCCAGCTCCCGCTCCGCTCCCCCGCCCCCCAGCTCCCGCTTCCTCCCCCCCCCGCAAGTAACCGTTCTGCTCCCCCCCCCCCACCCCCCCCCATCCTCCCGCTCCGCTCCCCCCCCCACCGCAGCTCCCGCTCTGTTCTCCCGCTCTGTTTCCCCACGCCCCCCCCAGCTCCCGCTCTGTTTTCCCCTCCCCAGCTCCCGCTCTGTTTTCCCCTCCCCCAGCTCCCACTCTGTTTCCCCCCCCCCCGCCCAGCTCCCGCTCCGCTACCCCCCACCCCCAGCTCTCGCTCCGACGACTCAACCCCCCAGCTCCTGCTCCGCTCCCCCCCGACGACCCCCCCACCCCCAGCTCCCACTCCGCTCCCCCCACCCCCGCCAGAGCTCCCGCTCTGAAGATCCCCCCCCCTCACCAGCTCCGGCTTCCCGTGGCCACCTACCTTGAACTCCGGTCCGCTCCCTCTTCCTTTGGCGGGCCCGCCCGCCCGGCATCTTGCTGGGGGCGGGCCCCGCCCAAAGTCTTGGGCCTGGCTTCTTCATGTCGGCTGGGCCCATTCAGCCTCCTCTCCCCCTCCCTCCCTCTCCACCTCCCTCCCTCCCTCTCCACCTTCCTCTCCACCTCCATCCCTCCCTCTCCACCTCCCTCCCCTCTCCACCTCCCTCCCTCCCTCTCCATCTCCCTCCCTCTCCACCTCCCTCCCTCCTCTCCACCTCCCTCCCTCCCTCCCTCCCTCTCCACCTCCCTCCCTCCCTCTCCACCTCCTCCCTCCCTCCCTCCCCTCCCCTC